>NC_069502.1:355019996-355364996 GCF_027579735.1 Bombina bombina
CAGTGCCACCACTCATATCTGTTGTAACAGTAGTGTAAATATAAAAAAAAAACTTTTTTGACTGTGAAACATCAGTCTGCTAGTGTAATCTAATAGAAGTTGTCTGCCTGCTAGCGTGAGTGCCAGGCCCACTTGCCAACTATTGCCACCACTCATATCTGTTGTAACAGTAGTGTACATTTTTTAAAAAAAAACTTTTTTGACTGTGAAACATCAGTCTGCTATTGTAATCTAATTGCAGTTGCCTGCCTGCCAGCCTGTGTGCCAGGCCCACTTGCCAACTAGTGCCACCACTCATATCTGTTGTAACAGTAGTGTAAATTTAAAAAAAGTGCCACCACTCATATCTGTTGTATCAGTAGTGTAATTTTTTTTAAAAAAGCTTTTTTGACTGTGAAACATCAGTCTGCTATTGTAATCTAATAGCAGTTGCCTGCCTGTCAGCGTGTGTGCCAGGCCCACTTGCCAACTAGTGCCACCACTCATATCTGTTTTTAACAGTAGTGTACATTTAAAAAAAAAAAAAACTTTTTGACTGTGAAACATCAGTCTGCTAGTGTAATCTAATTGTAGTTGATTGCCTGCCAGCGTGTGTGCCAGGCCCACTTGCCAACTAGTGCCACCACTCATATCTGTTGTAACAGTAGTGTAAATTAAAAAAAAAAAACTTTTTTGACTGTGAAACATCAGTCTGCTAGTGTAATCTAATTCTAGTTGCCTGCCAGCGTGTGTGCCAGGCCCACTTGCCAACTAGTGCCACCACTCATATCTGTTGTAACAGTAGTGTACATTTTAAAAAAATAACTTTTTTGACTGTGAAACATCAGTCTGCTAGTGTAATCTAATTCTAGTTGCCTGCCTGCCAGCATGTGTGCCCAGCCCACTTGCCAACTAGTGCCACCACTCATATCTGTTGTAACAGTAGTGTAAATTTAAAAAAATAACTTTTTTGACTGTGAAACATCAGTCTGCTAATGTAATCTAATTGCAGTTGCCTGCCTGCTAGCGTGTGTGCCAGGCCCACTTGCCCAGTGCCACCACTCATATCTGGTGTAACAGTAGTGTAAATAATTTAAAAAAACAACTTTTTTGACTGTGAAACATCAGTCTGCTAGTGTAATCTAATTGCAGTTGCCTGCCTGCCAGCGTGTGTGCCAGGCCCACTTGCCAACCAGTGCCACCACTCATATCTGTTGTAACAGTAGTGTAAATTAAAAAAAAAAAACATTTTTGACTGTGAAACATCAGTCTGCTAGTGTAATCTAATTGCAGTTGCCTGCCTGCCAGCGTGTCTGCCAGGCCCACTTGCCAACTAATACCACCACTCATATCTGTTGTAACAGTAGTGCAAATAATTTAAAAAAAACAAAACTTTTTTGACTGTGAAACATCAGTCTGCTAGTGTAATTCTAATTGCATTTGCCTGCCTGCCAACGTGTGTGCCCGGACCACTTGCCCAGTGCCACCACTCATATCTGGTGTAACAGTAGTGTAAATAATTAAAAAAACAAACAAACTGTTTTGACTGTGAAACATCAGTCTGCTTGTGTAATCTAATTGCAGTTGCCTGCCTGCCAGCATGTGTGCCAGGCTCACAGCGTATACTGTGCCCACTTGCCCAGTGGCACCACTCATATCTTGTTTAATAGTAGTGTAAGTGTACATTTAAAAAAAATAAAAAAAATTTGGACTGTGAAACATCAGTCTGCTTTTTTGTGTCAGGCTCACAGCGTATACTGTGCCCACTTGCCCAGTGCCACCACTCATATCTTGTTTAATAGTAATGTAAGTGTACATTTAAAAAACAATGACAGGCAGAGGCAAGCCACCCCGCAGGTGCCATCGTGGTCGTGGTGCTGTGATTACCTTTGGCCATAGAATAATGCCCAGTGTTCAGAGGCCACGTCCCATGAACTCGAAAAGTTCTGAGGAGTACATAGTTGACTTTTTAACACAGGACACCCAATCTTCTATAGCTTCCGCTCCAAACCTTGAAGCACCATCCTCCTCCAGCTTATCTTCGGGCACCTCTCAAGTTACCACCACTCGCCCACCTGCTGCCACCACCAAGACTAGCACCACAGCCGCTTCACTTGATGTGTCAGAGGAGTTTTTTACACATCAGTTGGAAGAAATGAGTGATGCACAACCATCATTGACAGAGGATGTAGATAACAGTGATATGTCTCAGTCAGGCAGCATTACAGACATGGACGTATAGGTGTGATGATGATGATGTTGTACCCGCTGATGCTTCCTTTGCTGATTTGTTAGATACAAGTGAAGCGGTTGATGATGACGATGCATCCGTGGATGTCACATGGGTGCCCGCTAGAAGAGAAGAAGAACAGGGGGAAAGTTCAGATGGAGAAACAGAGAGGAGGAGGAGACGAGTTGGAAGCAGGGGCAGGTCGTCGCAAGGAGCTAGTGGCACAGTCAGACAGCATGCATCGGCACCCAGGGTCTGCCAGACAGCACGCCAATCAACACATGCTGTTGCCACCACCAGAATGCCGTCATCGAAGAGCTCAGCATTGTGGCATTTTCTTTGTGTGTCTGCCTCTGACAACAGCGATGCCATTTGCAACCTGTGCCAAAAGAAACTGAGTCGTGGGAAGTGCAACACCCACCTAGGTACAACTGCTTTGCGAAGGCACATGATCGCACATCACAAACGCCTATGGGATCAACACATGAATAGAAGCAGAACACAAACTCAAAGCCGCCATCCTCCTCCTGGTCCAGCATCTTCAGCCACGTCAAACACTGCTGTCCTCCTTGCCCCCTCTCAACCATCCGCCACTCTGTCTCTCTTCCGGAGCAGTTCCTGCTCATCTTCCCACAGTCAGGTGTCTGTCAAGGACATGTTTGAGCGTAAGAAGCCAATGTCACAAAGTCACCCCCTTGCCAGGCGTCTGACAGCTGGCTTTTCTGAACTCTTAGCCCGCCAGCTTTTACCATACAAGCTGGTGGAGTCTGAGGCGTTCAAAAAATTTGTATCTATTGGGACACCGCAGTGAAAGGTACCCGGCCGAAATTTCTTTTCACAAAAGGCAATCCCCAACCTGTACTCAATTGTGCGAAAGGAAGTAATGGCATGTCTGGCAAGGGTCCATATGACCACTGATAGCTGGTCTGCAAAGCATGGTCAGGGCAGGTATATCACGCCGTCTTGGGGTTGACTTGCCTGAAAGCAGAGAGTCACACCGGACCAGCACTCCTGTCCGCCCTGAACGCACAGGTGGATCAGTGGCTGACTCCGCAGCAACTGGAGATCGGCAAAGTGGTTTCTGACAACAGAAGTAATTTGGTGGTGGCATTGAAATTGGGCAAGTTGACACATGTGCCGTGCATGGCACATGTGTGTAATCTGATCGTACAATGCTTTGTGCATAAATACCCAGGCTTACAGGACGTCTTGAAGCAGGCCAGATGGTGTGTGGCCATTTCAGGCGTTCCTACGCGGCCATGTCGCACTTTTCTGATATCCAGTGGCAAAATAACATGCCAGTGAGGCGCTTGATTTGCGACAGCCCGACAAGTTGGAATTCAACACTCTTAATGTTCGACCGCCTGCTCCAACAAGAAAAAGCCGTTAACGAGTATTTGTATGACCGGGGTGCTAGGACAGCCTCTGCGGAGCTGGGAATTTTTTTGTCACATTACTGGGCGCTCATGCACAATGCCTGTAGGCTCATGTGTCCTTTTGAGGAGGTGGCAAACCTAGTCAGTCTTACCGAAGGCACCATCAGTGACATCATACCATTTGTTTTCTTCCTGGAGCATGCCCTGCGAAGAGTGCTGGATCAATCCGTAGATGAGCATGAAGAGGAAGAGTTGTGGTCACCATCACCACCAGAAACAGCCTTATCAGCATCGCTTGCTGGACGAGGATTGTGAGGAAGAGGAGTCAGAGGAGGAATGTGGCTTTGAGGAGGAAGAGGAAGACCAACCACAACAGGCATCCAAGGGTGCTCATTGTCACCTATCTGGTACCCGTGGTGTTGTACGTGGCTGGGGGGGAAGAAAATACCTTCAGTGACATCACTGAGGAAGAGGAACGGGACATGAGTAGCTCAGCATCCAACCTTGTGCAAATGGGGTCTTTCATGCTGTTGTGCCTGTTGAGGGACCCTCATATAAAAAAAGCTGAAGGAGAACGACCTGTACTGGGCGTCCACGCTACTAGACCCCCGGTATAAGCATAAAGTGCCAGAAATATTACCAAATTACAACAAGTTGGAAAGGATGCAGCATTTCCAAAATAAATTAAAAAGTATGCTTTACACAGCGTATAAGGGTGATGTCACAGCACAACGTGAATCTAACAGGGGAAGAGCTGAAAGTAATCCTCCGACTCCCACGACCACGCCGGCAAGGACAGGATGCTTTACAGACGTGTTGTTGATGGAGGACATGCTGAGCTTTTTAACTCCTATGCATCGCCACAGCCCTTCGGGGTCTACCCTCAGAGAACGACTCGACCAACAGGTAGCAGACTACCTCGCCTTAACTGCAGATCTCGAAACTCTGAGGAGCGATGAACTCCTTGACTACTGGGTGTGCAGGCTTGACCTGTGGCCTGAGCTATTCCAATTTGCAATAGAACTTCTGGCCTGCCCTGCTTCAAGTGTCCTGTCAGAAAGCACCTTCAGTGCAGCAGGAGGTATTGTCACTGAGAAGAGAAGTCGCCTAGGTCAAAAAAGTCTAGATTACCTCACCTTTATTAAGATGAATGAGGGATGGATCCCGAAGGGACTGACATTGGGCGATACATTCGAGTAAAAAAGGCCTGATGAGATGAGCTGCCTTGGGCTAAAAATGGTCCGCACGCTGCTGTATTTTATCTTCAAATGCCTTGCTTGACTTATCCGCCACCAACTAGGGTTCAAGCCGCAATGTTTTAGGGCACTTTCTGCCTGGGAAACAAACATCAATTTTTCTGGCGACTGCTACAGCAGCAGCTGCAACAATACCTAATTTTTCAGGCATGTGTACATGCCAAATTTTTCTTGCCTCTGGTGCTGTACTGTGGCTTCAAAAACAAAACCAAACAAAAGACACTTAACAGGATTAAACTGATAGGATTACTACTTAACACACCACTCCTATCTGGTGGCACATTAGATTGCATGTGCAGTGCCCCAAATTTGAAGTAGGAGGACCGACCAAGCATCTTTTTCCATCTCCCGGTTCCTAAAATCCATGCCATATACACATCCCCTGATAGGGGACACCGTAGTGGAAGGTACCTGGCCGAAATTTCTTTGCACAAAAGGCAATCCCCAACCTGTACTCGATTGTGCAAAAGGAAGTAACCTTACCATGGGTCGCAGACCGCACGTCCTGTAATTCTCTGTCTGGGAAATTATATATCTATCAAATCTATCTATTTATCTATCAAATCTATCTAACTATCAATCGTATCTATCAAATGTATATTGCATCTATTGATCTATGTAATCTATGTATCTATCTATCAAATCTATCTATCTTGTGGCTGGACTGTTTTGTGAAAGCCACTTGTGTTTCGGCCAAATGTCCGTCGGACAAATGTCCGTTGGCTAAAAGTCCGGCCATGATTGCACGTGCAGTGCCCCAAATTTGAAATAGGAGGACCAACCAAGCATCTTTTCCATCTCCTGGTTCCTAAAATCCATGCCATATATACGTCCCCTGGCGCCGCAATTGCCTCTGGGAACCTTACCATGGGTCACAGACCGCACGTCTTTTAATTCTCTGTCTGGGAAATTATATATCTATCAAATCTATCTATTTATCTATCAAATCTATCTAACTATCTATCATATCTATCAAATGTATATTGCATCTATTGATCTATGTAATCTATGTATCTATCTATCAAATCTATCTATCTCGTGGCCGGACTGTTTTGTGACAGCCACTTGTGTGTCGTCCAAATGTCCATCGGACAAATGTCCTTCAGCCAAATGTCCGTCGGCTAAAAGTCCGGCCACGATTGCACGCGCAGTGCCCCAAATTTGAAGTAGGAGGACCGACCAAGCATCTTTTTCCATCTCCCGGTTCCTAAAATCCATGCCATATACACCTTCCCCGATAGGGGGAGTAACAGGTATTAAACTGATCAGAATAGTACTACTTAACATACCACTCATATCTGGTGGCACAGTAGATTGCACGCGCAGTGCCCCAAATTTGAAATAATTTTATATTTTTATCAAATCTATCTATTTATCTATCAAATCTAGCAGGGGGTGTCAATCACCTCGATTGTATAGGATCGGGGAGTTTGCAGACTGCAGCCTCAGAGGCAGCGGACCAGTTAACTGCTGTTTCCAGGCTCGCGTGGAAATAGGGGCATGGCCCTTGATAATTCAGCCCCTAAGTATCCTTTGCTGAAACTTTGCGCCTTTCCAAAAGAGTATACTTAGGTAGGTATAGGACTGTGCACATATGTCAAGCATTATATGGGAGCAGAATTTGCAATAATGTTTGTAATAATGTTATGCACTGTGACAAACACCACTGCATACAGGGGCTGATCACAATCCTTTAGAAAAACATCAGATGATTTATCTACAAAAATCCCATACACTTTGATGGTGATTTTTAATAGAAAAAGGAGTGTGATCCATCCCATAGATGTAAGTACCTTAATCTACCTAGGTATGTTTTCATGGAAAGGAGCTAAGTTTACCAAGAGAGAGAAGTACATTTGACAATAGAAGTATATCGGAAAGATTTTTTTTTTTTTTTTTAATAGTACAAACTGTTTGAATTGTGAAACTTTAATTTTGACTTCTGTGCCCCTTTAACCGATTTACATCTTTTTTAAGGCACCAAAAGCCTTCTAGTCCTATCTTGAAGTACATTTTCTTTTGGGACCCTAATAAAACAAAAAAAACTGCATTTAAAATGTATAAACATTTAATGCCATTCATATTCAATGCTTTATTTTAAATTAAACTGCCATACAATGTTTCATTATTGAAAGCATAACATTATTGCAATGTTAATTCATTATTTATTTTGCTGCATTTTGCTATAAAATACATTTAAGAATATTACATGTTCCACTTTCTCCCAGGGTGGCTTGGGTTAATACTGTTATCTACTTTTCTGTAAATTAGTGGTTCTAAACTACTTTAAAGGGATAGTCTAGTCAAAATTAAACTTTCATGATTCTGATAGAGCATGCAATTTTAAGAAACTTTCTAATTTACTCCTTTTATCATTTTTTCGTCGTTCTCTTGGTATCTTTATTTGAAAAAGCAGGAATGTGCACCATTTTTGGTTCAGCCCCTGGGTAGCGCTTTCTGATTGGTGTCTAAATGTAGCCACCAATCAGCAAGCACTACCCAGACTCCTAACTTTACATTCAAATAAAGATACCAAGAGAATGAAGAAAAATTGATAATAGGAGTAAATTAGAAAATTGCTTATAATTGCCTGCTCTATCTGAATCTTGAAAGTTTAATTTTTACTAAACTATTCCTTTAAGGGAAGTGACGAGTGCAGGGTTACCCTAATCTCTTTCTTTAACTGCATACAAGTAAACAAAAACTTATGGTAAAATCAATTTTTTGTATTAGTTTAGTTAACAAGTGATAAGGGGTTTATCACGGCTCTTTGCGCGCTTCAGAAGTACTGTGCATATTACAAGTTGAAAGAATATGTTCACTTGAGCGCAATTGAATTTAACGCGTTTTGGGATACCCCAACTTCAGAGCTCTGGTTAACTATTAGGCAAGTCAAAAATGTTGCACAAAACACATCGAAAAAACATTTAAAAGTACAGTTACACTCATATTAACACTATCTAATAAAATAAAAATAAAATGTTACTTTCTGCTGCTGCCTCTCCTACGCATAGATTTTCTATTGACAATACTGCAATATTCACATTTTCAGTATAGGTGACATTTTTAACAGGCAGAGGCAGCTATTTTAAAATACAAACTAAAGGTAAAGAAGCTTTGTAATGAATATAATATACTTCAACAGGTAAAATGTATTATATTGTTCAGATCCGCACATACAGCATTTATGTGTATTTATCATTAAAATCTTTTTTGACCAGTAGAGGTTGCTCTTAAGTTTGTCTGTAGTATAGCTTGTACTAATGAAAAAATTGTGTAAGACATTTAAGCACAGAATTACATCAAAGATTTAAATGCAGATTGTATTTCATGAATGTAATGAATGGATTGTGATTTTTTAATATGTTGTATTCTAAAAAAATGTATTTGCTAGGTCCTGGCTTAAGTAAATAAAAGTAAATATTGAAAGGAACAGTTGTAGCTATGCAGTAAATCTACAGTGAACCGAAAGTGAATTATTTTTATATTTTTAAGTTGATTTTTTATCACCTCTATTTATAGCTGCTGACTTCACATCCAATTCATGTGAATCTAATTTTATAAACTATTTAAGCAAAATATTATGGGTTGTGACAGCTGAACAAATGGCTGATATATAAAGACTTAGAGCTCGTTTCCACTGAGGCATAATTAGGTTTGCATAAGTTTCCAAACCGATAAATATGCTGTCGGAAGCAATTTTGTTTATCGACTGCTTCCGATGGTGCTTCCCATAGAAAGTACTAGAAGTCGTTAAGCGTTAACTGATACCAGGTTTCCAATGAAAGCACAAACCATTAATTCACTATCGGAGGCTGTCGATACATTGAGAAAAATTACACCCAGCTCAACTAGGTGTAAAACAGAAAACAGGAGCTTTTTGAGGCCTAGTTTCCAATAAAAATTTAAATCTTGCAAACAATGCAAGTGTTTCAATGTAGAAAACAATTCTAATGTGTAATATTTATTGTTGTGCCATGTATAGAAATAATTGCACTTATATGTATGTTATTTACATTTAAAAATATAGGCAAGCACATATCTACAAAATTCAAACTAGAGCTATGCCTAGGGCAGCAATACATATTACATATATTAATAAAGTGGAAAATATGATTATAATAAAAAATAGTATTTGCTTATTGTTTAAAACTATGTATTACAAATAAATGTATCTTTCTTTTTGTTTCAGTTTAGAGGTGATCACAGATAATCAACTAACTTGATTTTCAAGAAATTCAATATCAGAAGCGTTAATAGAACATTAACTTAAAAGTACACGTAAAGAGCGACTGCATGCAATGCGCAAAATATTTTAATGGAAATCTGGTAGTAAAATGGAGTCGTAACTAGGGATGGGCGAATGTTTCGCAACATTCGAAAATCGGCACGAATTTTAACACATTCGTTCGTTCGAATCGAATTTCGAATGTTTACATAACATTCTAACATTCGATTTTCGAATGTTCGGTTTCGAATTTTACGATTACATTCGAAAAATATTCTTTTTGAAAAATTCGAAATTTAGATTGTAATAGTATTTCTAATGCTTTCTTTAAATGTAATATTCAAATTATGCAATATTCGAATTCGAAAAATTCGAATTTAGATTGTAATAGTATTTCTAATGCTTTTTCTTTAAATGTAATATTCGAATTATGCAATACGTGTATTCGAATTCGAAAAATTTTAATTTAGATTGTAATAGTATTTCTAATGCTTTTTCTTTAAATGTAATATTCGAATTATGCAATATTCGAATTCGAAAAATTTGAATTTATATTCGAATTCGAAAAATTTGAATTTATATGTTTGTAATAGTATTTCTAATGCTTTCTTTAAATGTAATATTCGAATTATGCAATATTCTATATGGAAACATTCAAAATGATATATTTGTATCTATTATGTATCAATTTACTAGATTCCCGCCCTACCACATGAACTATTGAACTTCTGAATAGTATTTGTTAAATAGAATGTTAAATTCGAAATTTCGAATGTTGACATTCAATATAATTATAAACATTCGAATTCGAAAGTGACATTCGAAAACTGTAAATAACATTCAATTTTCGAATTTTTAAGAATATTCGTTCTTATCGACATTCGGATTTAGAATTCGAATTTCGGTAATAACATTCGTTCTACATTCGAAATTCGAAAATTCACACATTCGCCCATCCCTAGTCGTAACCTACTTTTAGCTGTCGCCCACTTAGGTAGTTTACGATTCCATTTTTACGGCTCAATGGAAGTGATCCCTAAATGTCAAATTTATCATTGTCTGGATGGCAAGGTTTATAGGTAGTGAACCTGCCCACCTGACTGAGATCAAAAATGTTGGGGCCCATTCACAAACTGTATTTATCATTGCATAAGCAGAAAGTCAAAGAGAAGGGGTAAACAAGAAAACATGGATCCAATATAGTATAGTAATATATATATATATATAGCAATTAGCAACTCACAGATGTGCGCTGTGCTTTCTCTCATGTTAGGATCAGCTGTGGAGAGATCAGCTTGTTTTTAAATCTCTTCTGTTAATACAATGGATGTATGATCTGAGCTAAAGGTAGTGCTAGTTACTTTGCTGTATATATATTTAGTAGACAACCCAAGGAATTCTTCTAGGACAATTTGGTATATTCCATGCCACTGTTTCACTGCCAAATGAAATCATATTAAACAGATTGTTAACCTTTTTTCAAACTTTTGGTTTCTGAATGAATTTATTTACACATAACTACTGCAGTCATAAGACAAATGGTGGTAAAAGGTTCTCTGGGGTCCCTTTTGTTCAGAAAAAGCAGACATGAATGGCTTTGCAATTAGTTTTTAGCAATTAGAAGGCCGATTACTGCAGCTGTGCACCACACCACTGAACGAGTTAGTAAATTAGCTTGTAAGGGTAATAGTATTTTAATACAAGGATTACCCTCCCACCTGATAATTCCCACTTCCCTGATCCTTCCCAAACAGCTCTTTCCCCTCCTTCACCAACACTACTGACCATCATCTTAAAGGGACATGAAACCCAGATTTTTTCTTTCATGATTCGGATAGAGAATATATTTTTAAAAAGTTCACTCCTATCATCAAATTTGCCTCATTCTCATGTTATTCTTTGTTAAGAGATATCTAGATAGGTAGTTTGAACATGTCTGGACCGCTACAAGACAGGAAATAGTGCTGCCCTCTAGTGCTCTTGCAAATGTATAGCATTGTTTCAAAACTGCTGCCATATAGTGCTACAGACACATGCACATTCTTAAACTTACCTTCCCGCTTTTCAACAAAGGATAACAAGAAAACAAATAAAATCTTATTACAGAAGTAAATTGGAAAGTGGTTTAAAATTGTATGTTCTATCTGACTCATGAAATACATTCTACCAGTATGAAGTTTTTTTTTTATAAATAAAATTAATTTTTATTTATTTAATGTACTTTTCTGCAGTGTAGGATCCCCCCTTACCCTCCATCTCCTTGATCCCTGCCAAACAGCTTTCTAGCCCTCCCCCTCCTTATGAAGTCCACCATCTTAGGTACTGCCACTACCCAGTTTATAATTTATTATTTTTTATTAATATTTTTTATAGTTTTTTTTTGTCTTTCCCTAGTTTAGCGGTCTCCCCCTCCCCACTATTATAAGATAGGGGCAGGCCCCACCATGAGTCAACATTTTTTCAGTAGCATTGCGTCCCCTTCAAACTAATTTTCTGTAGGTAGGGTTCCCGGCCCTCCCTCCCACTCAATCCCCCTAACACCGCCGTCTTCCCACCCACCTCCCTTTATCACCCCTTAACCTCCCACTGGCACAAACAGATGTTTGTTACAGAAAGTGACACAGACCATATCATTTTCTGTAATGATCGTGCTCCGGTTCCATATGTATACAGATTCCTGCAGCTCAGGGACAGCAGCTCCTAGCTCTTACTTTACAGCTGAGGTTGCTGTAACATCATGAAGCTAGGACATTTTATATATATATATATATATATATATATATATATATATATATATATATACAAACATTATACGGTATAATGGGCAAAGTACCACATGGAGTATATATACGTCCATTTGGCTCATGGGATTAAAGAATAAGATAGGACACTGAATATTTGTAAATAATATTTTGAGCTTTTTTACTCATTCACGTTTTTATGACTATTAATAAAGAGTGTCATTGAATTAAAAAAATGTGCCATCATTTATGTTTGTTTCAACACTTTAAATATCAGAATATTTTGGATATTCCTCACAAATGTTCAGGAATACTTCAATATTTTCAAAATTCTCTGCTGTTTGAAGTTGCTTCATATCTCTCAACTCGATGTAGTTTTGTATTTGTGGCTCACTTTAATAGTGTACAAACAAACCTATTTTAGTTGTTTGCCTTACATATTTCTTTTATACTGGGGTTAAAGGGATTTGCTGTCTATTGGTGGCAATTTGCCAGAGGCAGACTTTAACATTGACAATTTGCCAGCTTACTGTGCAAAAGAACTCAATTATCCCCATTGTTATTGTCCATCCATCTGTAATCATATAATATAAATAAAAAATAGAACGTGTGGATCTAAAGGAAGTTCTCTGTATGAAACACAAATTAATTATTAGATGGTTGTACGGTTTCTGCCTTGGCAGCAATCAGCATGGGGCAGATAATGATGACTATTACTGAATAACTTAACATAGTAACAGTCAGAAAAAGATTGTGATGAACTGCAGGACTTAACCCCTCTGAGTAAATAATATAATTTACCCTGTGTTCTGTAATTATCTTGACATTATTCATTGATTGCACAATTAACCATTCACATACATAAAGAAATATCCTAAGCAGGAATCAGTAATCGCTAAGGATACAGGGGTCAACTAGTATTATCTATGACATATTTGTCCGTTTGCATACCAGATACATCACTTGATATGACTTACATTAGATAGCCCATGACTTCAAATCATAAAAGTCTGAAGCAAACTGTTTTAGCAATTTGTAATTATTTAAATGTAGAGTATACATTTCCTGCTGTGTAAAAACCTTATAAATGTATTTTCATGAAACTATATGAAGATTAATATATGATTTATTTATGCATTAGAGCACCAAGGGTTGTTAAATAGCACATGAAATATTGTTAAAATAATTAATAGTGCTAGATTTATACTGTTTATGTTATATTTCCGAAATGAATAATAATAGCAATTTAGATATTGTTAAAACTGGAAATACAACAAAAATGATAGTTATATGTCCATTTAATTACTGGTGTAAATGTATATCTATCTATCTATCTATCTCATGACTACCTAGCGGACAAAGGTCTAACTGATGTTAACTGCTTTGCCAAAGCCTATCGGCTAGATTACGAGTTTTGCGTTATGAGGGGTGCGCTACTAACTTGCACGTTATTGTCACCGCTCACTCACCTACAGCGCTGGTATTACATGTTTTTACAAACCCGGCATTAAAAGGCAAGAAGTGAGCGTAGAGCACATTGCGCTCCATACCGCACTCCAATACCAGCGCTGCTTAAGTCAGCGGTGAGCTGGTTGTACGTGCTCAACACCCCTAATCTTACACTTATTAACCCCGCACTAATCTGCCGTCCCCGACATTGCCGACACCTACATTATATTTATTAACCCCTAATCTGCCGCTCCGACATTGCCGACACCAACATTATACTTATTAACCCCTAATCTGCTGCTCCAGACATCGCCACCACTATAATAAACATATTAACCCCTAAACTGCCGCACTCCTGCATCGCAAACACTAGTTAAATATTATTAACCCCTAATCTGCCGCCCCTAACATCGCCGCCACCTACCTACATTTATTAACCCCTAATCTACTGTCCCCAACGTCGCCGCCACTATACTAAATTTATTAACCCCTAAACCTAAGTCTAACCCTAACCCCCCTAACTTAAATATAATTAAAATAAATCTAAAGAAAACCAATTACAATTAGTAACTAAATAATTCCTATTAAAAACTAAATACTTACCTGTAAAATAAACCCTAAGCTAGCTACAATATAACTAATAGTTACATTGTAGCAGCTTAAGTTTTATTTTTATTTTACAGGCAAGTTTGTATTTATTTTAACTAGGTAGAATAGTTACTAAATAGTTATTAACTATTTACTAACTACCTAGATAAAATAAATACAAATTTACCTGTAAAATAAAACCTAACCTGTCTTACACTAGCACCTAACCTTACACTACAATTAAATAAATTATCTAAATTAAATACAATTCCCAAAATTAAATACAATTCCCTAAATTAAATACAATTAGCTAAATTCCAAAAAAAACAATAAATGACAAAAAATAAAAAACAAATTACAAGATCTTTAAACTAATTATACCTAATCTAATAGCCCTATCAAAATAAAAAAAGCCCACCCAAAATAAAAAAACCATAGCATAAACTAAACTACCAATAGCCCTTAAAAACCCACCCAATACACCCTTAAAAAATCCTAACACTAACCCCTGAAGATCCACTTACCGGGAGAAGTCTTCATCCAAGCCGGCAGAAGTAGTCCTCCAGACGGGCAGAAGTCTTCACCCAGACGACATCTTCTATCTTCATACTTCTGATGCGGCTCCATCTTCAAGACATCCGGTGCGGAGCATCCTCTTCTTACAACGGTGACTGAAGAATGAAGGTTCCTTTAAGGGACGTCATCCAAGATGGCGTCCCTTGAATGCCGATTGGCTGATAGAATTCTGTCAGCCAATTGGAATTAAAGGTGAAAAAATGCTATTGGCTGATGCAATCAGCCAAAAGGATTGAGCTTCAATCCTATTGGCTGATCAAATAAGCCAATAGGATTGAGCTTGCATTCTATTGGCTGTTCCAAACAGCCAATAGAAGGTGAACTCAATCCTATTGGCTGATCCAATCAGCCAATAGGATTTTTTTAACCTTAATTCTGATTGGCTGATAGTATTCTATCAGCCAATTGGAATCTAAGGGACTCCATCTTGGATGAAGTCATTTAAAGGAACCTTAATTCTTCAGTCGGTGTCGTAAGAAGAGGATGCTCAGCTCTGGATGTTTTGAAGATGGAGCCACTCCGCGTTGGAAGAATGAAGATAGAAGATGCCGTCTGGGTGAAGACGTCTGCCCGTCTGGAGGACCACTTCTGCCGACTTGGATGAAGACTTCTCCCGGTAAGTGGATCTTCGTGGGTTAGTGTTAGGATTTTTTAAGGGTGTATTAGTGGGTTTTATTTTTAGGTTGGGGATTTGGGCTGCAATAGAGCTAAATGCCCTTTTAAGGGCAATGCCCATCCAAATGCCATTTTCAGGGCAATTTGGAGCTTAGGTTTTTTTAGTTAGGGTTTTATTTGGGGGTTGGTTGTGTGGGTGGTGGGATTTACTGTTGGGGGGTTGTTTGTATTTTTTTTTACAGGTAAAAGAGCTGATTTCTTTGGGGCAATGCCCCGCAAAAGGCCCTTTTAAGGGTTATTGGTAGTTTAGTTTAGGCTAGGTTTTTTTATTTTGGGTGGGCTTTTTTATTTTGATAGGGCTATTAGATTAGGTGTAATTAGTTTAAAGATCTTGTAATTTGTTTTTTTATTTTCTGTAATTTAGTGGTTTTTTTTTTTGTAATTTAGCTAATTGTATTTAATTTAAGAAATTTGTATTTAATTTAGGGAATTTATTTAATTGAAGGGTTAGGTTAGGTGTTAGTATAAGAAAGGTTAGGTTTTGGGGACTTCCGGTGGGCGGGTCTTCCTAGGCAGTCGCATCTCTGAAGTGCTCTGTATATCGGAGCTAAGAAAAACCTCACAAATTATACTTTTCCTGCCTAACCCCACTCTGAAAATCTGCTGGGTTGAACATACCAACGCCGGCCTCTAACAACAGGGTGCAGATCACTCCATCTGATCTGGCAGCCGGGAGCTCCAAGCAAAGGAAATATTACAATACAATAGACCTTCCCTAAACTCCTTGGCTTACATGCGGATATCCTTCCAATAGATGTAGATTGGGTAGATTGGGTAGATGGCCTTGTCTTGTTTGTCTAAAGTATCCACCTGGTATGGTGGAATCCCTGGGACTGAAAAGACATTTGGTTCAAGATGGAGGTCTGGCCAGACCTCCTGGGTAATGTTCAATAGTTATATATTGTTAATTTGTTACGTTTCTTCATTACTGCTTCGATGTCAACATGTGTGCAGATACAGATGATAGTCAATGTTATGTTTGATTTGTTAATTGTTATTTATGTTATTTACAATGCTTTTCCTCACACTCATATCTCTAGACCACAGCATAGAGAATATTACATGTATAGGGGGTATAGTCTAAGAGATAAGGTTGAATCTTATAACAAGCAATGCCCAAACACAAATCAATATAAAAGGATACGGGGACCTGGAAGGGGAGCGGAAATATGTCACTCTCAATTTAAAGTTAAGGGAGAGATGATGGAACACTCACAAGTATCACTGCTTATAGCCAAATACCTGGAGGTTAGAAAGAGCACATGCACAATGAAGTTTATTTTTTCAAGCATCTTGATTGTGATTATTTTACCCTACTTGTTAGGCAAGATTGTCATTAAACTCATGTCCATTTGGTCAGCTCTGCCAGAAGAAAGGTTTTTCATGCATACTAGCTCTATCCTTATCAGTGTCAAGACACATAGGGGATCTTTTGTCGCTTACGCACTAAAAGCTAGGATAGCTAATTCAACAGATGATCACTTAGCAGCTAATCGACACAAAGGTATTATATATGATAGCATATGGGCACTTTGGGCATGGAGGCTAGACAGTCTATTTCATGATAAGCCTAGTAATGTCTGCCACTGTAATGATGCCACTGTACGGTTCATAGCCTCAACTAATTATCGACAAACAAGAGTAAAGTTATCTGTCTTTAATATAATTGTGTACAGTGATGATTGTTTCGTAACGATTACTAGATTTCTAAGATATGCCCTCCACAAGGTCCCCCTCTTTATCTTTATCTTTACTTATATCTTTATTTCCTATCTTTAACTTTGTCTTCCCCTTCTCTTTCTCCTTCCCCCCCTTTCCTTTTTCCGCCCGTCCCCTCATCATCCTGCCCCCCTCCCCTTTTTTTTTTTTTTTCTTTGATCCAGCCATACATCAATGCCACACACTGTAGAGATCACACTTAAAGTTGTGATGTGGAATGTGGGAGGCCTTAATTCAACGATAAAACGCAAGTCAGTCCTTACTCATCTTAGGAAATTGGGGGCTGATGTCGCCCTACTCCAGGAGACACACCTGTTAGACCCAGAACACCAGAAATTACAGAGAGATTGGGTAGGTCAGGTTACATTTCTCTCCCACGCCGGTGCTAGTCGTGGACTGGCTATTGTGTTTGGGAAGAGAACGGTGGCTACTATTCAACATACGTACTTAGATCCCAATAGTAGATATATGATAGTGCATGCCAAGGTAAATGCATTCGACTATGTATTCTGCAATCTATATGCTCCTAATCACAGGAATGTAATGTTTTGGAGGGATTTGATAAAAAACATAGCTCCGCACTGATAGTGGGAGGAGATTTCAATATCTCTCCCACACACAACCTGGACAGACAATGGTTAGAACCACATAGTAAATTAGACCCCAGGAGAAATTATAAAGCCAAATACGAAACAAAGATATTTAATATGTTTGATAAGGACTTAGGCGTATGCGATATTTGGAGGTTACAGCACCCTGAAGGTAGAGATTACACATGTCTGTCAAAAGCCAAACGCACCTTATCCAGCATAGATTTGTTCCTAATAGCCAACGGATTGATAGATCAGGTGCGACAATGTAAAATACATGATATTCTTCTATCCGACCATGCCCCGGTGGAGTTATGGTTGTGGTTTGACAGACCACATGTGAACAGGAACATACTTACGTTTCCTACATATCTGACTACTTCTGAGGCATTTAACAAATTTTTACAACATACTTGGATGGACTTTATGACTGATAATGCAGCACACATGGACAATCCACTACTTTTCTGGGAGACAGCAAAAACAGTGTTGGCGGGTAATGTGATCTCTTATGTGTCCAAAGTGAGGTATAAGACGCAATATAGTTTTAGGAGTTTGCAGAAACAGCTGGGGCAGGCATACCAGATGTACCTTCAAACTAGGTCGAAACCAGCTTATGATAATTATATGGCTTCAAAATCAGACTTAGAAGCATTTGCAAAATAACAAGCTGCAGCTGGCTTATTAAAATCAGCGGGTAGGTTCTATAGATTCGGGGGCAGAGCAGGCAAAATGTTAGCTACCTTGACAAAGCCACAGACGGCAAAGACTAAAATAGCAGCACTACGCTGGAAAGACAAGGTACACACCACATCCGAGGATATTGCAAATGGTTTTGCGCAGTACTATTCGCAACTATACACAAGTCAAATGCCTCCTGCTCAGGAGGTACAAGACCAATTCTGGAATTCAGTGAACCTGCCCAAAATATCTATATATCAGAGAAACAGTCTGAACTCCCCCATCACAACAGAAGAATTGGCACACACCTTACAGAGTTTACCCTTGGGCAAGGCTTCAGGTCCGGATGGGTTCCCGGTTTAATTTTACAGATTACTTCAACCACAGATTAGTAGCACACTCACCAAGCTTTACAATGCCTTCCTTCTAGACGAATACAACTCCTTCGGCGAGTTTTACGTCGGCTCATGTTACCCTCATCCCCAAACCAGGTAAGGATCATTCCTTGCTGGAATCATATAGATCTATATCGTTGTTAAACAGCGATTACAAACATTTCACGAAAATCATGGCAAATAGACTCAAATCCATTCTACCGGATCTTTTACACCCAGACCAGACAGGTTTTGTTTCGACACGCACTTCTGTGGTCAATCTTTGTAGAGTGTTGCAGGTCATTGAATATTTTTGGTCCTTGGGGAGGAGTGGTGACAAAAATAAATAATCGTAGGCCTTCCTGTTATCATTAGATGCAGAGAAGGCCTTCGATAGGGTTGAGTGGGCCCACCTGCTGAACACTATGCAGAGGTTTGGTTTTGAGGGTCCTTTTTTGGATGTAATCAGCAAAATATGCAAGACCCCTGTAGCAAGGGTTCTATCCAATGGGTTATTTTTGAATGGCTTTAACCTACAGAGGGGCACTAGGCAGGGCTGCCCACTATCGCCCCTATTATTCAACCTGGAACTTGAGCCACTTGCGTTAAAACTCAAACAAATTTTCCCGGAAATTATCATAGGAGAGGTACCCCTCCATCTGGCTTTGTACACAGATGACATGTTGCTGTTTGTGGATTCTCCACAGATCCATGTCCCACATATACTTCAAGTAATAGCAGAATTTGGTAGCTTCTCCAGATACAAAATTAACACCTCTAAATCAGAGATACTCTGGTTACATAGACACCCGAACTCTAGACATAGCTACCCATTTGTGGAAGTGACAGAGGGCCTCACCTACCTGGGCATTCATCTCCCTAGGGATCCTTTAAAAATATACAAACTGAATATCTGGGCCAACCTTCCTCAAGGCTTATCAGGGCGGGTTAGCTTGGTGAAGATGTCAATCCTTCCCAAAATGTTATACCCGCTACTTATGTTAGCGTTTTTAATGACAAAAGCAGATCTGAACCTGCTCACACGGGCGCTGTCTCGCTTTGTCTGGAGAGGAGGCAGACCGCGAATTGCGACATATAAATTACATCTCCCTTATATCAAAGGAGGGCTGGGACTCCCGAACCTGAAATGGTATAACTGGGCGGCTTTAGCCAGACTGGTGACAGACTGGCAGCTAGGCACCGGACACCTTTGCGACCTGTAATTAGAAGAAGCGGTGATAAGACCCATAGCAGTAGCTTACTTACTCTATGGTGACTCTAAGACTTTACCCCCCTCAATCACCAATAGTATGATGTATAGGGATCCACTAAGAGCCTGGCGGAGGATACATAAATACCTGAAGATAGATTGCATCACCCCGAAGTATATCCCCATCATGGGTAACCCTTGCTTTCCAGCCGTAAATGATCATGAACCATTCCGTATGTGGAAGAGGGTGGGATTTGTAACGGTCGGGGATATGTTAGATCCACTACAACATACAATACGCTCCTTTCAGGAGTTGAAAACTAAATACCAAATCCCCAATTGGCATTTTTATGCCTATCTACAACTCAGGCACTATACCTCGACACTACAATCATTATACACAGCCTTCTGGGAGAGCTCGCCTTTTGCTGTCTCCCAGACAATGTTTCGGTTGGGCTCATTCTCCTTGTCCCAATTTTACTCACGTATCTTAAGACAGAGCGAGATTACAGTACTCACCGACATAATAACAAAACACAATAATACCGGCTCAATAGAATTGAAAATACAAGACATAGAGGACAGTTTAGAAAGCACAAAACAGGCTACATTGGCAGTATATCTCAGAGAGGCACAGACTAGATTGTTGCATATGGATTATATCACACCACATAGAGCAGCAAAATGGAATAGACAGATCCTGGATCGTTGTGTCAAATGTGGAGTAACGGCCCCCGTCATTTCAGCATTGTTTCTATGCCTGCCCACTGATTAGAAGATTCTGGGGACAAATCCAATACTGGCTAAAAATCACACTGAATTTAGAGAAAGTGCTCACAATGGCAGAAATTCTCCTGTTTAGGTGGGACAGCATACACAAAAAAACTACACAGATTACTAACAATTTGCACTCTTCTAGCTAGACAATACAGGGAGTGCAGAATTATTAGGCAAGTTGTATTTTTGAGGATTAATTTTATTATTGAACAACAACCATGTTCTCAATGAACCCAAAAAACTCATTAATATCAAAGCTGAATAGTTTTGGAAGTAGTTTTTAGTTTGTTTTTAGTTATAGCTATTTTAGGGGGATATCTGTGTGTGCAGGTGACTATTACTGTGCATAATTATTAGGCAACTTAACAAAAAACAAATATATACCCATTTCAATTATTTATTTTTACTAGTGAAACCAATATAACATCTCAACATTCACAAATATACATTTCTGACATTAAAAACAAAACAAAAACAAATCAGTGACCAATATAGCCACCTTTCTTTGCAAGGACACTCAAAAGCCTGCCATCCATGGATTCTGTCAGTGTTTTGATCTGTTCACCATCAACATTGCGTGCAGCAGCAACCACAGCCTCCCAGACACTGTTCAGAGAGGTGTACTGTTTTCCCTCCTTGTAAATCTCACATTTGATGATGGACCACAGGTTCTCAATGGGGTTCAGATCAGGTGAACAAGGAGGCCATGTCATTAGATTTTCTTCTTTTATACCCTTTCTTGCCAGCCACGCTGTGGAGTACTTGGACGCGTGTGATGGAGCATTGTCCTGCATGAAAATCATGTTTTTCTTGAAGGATGCAGACTTCTTCCTGTACCACTGCTTGAAGAAGGTGTCTTCCAGAAACTGGCAGTAGGACTGGGAGTTGAGCTTGACTCCATCCTCAAGCCGAAAAGGCCCCACAAGCTCATCTTTGATGATACCATCCCAAACCAGTACTCCACCTCCACCTTGCTGGCGTCTGAGTCGGACTGGAGCTCTCTGCTCTTTACCAATCCAGCCACGGGCCCATCCATCTGACCCATCAAGACTCACTCTCATTTCATCAGTCCATAAAACCTTAGAAAAATCAGTCTTGAGATATTTCTTGGCCCAGTCTTGACGTTTCAGCTTGTGTGTCTTGTTCAGTGGTGGTCGTCTTTCAGCCTTAACTTGGCCATGTCTCTGAGTATTGCACACCTTGTGCTTTTGGGCACTCCAGTGATGTTGCAGCTCTGAAATATGGCCAAACTGGTGGCAAGTGGCATCTTGGCAGCTGCACGCTTGACTTTTCTCAGTTCATGGGCAGTTATTTTGCGCCTTGGTTTTTCCACGCGCTTCTTGCGACCCTGTTGACTATTTTGAATGAAAGTTTGATTGTTCGATGATCACGCTTCAGAAGCTTTGCAATTTTAAGAGTGCTGCATCCCTCTGCAAGATATCTCACTATTTTTTACTTTTCTGAGCCTGTCAAGTCCTTCTTTTGACCCATTTTGCCAAAGGAAAGGAAGTTGCCTAATAATTATGCACACCTCATATAGGGTGTTGATGTCATTAGACCACACCCCTTCTCATTACAGAGATGCACATCACCTAATATGCTTAATTGGTAGTAGGCTTTCAAGCTTATACAGCTTGGAGTAAGACAAAATGCATAAAGAGGATGATGTGGTCAAAATACTAATTTGCCTAATAATTCTGCACACAGTGTATATTCTCAAGAGGTGGACTAACAGACAGGCCCCAACAGTGGCACAATTTAAACACCTTTTACTAAAGCAACTTTTTGTAGAACAATATGATGTGAGACTTGATACGCAGCACAGGCTGAAGCCTTTCCTACGTAAATGGAAATCCTGTATTGATACACTGAGCATATCGGCACAAAAACAAATCCTGCAACCATTCATAAATTTGGAAGCCATGCTTGAAATAGCCATGAGGGATGAATTGCGGGTGGTAGCAGAAATGGCAGCTGATCTGAGGGCTGATCAAGGAACATTGGAGGTAATGCTGTTTTAGATAGCTGACCCATATGCAGAATAGGCCTCCCCTCTGCAATAAGTCCTAGAGATAGCACAAGACAGAAAAGGAAAGAAAAAAAATCTAATTTTAATATTAAAATATTAATTTTAATATTTTTTTTTTCTTTTTTCTTTTCTCCCCTCGCTCTCCTCCATCCCTTCTACTAATCCTTTGTTTCCTGAAAAATTTCTCCCTATCTCTACTCCTCCTATAGGGCTTCTGTATCGTTAAAAAAAATACTATGCCCCCACGCTCAATTAGAACAATGTTTTATAGAAATTAGGATAATGTATAATATATGACTAATTTGTTAAAATGTTAAAGTTTGAGATAAATAATGAAAAAATTACTTTTGGGAAGCAGACAACATCGGAGGAAGAACAATTTGGACTTTTTCAGAGACTCAGCTACAGCATATTGCCACTTCATTCTTTTTCAAATGCATGATGTTTTATTAGATCTGGTTCAATGCAATGTTATTGTATTTTTTTGACTCTGCTTCCTAGAATAATAAAAAGAATTAAAAAAAAAAAAAAAAAAAAAGAAAGGTTAGGTTTTTATTTTACAGGTCAATTTGTATTTATTTTAGCTAGGTAGTTATTAAATAGTTAATAACTATTTACTAACTATTCTACCTAGTTAAAATAAATACAAATTTGCATGTAAAATAAAAATAAACCCTAAGCTAGGTACAATGTAACTATTAGTTATATTGTAGCCAGCTTAGTGTTTATTTTACAGGTAAGTATTTAGTTTTAAATAGGAATTATTTAGTTATTAATTGTAGGTTTTCTTTAGATTTATTTTAATTATATTTAAGTTAGGGGGTGTTAGGGTTAGGGTTAGACTTAGGTTTAGGGGTTAATAAATTTAGTATAGTGGCGGCGACGTTGGGGGCAGCAGATTAGGGGTTAATAAATGTAGGTAGGTGGCGGCGATGTTAGGGGCAGCAGATTAGGGGTTAATAATATTTAACTAGTGTTTGCGAGGCGGGAGTGCGGCGGTTTAGGGGTTAATATGTTTATTATAGTTGCGGCGATGTATGGAGCGGCAAATTAGGGGTTAATATTTTTATTATAGTGTTTGCGATGCGGGAGGGCCTTGGTTTAGGGGTTAATAATTAGTTTATGGGTGTTAGTGTACTTTGTAACACTTTAGTTATGAGTTTTATGCTACAGCGTTGTAGTGTAAAACTCATAACTACTGATTTTAGAATGCATTATGAATCTTGACGGGATAGGGTGTTCCGCTCACTTCTTGGCCTCCCAGGACAAGCTTGTAATACCGGTGCTATGGCAGTCCCATTGAAAATAGAGTATACGCAAATTGCGTACGTTGATTTGCGGTAAGGCCAAAAGAGTGTGCGGTGCCCCTAAATCTGCAAGACTCGTAATAGCAGCGGTAGTAAAAAAGCAGCGTTATGAGCCTTAATGCTGCTTTTTTACTCATAATGCAAGACTCGTAATCTAGCCATATTTTTGGTCCCAGTCCATTCATAAGCACAGGAATAAAAGGACTATTGATTTAACTTGAGCCATAGTAGTGCTCAATAGTGCAAATAGAATGATATTAATAATATCCTTTTTTTGTTATATGTTATTATAAATGAGATCACTAACCATGTGACATTTTATATTTAAAAATAAATTATTTCCTCTTTTAATCATATTGTTACATATAGTATGTAGAATATAATTCAACGCTCTTGGGCAAATTATGAAAATTATTGGATATTCTGCAAAGTTGTTACAAAGTGTAACATTTACATTGCTAAATTGAAAATGAGATAATTAATAGTGAGCTGTTAACAATTTGTTAATTAAAAATTAGTCTGTATTTTGTTGCTGTTTTTGTAAAAAAATGTCAAACATAAGACATTCACCTAGTTTACGAGTTTTGCGGTACGGCTTTTAACGCTGAAAAAATGTCCATTACGCTGGAATGGCCAGGAATGCATATTACGAGTTACAGCAGTATAGCTATACCGCAAGTATTTTAGCCTGTAACGCAACGTCCATTCCGCACTCTAAAAATTATATTTGAGTGTGGGACTTCCATAGAGCCAGTATTACAGGTTGTGCAGTCTGGCTAAAATGCTTGCATTACAGCCTATACCGACACAATCCATACTGCCATCTTAGACCAGTAGTTATGAATTTTGTGAAACAAAAATGTTTCACAAAACTCATAACTAAAATGATACAAAGTACACTAAGACCCATAAACTACCTATTAACCCCTAAATCACCACCCTCCCACATCGCAAACACTATTTAAAACTTATTAACCCCTAATCTGCCACCCACCCACATCGTTACTATTAAATAAATGTATTAACCCCTTATCTGCTTCCCACCCACATCACCAACGCTATAATGAAGTTATTAACCTTTAACAGCCACTCCCCGACATTGCCACCGCTAAATAAACCTACTAACCCCTAAACCTTCAGCCTCCCACATCATCACCACAAAATAAACCTTTTAACTCCAAAACCGCCCCCCACATCGCAAAACACTAAATCAAACTATTAACCCCTAAACCTAACACCCCCCTAAATTAAAATTTAAATTACAATATAACTATCTTAAAATAAATAAAAACTTACCTGTGAAATAAAAAAAACTAAGTTTAAACTATAAATTAACCTAATATTACAATTCTAATAAAATAAAAAAAAACTACCAATTAAAAAATCTAAATTACAAAATTAAAAAAACTAACATTATAAAAATATTTAAAAATTCTAAAATTACAAAAAATTAACAAACACTACATTTACAAAAAAATATAAAACACTAAGATGACAAAAATTAATAAACGAAATTATCAAAAAAACTAAACAATTAGACCTAATCTATACCCAGATAGCAAGGAGAACTTGCCACAGACTTGTAGCAAACTTTTGCTGTAAGTCAGTCAAACTTGCTGCAAGTTTTCACTGGCAAGTGTGTTTACTTGCAGAATAATTGCAGCAAAATTTCTTGTTGACACTTTTTCAACTTGCAGCAAGTTTACCTGACAAGTCTCTAGCAAGAGAATTTCTGGCAAGTCAACTGCAAGAGCTCTGCAAGTTTGTTGCCAATTTCTGGCAAGTCAACTGCAAGAACTCTGCAAGTTTGTTATCAATGTCTGGCAAGTCAACTGCAAGAGCTCTGCAAGTGTCTAGTCAATTTCTGGCAAGTCAACTGCAAGAGCTCTGCAAGTTTGTTATCAATGTCTGGCAAGTCAACTGCAAGAGCTCTGCAAGTCTGCTGCAAATTTCTGACAAGCCAACAGCAAGAGCTCTGCAAGTCTGCAGCAAATTTCTGACAATTTAACAGCAAGAGCCCTTCAAGTCTACTGCAAAAGCTCTGCTAGTCTGTTACTAATCTCTAGCAAGTCAACAGCAAGAATACTGCAAATATTTAGCATATCTCTGGCACATATATCACAATTAAGAGCAGTGTCTGCCACAAGCACTACAAATGTACTATTATTTACGTCAATCATATTTATAAATTAATAATAAAATGTTTTTTCCTGCAAAAGTTTATCTATGTAAGTTGTTTGTATGAATTTAATTGATCTTAAAGTTGTATCCATGTGTTATCTGAGGTAATATATATTCATATATACTAATATTATGACAGGTATTATATTAAAGGGACACTAAACCCACATTTTTTTCTTTTATGATTCAGACAAAGCATGCAATTTTAAGCAATTTTCTAATTTACTTCTATTATAATTGTTTTCCGTTTTCTTCCTATTTTTATTCGAAAAAGCAGGAAAGTAAGTTCAAGAGTTGGCCCATTTTTGGTTCAGCACAAGGGTAGCGCTTGCTGATTGGTGCCTAAATGTAGCTACCAATCAGCAAGCACTACCCAGGTGCTAAAACAAAAATGGGCCGGTTCCTATTCTTACATTTCTGCTTTTTCAAAAAAAGATAGCAAGAGAATGAAAAAATGGATAATAGGAGTACATTAGAAAATTGCTTAAAATTGCATGCTCTATCTGAATCATAAAAGCAAAACAATGGGTTTAGTATCCCTTTAATTTGAAAACTTAATGTATTATAACACTAATATCATTATCTCAGGTACAGTAGGGTCCCTTTTTACAGCACACCCCTTTAAGGCGTTCCACTTTTAAATCAGTCTTCAGTTCTGCCCATGGTTATTATGTTTCATGTTTTTACCTCTATTTCATTGTTTTTGGCTGTGATTTTAATTGATTATTTTCTTTATGAATATTTGTTTTACAGATATCTCCATATCTGTGCAGTTATAAAAAAATAATTATTGTATATAACTAACTGCAATTGTTACCAGAAGTTAAACTAGGAAAATCATATTTATTTTTTAATGATTTCATACTTTTACTGATTTTAATAAAATTAGCCTTTGCCTGTCTGGTAAATATGATCTGTTAACCTCAATACTGTATTAAGGTAAAAATATTCACCAAAAAATCCTTTAGAAATGACTCCATAAAAACAACAGCACTGACTCTTACAAAAGTAATTTAAACTTTTATTAGGCTTCAAATTTTCCAGGCATTAAAACATTTTAAATATGACATTGTAATAAACCAGAAAATAACTTAATATATAGGCCTAGGGTACAAGTATAATGTAGATGCACAATAATGTTGACAGAACAATAAAAATACAATATGATGTCCATCTGTATCTGTTCTATGATCTTGAATTTGGCACCGACCTGTAAAAATAAAAACAAATATTACATAAACATGGACATTCTATGCTAATTGCTTAGTTTACAGCAGAACTTTAATTTGTAGAACTAAAAAAGTAAATCTGACAAAAAAATTACACGCCTTTATTTAAACTTCAAGGTTGTGATGAATACTAAAAAAAGGAAATTTATGCTTACCTGATAAATGTATTTCTTTTTCGATACGATGAGTCCACGGATTTCATCCTTACTTGTGGGATATCGCCTCCTGGTAAGCAGGAGGAGGCAAAGAGCACCACAGCAGAGCTGTATAAATACAATACAATACAAAACTCATAACTAAAATGATACAAAGTACACTAAGACCCATAAACTACCTATTAACCCCTAAATCACCACCCTCCCACATCGCAAACACTATTTAAAACTTATTAACCCCTAATCTGCCACCCACCCACATCGTTACTATTAAATAAATGTATTAACCCCTTATCTGCTTCCCACCCACATCACCAACGCTATAATGAAGTTATTAACCTTTAACAGCCACTCCCCGACATTGCCACCGCTAAATAAACCTACTAACCCCTAAACCTTCAGCCTCCCACATCATCACCACAAAATAAACCTTTTAACTCCAAAACCGCCCCCCACATCGCAAAACACTAAATCAAACTATTAACCCCTAAACCTAACACCCCCCTAAATTAAAATTTAAATTACAATATAACTATCTTAAAATAAATAAAAACTTACCTGTGAAATAAAAAAAACTAAGTTTAAACTATAAATTAACCTAATATTACAATTCTAATAAAATAAAAAAAAACTACCAATTAAAAAATCTAAATTACAAAATTAAAAAAACTAACATTATAAAAATATTTAAAAATTCTAAAATTACAAAAAATTAACAAACACTACATTTACAAAAAAATATAAAACACTAAGATGACAAAAATTAATAAACAAAATTATCAAAAAAACTAAACAATTAGACCTAATCTATACCCAGATAGCAAGGAGAACTTGCCACAGACTTGTAGCAAACTTTTGCTGTAAGTCAGTCAAACTTGCTGCAAGTTTTCACTGGCAAGTGTGTTTACTTGCAGAATAATTGCAGCAAAATTTCTTGTTTACACTTTTTCAACTTGCAGCAAGTTTACCTGACAAGTCTCTAGCAAGAGAATTTCTGGCAAGTCAACTGCAAGAGCTCTGCAAGTTTGTTGCCAATTTCTGGCAAGTCAACTGCAAGAGCTCTGCAAGTTTGTTATCAATGTCTGGCAAGTCAACTGCAAGAGCTCTGCAAGTGTCTAGTCAATTTCTGGCAAGTCAACTGCAAGAGCTCTGCAAGTTTGTTATCAATGTCTGGCAAGTCAACTGCAAGAGCTCTGCAAGTCTGCTGCAAATTTCTGACAAGCCAACAGCAAGAGCTCTGCAAGTCTGCAGCAAATTTCTGACAATTTAACAGCAAGAGCCCTTCAAGTCTACTGCAAAAGCTCTGCTAGTCTGTTACTAATCTCTAGCAAGTCAACAGCAAGAATACTGCAAATATTTAGCATATCTCTGGCACATATATCACAATTAAGAGCAGTGTCTGCCACAAGCACTACAAATGTACTATTATTTACGTCAATCATATTTATAAATTAATAATAAAATGTTTTTTCCTGCAAAAGTTTATCTATGTAAGTTGTTTGTATGAATTTAATTGATCTTAAAGTTGTATCCATGTGTTATCTGAGGTAATATATATTCATATATACTAATATTATGACAGGTATTATATTAAAGGGACACTAAACCCACATTTTTTCTTTTATGATTCAGACAAAGCATGCAATTTTAAGCAATTTTCTAATTTACTTCTATTATAATTGTTTTCCGTTTTCTTCCTATTTTTATTCGAAAAAGCAGGAAAGTAAGTTCAAGAGTTGGCCCATTTTTGGTTCAGCACAAGGGTAGCGCTTGCTGATTGGTGCCTAAATGTAGCTACCAATCAGCAAGCACTACCCAGGTGCTAAAACAAAAATGGGCCGGTTCCTATTCTTACATTTCTGCTTTTTCAAAAAAAGATAGCAAGAGAATGAAAATATGGATAATAGGAGTACATTAGAAAATTGCTTAAAATTGCATGCTCTATCTGAATCATAAAAGCAAAACAATGGGTTTAGTATCCCTTTAATTTGAAAACTTAATGTATTATAACACTAATATCATTATCTCAGGTACAGTAGGGTCCCTTTTTACAGCACACCCCTTTAAGGCGTTCCACTTTTAAATCAGTCTTCAGTTCTGCCCATGGTTATTATGTTTCATGTTTTTACCTCTATTTCATTGTTTTTGGCTGTGATTTTAATTGATTATTTTCTTTATGAATATTTGTTTTACAGATATCTCCATATCTGTGCAGTTATAAAAAAATAATTATTGTATATAACTAACTGCAATTGTTACCAGAAGTTAAACTAGGAAAATCATATTTATTTTTTAATGATTTCATACTTTTACTGATTTTAATAAAATTAGCCTTTGCCTGTCTGGTAAATATGATCTGTTAACCTCAATACTGTATTAAGGTAAAAATATTCACCAAAAAATCCTTTAGAAATGACTCCATAAAAACAACAGCACTTACTCTTACAAAAGTAATTTAAACTTTTATTAGGCTTCAAATTTTCCAGGCATTAAAACATTTTAAATATGACATTGTAATAAACCAGAAAATAACTTAATATATAGGCCTAGGGTACAAGTATAATGTAGATGCACAATAATGTTGACAGAACAATAAAAATATAATATGATGTCCATCTGTATCTGTTCTATGATCTTGAATTTGGCACCGACCTGTAAAAATAAAAACAAATATTACATAAACATGGACATTCTATGCTAATTGCTTAGTTTACAGCAGAACTTTAATTTGTAGAACTAAAAAAGTAAATCTGACAAAAAAATTACACGCCTTTATTTAAACTTCAAGGTTGTGATGAATACTAAAAAAAGGAAATTTATGCTTACCTTATAAATGTATTTCTTTTTCGATATGATGAGTCCACGGATTTCATCCTTACTTGTGGGATATCGCCTCCTGGTAAGCAGGAGGAGGCAAAGAGCACCACAGCAGAGCTGTATAAATAGCTTCTCCCTTCCCTCCCAACCCAGTCATTCGACCGAAGTTAGGAAGAGAAAGGAAAAGCCAAGGTGCAGAGGTGTCTGAAGTTTAACAAAAAATAAATAAATAACCTGTCTCATAGAACAGGGCGGGCCGTGGACTCATCGTATCGAAAAAGAAATAAATTTATCAGGTAAGCATAAATTTCCTTTTCTTTTTCAAGATACGATGAGTCCACAGATTTCATCCTTACTTGTGGGATACAATACCAAAGCTATAGTACACGGATGAAACGGGAGGGACAAGACAGGGAACCTAAACGGAAGGCACCACTGCTTGAAGAACTTTCCTCCCAAAAACAGCCCCAGTTGAGGCAAAGATATCAAATTTGTAAAATTTGTAAAAAGTGTGAAGAGATGACCAAGTCGCAGCCTTGCAAATCTGTTCAACAGAAGCATCATTGTTTGAATGTCCATGAGGAAGTAACAGCCCTAGTGGAATGAGCTGTAATCTGTTCAGGAGGCTGCTGACCAGCAGTCACATACGCAAAACGGAAGATACTCTTCAGCCAAAAAGACAGAGAGGTAGCCGTAGCTTTCTGACCCCTACGTCTCTCTGAAAAAATAACAAACAAAGAAGACGATTGTCGAAAATCCTTAGTCGCTTGGAAGTAGAACTTTAAAGCACGAACCACATCTAAATGGTTTAACAGACGTTCCTTCTGAGAAGAAGGATTAGGACACAAGGAAGGAACGACAATCTCCTGATTAATATTCCTGTTCGGAACAGCCTTAGGGAAAGACCCATGATTAGAACGTAACACCACCTTATCTGAATGAAAAATAAGGTAAGGGGAATTATATTGTAATGCCAAAAACTCAGATACTCTTCGAGCAGAAGAAATAGCAACCAGAAATAAAAATTTCTACGGAATGCATGGGTTCAAACGGAACCCCTTGAAAAACTCCAAGAACTAAATTCAAACACCAAGGAGTCTAAACACTGATCTGATTCTAGTCAGAGCCTGTAATGTCCCTTTATGAATTTTCACTCAATTCCTCCTTCCTATAAAACCACTCCCCTTTCTTCACATCATTGCTTGATTATTTTGTGCTTAGCCTGTTGTGTTCAACTTGTCCACAGCAGCCACTTTCAAGTCTGACCTCTAATTCAAGTGCTTATTTTATTTAAGCAATCTCTATAGTTATTTACTGCTGTGTTACCTTGCTACTTTTTCAACTGTGAAGGATTCTTACTTTGGAACCTGCTTCTCTGCTTCAAGCAGCTCAGCATACTGGATCTTTTTCCTTTTGGATTCCTACACTGCATCAAGTCCCGGCCGCAAGGATCACTTCCTCATTTTTGCTCACCTGCTGCACACTGTCTGCAAAGCTCTCATCTGTTCCTCCCAGCAACCTCTCCTAGTACCAAGTTGTAAGTAGATTGTTATCTAAAACATTGTTCACTGCTCTGAAAACTGGATCCAGTCCTTTCTTCATCTGCAACTAAGGTACAAACATTCATTAACTATTTATGCCATATCCTCCACCTTTTACAGGCATAACAAGCTGTTATAACCTCTGTTTGCTTAAGCTGCATATTAATCCACTGACTCAGTAATCACTTATGAACTCTCTTTATTGACCAAGTGAAATTCATTACCTGTGACTGTTAACCTAACAACTCCTGTTACTAGTTGCATGAGATTTCTAAAGGCACAGATTGTGATATTAACTATATCTTGTCTGCTATCCATTATGTCTTATTAACTTGCTGGCACAGTTTTTACCAGTTGTTACAGAATAACATTCTGGTTTCTTGTCCAGTTACATTTACAACCTTACAGATCCTGACAAAAGATTGTACATCTGGAACATCTGTCAACCGCTTAAGTAACAAAAATAGATAAAGCAGAGACCAGTCCCGTTAAGGAACTTGCAGATAACACTTTCTCTAATCCTTCTTGGAGAAAAGACAAAAATCCTGGGAATCCTAACCCTACTCCATGAGTAGCCCTTGGATTCACACCAATAAGATATTTTATGGAAAAATTTCCAAGTAACCGGGCTACGTGCCTGAATCCAAGTATCTATGACCGAATCAGAAAAACCTCGCTTGGATAAAATTAAGCGTTCAATCTCCAAGCAGTCAGCTGCAGAGAAACTAGATTCGGATGATGGAAGGGACCCTGAATGAGAAGGTCCTTCCTCAATGGAAGCTGCCATGGTGGTCGAGATGACATGTCCACCACATCGGCATACCAAATCCTGCGAGGCCACACAAGGGCAATGAGGATCACTGATGCTCTCCCCTGTTTGACTCAAGCAATCACCCGGGGAAGGAGAGCAAACGGAGGGAATACATATGCCAGGCTGAAAGACCAAGGAACTGCCAAGGCATCTATCAGCTCGGGCCGGAATCCCTGGAACGGGACCCGAATCTTGGAAGTTTGGCATTCTGACGAGACGCCCTAAAATCTAACTCCGGCCAACCCCATCTGAGAATCAGGTTTGAAAACATTTCCGGATGGAGTGCCCACTCTCCCAGATGAAAGGTCTGTTTGTTCAGAAAATCGGCCTGTCAGTTGTCCACCCCTGGGATGTAGATCGCTGACAGATGGCAAGAGTGAGCCTCCGCCCACTGATTATTTTAGCCACTGCAGTCATCGCAAAGGAATTCCTTGTTTCTCCTTGATGATTGATGAAAGCCACTGTTGTTATGAAGAATTTGTCTGAAGCCAACTGAGGCCAGACCTGAAGCGCATGGAATATCGCCCTCAACTCTAGGATGTTGAGAGATTCAGCTTGAGTCCATACTATCTGAGCCCTCAAGGAGTTCCAGACTGCTCCCCATCCTAACAGGCTGGCATCCGTTGTCACAATCACCCATGAAGGTCTGCGAAAGTATGTCCCCTTGGAAAAATGATCCGGCGACATCCACCATAGAAGAGAGTCCCTCAACTCCTGATCTAGAATTATTCAAGGAGACAAAATTTGAATAGTCTCCATTCCACTGCCTAAGCAAGTTTAGTTGCAGAGGCCTGAATTGAAACCGAGCCAACGGTATGATGATCAGTGCCGCTACCATCATTCCGATTACCTCCTGGCACTGAACCACTGATGGCTGAAGAGAGGACTGAAGAGAACCAGAATCCATGACTTTCTGACTTCTTGTCAGAAAAATTCTCATGAATATAGAGTTGATTAGATAACCCAGAAGGGTACCCCATTCTTGGAAAGGAAACACAATGTCAGTATGGGCACTAGATTGCTAACAAGGTGACGCCTGGAGAAAAATCTCATCCAGATAAAGTGCCACCACAACACCCTGCGGTCTTAGAACCACCAGTCGAAACCCCAGAATCTTTGTGGAAATCCTGATAGCCATGACCAACCCAAAAAGAAGCGTTGGTCCAAAAAGGCAAACCACAAAGAACTAGTGATGATCTCTGTAGGTAAGAACAAGAAGATATGCATCATTTAGATCTACTGTCCTCATAAATTGACCCTCCTGGATCCAAGGAAGGATAGTACGAAAGTTTCCATCCTGAAAGATGGGACTCCGAGAACTTGTTCAGAGTCACAAAGACTAAGATAGGTCTGAATGTTCCCTCCTTTTTGGGAACTACAAACAGTTAAACAAAAATCTTGCTCCTGTTTCGGAACAGGCCAAGCACTCCCATGGAAAGAAGGTCTCCACAAAGTAAGAACGCCTCTCTTTTAACTGGTCTGCAGAGAATCTTGAAATCAGAAACCAGTCCACTGTGAAACCTTGAAACACATTATTTTTTTTATTTTTTTTTTAAAAACAGAAGAAATCATCTTCATCAAGCCAGGTTCCTACAAGGCCTTCTTGAATGAAACATTAAAAATTTAGATGTAGATCTAAATCTGTAAAACAAGGCACTAACATAAGGCTCAGAGAGCTGGGACAGAGAAACCTGAAACCTATGCTCCCATTTTAAAAACTTCAAGAAAAGAAATTGAAAAAAGGAACTGGACAATTGACAGCCTTTACCCTATCCTGGATCTTATTCAGATGAGTTTCTGACTTAAAAGCATCAGACAACACATCAAACTGAAATACCGTTGCACTAAAGATGGTAATAAAATACACCTATGGATACCATTGGACGCCCTGGTGCACCCTTTTCCCATTTTCATCCAGATAACCCTTGAGAATCTAACTATTCACTGGAAAAAATAGTAGATCTCTGAGCTAAGTTGGAAACTACTCCATTCAACCTAGGTGATGTCTCCTTAGCTAAGTCAGTTATGGGAAAAATCTTCTTTAAGTATAGGGAATGCGGACTTCCCCATTGTGTATAACTCACAGGACGCACTAGGATAGATTACACCTAATAGTGAAAATAACTCCTCTAGTAATGGATAGATTCCATGAGGGAAAACCATGGAATGCATGATATGCAAATAAAAACTCTGGACGGAGTATAATAGGAAGCGCAGAGCACTGCATGTGTGCCCAAACATGTTGTGAACACTATAGGTTTGTGGAATAAAGATATCATTGTCCCCGGGACTCTGAGTTTTCTATTCTGTTAGCTTGTGTGATGAGCCACAGCAAGCTATAATAAAAGGAGAAAATTCAGAAAAAAGAATGTAATGTTTAATAAATTCTCACAAAAAAACGTTACTGTCCCTTGAAATTTTCCTATTTCTGTGACAGAAAATATCCAATGAGCAGGTTAACCTTGCAGGAAATAGACATTGCTATGTACATTAAAGTAACCATGTCTTGTGTCCACAATTCCGTATAAAAAGTGCAAGGAACCACAGAGCACCGCATGTGGGCCAGAAACTCTATTTTAAGTGATTCAGATGAATCACTCCCAAATAATCCTCGTAGTCAGCAATAGAGAGGTATTTGATGATAGTAGCCACTGAATCAATCATGCTCCAAACAAACAGACATTACAAATATGTACTGGTGAAGTGCTGCTGCTCATCCAAAAGGATTGCAAACTGACACCTTAAATTTTCTTAGTTCAGTGTGCTGTCTAATTAAATAAATCCTCAAGTCATTTTTTTTTTTTTGTGTGGAAAACCTATAAAGGAAGGTAATTCCCATTGGTATACCAGAGGATGCGCAGAGCACTGCATGTGGGCCATAACAATATGTGGTACATTACAGGAGAATTGTGGCAAAAATGTACCATAGTCAAGGGGCTCCCAAACAGCAAAAAGTCTTATAAGGACTGCTTCTTTTAATTCACAAAGTAACTCATTTTAGTGTACTCTTGTGTCATCATAAACACAAAGGATGGGATAAATCAAGAAACAGCTGAAATTATCGTAAAAAAGATCAACAGCCAAAGACATACTGTCACTTTAAATTTTAAAACAAAATTCTGTTCTGTTTTTTATCCTTGCAAACGCACAATATATATTAGTACACAAATAATAGCACTGACTGGACCTCAGTGAAATCTTGCTGAGGTGTCCTAATGCTCCTCACCCTGAGAACTTTATGTCCCAAACTCAGAGGTGACAAGTACTGCGTTAACATGCAAACTGCTCTATCTTCTGATAAAGCGAGTGCAGCCTAAGACGCCTTAAACACGGCCCCGCCCCTCGTGGGCGTGATAACACATCGCAGCAGATAGACATGTTAGTTGCGCCTCTTGAGATAAAAATGTCGCCAAAACATAACCCCACCCTTCGTGGGCGTAATAATACACAGTCTCCCGGTCGCCATATTTATCACAAAGACCGACTACCGGGAGTAAACTGACCCCTTCTTAGAGAACCTGGGCATCTTGTGTCCACTTTAAATAAACATTCTGCAGATCAGAAGCGTTTGCTGGCACTACACAGACAGCCCAGTAGGAGGTGCTCTGCTACATGATAACATATACAAATGAACAGTTGGCTGTATGCTGTTCTATTACTCTGCACAGGGTCATACAAATCAGGGCTTCTCTTCAGTGCAAAAACCTCTAGAAGCCACACTCCTGAGCCCCAGTGCCTGCCATTACCACGCTTTCATAGCATTCTTTACATAATAAAGAGATAATAATCCCAGAAAAGTGCTAAACTTCCTCTGTCCTGAATCTTCTCTTTTGGTTTCAGACCCAGAATAAAAAAGTCAGCACTTACCTTGAAACCTGTGCGACAGCATGGCAGTCCAGCAGGTTTTCAGAGGTCCTCTCCCTCCCATAGCCCTGTGGACTAAAATCAGCCTGAGTTAAAAGTGCTTAGGCTATCTATATTAGGGCAGTAAATGTGTATAGGAGGCGCAGTGAGAATGATGTCCCACCAGTTCCTATTGCTTTAAAGCCACCAAATGCTTCCCTTTTTACTGAAGAGACTGATCTGGTCTAGGCTACACCCAAGCACAAAGTAGCACTCAGAGGCACTATTTTAAAAATAATAAACACTTGATTGAAGAATCTTTACTAACACCTCACTTTGCCATCTCCTATCTAACTAACACAGGCAAAGAGAATGACTGGGTTGGGAGGGTAGGGAGGAGCTATTTATACAGCTCTGCTGTGGTGCTCTTTGCCTCCTCCTGCTGACCAGGAGGCGATATCCCACAAGTAAGGATGAAATCCGTGGACTCATCATATCTTGAAAAAGAAAAATTGTATTTTTAATTGCCAGAAATTCTCATGTCAATGCAATATTTATCTAGATATCAACATATTTGGCCACGGTCCTAATCAAACAGATTTTGTCACTACCTGCCAATGGGATGCTTAGAACCTATATTTTAACCCCTTAAAGACAAGCAACATACCCTGTACATCACTCGTCTTTGAATGGGGAAGTGCTATTAAATACGCAGTCTTGCAGCCAGTGTTGAGGCCACGCTATTTACGATGGCAAGAAGGGAGAGTATAATAGCGCAGTACTGCCACTTGTGGCGGGACATGTGCTACTTAAAAAAAAAAATAACCCTTAATGAGCGGCAACATACATGGTACATCTCAGGGCACGATCCGATAAAGATCGTAGTTTGCGGCGCAAGTGAGGGAACCCCCGCCGCCCGTAGTTTCAGCTCGCAACTCGAGCTATCCTATATACGGCGCCGTCAGATGCTAAAGTGCCGTAAGTCTGATAAACCAGCGATGTCCAGAAATCTGCGTAAGTACAAATTTCAGTGATTTACGGCACTTTAGAAACTGCCGATGCCTACAAAACCTGACTAAATTATTAAATCTCCCGTACTGTCTAACACGCCTCCCAAACATAGCCCGACACGTCTAACCCTCTATCCGCTATCCCCCCTCACTATCCTAACAATAAAAAATGTATTAACCCCTAAATCGCCGCTTCCGGACCCCGCCGCCACCTAATAAAGTTATTAACCCCTAAACCGCCGCTCCCGGACCCCGCCGCCACCTACATTATCTATATTACCCCCTAATGTGAGCTCCTACCCCGCTGCCATCTACATTAACTACCCCCTAATGTGAGCCCCTTACACCGCCGCCAGCTATATTAAAATTATTAACCCCTAATTTAATCCCCCTACCCCGCCGCCAGCAATATTAAAATTATTAACCCCTAATCTAATCCCCCTACCCCGCCGCCAGCTATATTAAAATGATTAACCCCTAATTTAATCCCCTTATACCGCCCCCAGCTATATTAAATACATTAACCCCTAATCTAATCCCCCTATACTGCCGCCAGCTATATTAAATAGATTAACCCCTAATCTAATCCCCCTACACCGCCGCCAGCTATATTAACCCTAATTATATTGGCGGCAGTGTAGGAGGCTCACATTAGGGGTTAGGTAATGTAGGTGGCGGCAGTGTAAAAGGCTCACATTAGGGGGTAGGTAATGTAGCTGGCGACGGTGTAGGGGATCAAATTAGGGGGTTATACTTTTAATGTAGGTGGCGGCGGTGTCCGGGAGCGGCGGTTTAGGGGTTAAATACTTTATTAGGGATTGCGGCGGGGGATCACGGTTGACAGGTAGATAGACATTGCGCATGCATTAGATTTTATTTAGCAGGTAGTTTAGGTAGTTACGGGGCTCCAATAGACAGCATAAGGCTTACTACGGCTGCATTTTGTGGCGAGGTGAAAATGGAGGAAGATTTCTCCATTTTCGCCACGTAAGTCCTTACGCTGTATATTGGATACCAAAATGCGCGGGTTTGGTATACCTGTCTATGGCCCAAAAAACTACAGGCGAAGGCAGAAATATACGAGCGTAACTTCTAGGTTACGCTCGGGTGACGCTGCATATCGGATCGGGCCCTTAGTCGTTAAGAGGTTACTATATTGAGACTTTTTTTCCTTAAGATATTTATATTTTACTTCTCTAGAAATCAATGTGGACTATTTGATACCCTATGTTGTAATAAAAATGTTTGGTTTTGTTCCTAGACTTTTGGAGATAAAAGAGGGAAAGTCACAGTGTGCAGTTTATTTCCTTTTCAATTGTGTTTTTTTCTTTTACAAAATATAAAGTAATGTGTTTTCTAGATTTGCCATATTCTAAATCCTCATATCCCCACTTCCTTTCCCAAAGGAATATGATATAGCAGAGTAGCATTTAGTAAGACAGTATTCTATTTACTTCTGTGAAACTCCTATGCTGTGTGAGGTGCTTGCTTATTTAAAGGGATATTAAACAATAAGAGTCAGATTACAAGTGGAGTGCTAAATATCGCTTGTGCGCAAGCAACATTAGTACTCTGAGTAATACCAGCGTCCGCTAATATTAGCTGGTATTACAACTAAAGTGTAATGTTACGCAAGCTCAGAATCTAAGTGCAGCGAAGTGGGTAAGTAGCACAGCAATGCAGCAAATATAACACCTTACTCCGGCCAACTTTACCCCCAAAATACTACCTAGTGCATTTATTTTTTATAACATACACTACACTGTATTTTGGGGGCCTTTGGGGCATATTTATAAAATGAACCAGAGATCTGATCTCTGGTTAATTTTATAAGCGCTAGTTGCTACCACAAGCATACAGTAGCAATAACTAGACACTTCTAATGGCTGGTTATTTATTGCGTGCCCTTGCGGGTGCGTGATAAAACAGAATTTATGCTTACCTGATAAATTACTTTCTCCAACGGTGTGTCCGGTCCACGGCGTCATCCTTACTTGTGGGATATTCTCTTCCCCAACAGGAAATTGCAAAGAGTCCCAGCAAAGCTGGTCACATGATCCCTCCTAGGCTCCGCCCACCCCAGTCATTCGACCGACGGACAGGAGGAAATATATATAGGAGAAACCATATGATACCGTGGTGACTGTAGTTAGAGAAAATAATTCATCAGACCTGATTAAAAAACCAGGGCGGGCCGTGGACCGGACACACCGTTGGAGAAAGTAATTTATCAGGTAAGCATAAATTCTGTTTTCTCCAACATATTGTGTGTCCGGTCCACGGCGTCATCCTTACTTGTGGGAACCAATACCAAAGCTTTAGGACACGGATGAAGGGAGGGAGCAAATCAGGTCACCTAAATGGAAGGCACCACGGCTTGCAAAACTTTTCTCCCAAAAATAGCCTCCGAAGAAGCAAAAGTATCAAATTTGTAAAATTTGGCAAAAGTGTGCAGTGAAGACCAAGTCGCTGCCTTACATATCTGGTCAACAGAAGCCTCGTTCTTGAAGGCCCATGTGGAAGCCACAGCCCTAGTGGAGTGAGCTGTGATTCTTTCAGGAGGCTGCCGTCCGGCAGTCTCATAAGCCAATCGGATGATGCTTTTAAGCCAAAAGGAAAGAGAGGTAGAAGTCGCTTTTTGACCTCTCCTTTTACCAGAATAAACAACAAACAAGGAAGATGTTTGTCTGAAATCTTTAGTAGCCTCTAAATAGAATTTTAGAGCACAGACTACGTCCAAATTGTGTAACAAACGTTCCTTCTTTGAAACTGGATTCGGACACAAAGAAGGTACAACTATCTCCTGGTTAATATTTTTGTTGGAAACAACTTTCGGAAGAAAACCAGGCTTAGTATGCAAAACCACCTTATCTGCATGGAACACCAGATAGGGCGGAGAACACTGCAGAGCAGATAACTCTGAAACTCTTCTAGCAGAAGAAATTGCAACCAAAAACAAAACTTTCCAAGATAATAACTTAATATCTACGGAATGTAAGGGTTCAAACGGAACCCCTTGAAGAACTGAAAGAACTAGATTTAGACTCCAGGGAGGAGTCAAAGGTCTGTAAACAGGCTTGATCCTAACCAGAGCCTGAACAAATGCTTGAACATCTGGCACAGCTGCCAGTCTTTTGTGTAGTAAGACAGATAAAGCAGAGATCTGTCCCTTTAGAGAACTTGCAGATAATCCTTTCTCCAAACCTTCTTGTAGAAAGGATAGAATCTTAGGAATTTTTATCTTGTTCCATGGGAATCCTTTAGATTCACACCAACAGATATATTTTTTCCATATTTTATGGTAAATTTTTCTAGTTACGGGCTTTCTAGTCTGAATCAGAGTATCTATTACAGAATCTGAAAACCCACGCTTTGATAAAATCAAGCGTTCAATCTCCAAGCCGTCAGTTGGAGGGAAACCAGATTCGGATGTTCGAATGGACCCTGAACAAGAAGGTCCTGTCTCAAAGGTAGCTTTCATGGTGGAGCCGATGACATATTCACCAGGTCTGCATACCAAGTCCTGCGTGGCCACACAGGAGCTATCAAGATCACCGAGGCCCTCTCCTGATTGATCCTGGCTACCAGCCTGGGGATGAGAGGAAACGGTGGGAATACATAAGCTAGGTTGAAGGTCCAAGGTGCTACTAGTGCATCTACTAGGGTCGCCTTGGGATCCCTGGATCTGGACCCGTAGCAAGGAACCTTGAAGTTCTGACGAGACGCCATCAGATCCATGTCTGGAATGCCCCATAATTGAGTTATTTGGGCAAAGATTTCCGGATGGAGTTCCCACTCCCCCGGATGGAATGTCTGACGACTCAGAAAATCCGCTTCCCAATTTTCCACTCCTGGGATGTGAATCGCAGACAAGTGGCAGGAGTGATCCTCCGCCCATTGAATTATCTTGGTCACTTCTTTCATCGCCAGGGAACTCCTTGTTCCCCCCTGATGATTGATATATGCAACGGTCGTCATGTTGTCTGACTGAAACCTTATGAATTTGGCCTTTGCTAGTTGAGGCCAAGCTCTGAGAGCATTGAATATCGCTCTCAGTTCCAGAATGTTTATCGGGAGAAGAGACTCTTCCCGAGACCATAGACCCTGAGCTTTCAGGGATTCCCAGACCGCGCCCCAGCCCACTAGGCTGGCGTCGGTCGTGACAATGACCCACTCTGGTCTGCGGAAGCTCATTCCCTGTGACAGATTGTCCAGGGTCAGCCACCAACGGAGTGAATCTCTGGTCTTTTGATCTACTTGAATCGTCGGAGACAAGTCTGTATAATCCCCATTCCACTGTCTGAGCATGCACAGTTGTAATGGTCTTAGATGAATTCATGCAAAAGGAACTATGTCCATTGTTGCAACCATTAATCCTATTACTTCCATGCACTGCGCTATGGAAGGACGAGGAACAGAATGAAGTACTTGACAAGAGCTTAGAAGTTTTGATTTTCTGACCTCTGTCAGAAAAATCCTCATTTCTAAGGAATCTATTATTGTTCCCAAGAAGGGAACTCTTGTTGACGGGGACAGAGAACTTTTTTCTTTGTTCACCTTCCATCCGTGAGATCTGAGAAAGGCTAGGACGATGTCCGTATGAGCCTTTGCTTTTGACAGGGACGACGCTTGAATCAGGATGTCGTCCAAGTAAGGTACTACTGCAATGCCCCTTGGTCTTAGAACCGCTAGAAGGGACCCTAGTACCTTTGTGAAAATCCTTGGAGCAGTGGCTAATCCGAATGGAAGTGCCACAAACTGGTAATGCTTGTCCAGAAAAGCGAACCTTAGGAACTGATGATGTTCCTTGTGGATATGAATATGTAGGTACGCATCCTTTAAATCCACGGTAGTCATAAATTGATTTTCCTGGATAGTAGGTAGGATCGTTCGAATAGTTTCCATTTTGAACGATGGTACCCTGAGAAATTTGTTTAGGATCTTTAGATCCAAAATTGGTCTGAATGTTCCCTCTTTTTTGGGAACTATGAACAGATTGGAATAAAATCCCATTCCTTGTTCTCTTATTGGAACTGGATGTATCACTCCCATCTTTAACAGGTCTTCTACACAATGTAAGAATGCCTGTCTCTTTATTTGGTTTGAAGATAATTGAGACCTGTGGAACCTTCCCCTTGGGGGTAGTTCCTTGAATTCCAGGAGATAACCTTGAGAAACTATTTCTAGCGCCCAAGGATCCTGAACATCTCTTGCCCAAGCCTGAGCAAAGAGAAAAAGTCTGCCCCCCACTAGATCCGGTCCCGGATCGGGGGCTATCCCTTCATGCTGTTTTGGTAGCAGTGGTAGGCTTCTTGGCCTGCTTACCCTTGTTCCAGCCTTGCATTGGTTTCCAGGCTGGTTTGGGTTGTGAAGTATTACCCTCTTGCTTAGAGGATACAGAATTAGAGACTGGTCCGTTTCTGTGAAAGGGACGAAAATTAGGCTTATTTTTAGCCTTAAAAGACCTATCCTGTGGGAGGGCGTGGCCCTTTTCCCCAGTGATGTCTGAAATAATCTCTTTCAAATCAGGTCCAAATAATGTTTTACCTTTGAAAGGAATGTTAAGCAATTTTGTCTTGGAAGACACATCCGCTGACCAAGACATTAGCCAAAGCGCTCTGCGCGCCACGACAGCAAACCCTGAATTTTTCGCCGCTAATCTAGCTAATTGCAAAGCGGCATCTAAAACAAAAGAGTTAGCCAATTTAAGTGCTTGAACTCTGTCCATAACCTCCTCATACGAAGAATCTTTACTGAGCGATTTTTCTAGTTCCTCGAACCAGAAACACGCTGCCGTAGTGACAGGAACAATGCATGAAATTGGTTGTAGAAGGTAACCTTGCTGTACAAAAATCTTTTTAAGCAAACCCTCTAATTTCTTATCCATAGGATCTTTGAAAGCACAACTATCTTCGATAGGAATAGTAGTGCGTTTGTTTAGAGTAGAAACCGCCCCCCTCGACCTTGGGGACTGTCTGCCATAAGTCCTTTCTGGGGTCGACTATAGGAAATAATTTCTTAAATATAGGGGGGGGAACAAAAGGTATGCCGAGCCTTTCCCACTCTTTATTTACTATGTCCGCCACCCGCTTGGGTATAGGAAAAGCGTCGGGGGGCACCGGAACCTCTAGGAACTTGTCCATCTTACATAATTTCTCTGGAATGACCAAATTGTCACAATCATCCAGAGTAGATAACACCTCCTTAAGCAGTGCGCGGAGATGTTCTAATTTAAATTTAAATGTCACAACATCAGGTTCAGCTTGATGAGATATTTTTCCTGAATCTGAAATTTCCCCATCAGACAAAACCTCCCTCATGGCCCCTTGAGATTGGTGTGAGGGTATGACAGAACAATTATCATCAGCGTCCTCTTGCTCTTCAGTGTTTAAAACAGAGCAATCGCGCTTTCTCTGATAAGTAGGCATTTTGGATAAAAGATTTGCTATGGAGTTATCCATTACAGCCGTTAATTGTTGCATGGTAATAAGTATTGGCGCACTAGATGTACTAGGGGCCTCCTGTGTGGGCATAACTGGTGTAGACACAGTAGGGGATGATGTAGTATCATGTTTACTCCCCTCATTTGAGGAATCATCTTGGGCAATATCATTATCTGTGGCATTACTGTCCTTACTTTGTTTGGACACTATGGCACAATTATCACATAAATTTAAATGGGGAGACACATTGGCTTTCATACATATAGAACATAGCTTATCTGATGGTACAGACATGTTAAACAGGCTTAAACTTGTCAACAAAGCACAAAAAACTTTTAAAATAAAACCGTTACTGTCACTTTAAATTTCAAACTGAAAACACTTTATTACTGAATATGTGAAAAAGTATGAAGGAATTGTTCAAAATTCACCAAAATTTCACCACAGTGTCTTAAAGCATTAAAAGTATTGCACACCAAATTTCAGAGCTTTAACCCTTAAATTAACGGAACCGGAGCCGTTTTTACATTTAACCCCTATACAGTCCCAGAATGAGGCTCTGTCTATAACTAGAAAGGCCCCCATCTGAAAAAGATGTCCAACACAGTGCCTGCCGTTTTTCTAAACGTTCCCCAAGATTATAATACCAATAATTAGTTAGAATCTGCATAATATGCCTAGTAAAGCAATCGTTTTAGCCCAGAAAAATGTCTACCAGTTTTTAAGCCCTTTTTGAAGCCCTTTATTCTTTTATGTTTAACTAAGAAAATGGCTTACCGGCAGGGGCGTAACTAACAGTGGTGCAGAAGTCGCACTTGCGACCGGGCCCAGCAGGTCCAACCTTAGGGGGGCCCAGCTGCAGCAGAACAACCTTTTTTATTTTTCCACAAGTGTTTTTTTTTTTTCAATACTTTTTTTTTTTTTTAACAAACTTTTTTGCGACATAATTTTTTTCAGTGGCTGCGTTCCTGCACCCTAACAGATTTAAATCAGAGCGTTGCCGTGGGTTACCATGGCAACGCTCTGAAACATTTGCTGCTGAGTGCGGGAAAGGAGGCTGGAGCAGAGCGGTCTCTGCAGTGAATCAATGCAGCTAGCTACCAGCCAGTAACGCATTTGAAAGTCCCTGCCTAGACTGCGAAGTGGAAGGAAGTAGGAAGAGCCAGAGGTAAGTCAGTGTATTGCTGGAACCGTTGCTATCTAATTCTACTCTGTCATTGTGAGACCCACGCATACATTTTTTAAAGAGAGCACAGCTGCACAAGAACTGGATGGTGCGCTATATACAGTATATATAATTATTTTTTGAGGGTCCAGCAAAAGAGTAGCACTTCCTAATGTGTGCTACTTACTTAGGGCGGGCTGTTTGAAAATCGCGGTCTGACTGGATGTAAGAGTGGCTCACCACCTGACAGGAGCCATTTATTGAGTGAGTGCTGGCTCTCATTGTAGAGCTTTTTTAATAACCTTTGAACCTCCCATAGTAGTTGTAGAAGACAATGACCGGCATTTGTGCGCACCTCTCAATTTTTTCTGCAGATTAGCTGCAACAAATCTCTCAATAAATCAAAATCAGAGCAGCCTGTCAATGTTTGCTTACCGGTCCCCATGAGGGGAAATGACAGCCTTCCAGCATTACATGGTCTTGTTAGAAATATGGCTAGTAATACCTTAAGCAGAAAAGTCTGCTAACTGTTTCCCCCAACTGAAGTTACTTCATCTCAACAGTCCTGTGTGGAAACAGCAATCGATTTTAGTTACTGTCTGCTAAAATCATCTTCTTCTTACAAACAGAAATCTTCATCCTTTTCTGTTTCAGAGTAAATAGTACATACCAGCACTATTTTAAAATAACAAACACTTGATAGAAGAATAAAACTACATTTAAACACCAAAAAACTCTTAACCATCTCCGTGGAGATGTTGCCTGTGCAACGGCAAAGAGAATGACTGGGGTGGGCGGAGCCTAGGAGGGATCATGTGACCAGCTTTGCTGGGACTCTTTGCCATTTCCTGTTGGGGAAGAGAATATCCCACAAGTAAGGATGACGCCGTGGACCGGACACACCAATGTTGGAGAAATTAGCGCTCCACTTGTAATCTAGCCCTAAATAAATGCTAGATAGAATGAAGCATTGAAATAAAAGGTTAGTCTGAGAATAACATGTAGATGTATTTTTTAAAGTTTTATTTGGTGTTTATACATTAACAAACTAAGTGTAAAGTTTTAGTTTCTATAAAACAATGGGAGCTGCCATGTTGTAACTTAGATTACCTTCTCTGCTGTAGCCAAATAGAGATAGTTATACATTTGTCACTAGAGTGTGCAGCCAATGGCTGTGTGGAATATGTTCTGCACTTCCATTTCTAACAGGAGCTAAAAAGCTCACAATTTAAGAATATAATTACAGGAAAAGGGGACAAAATAAATAATGAAAGTATATATATATACATACACACACAGTTTATCATTTTATATTACCATCTCAAGGTGTTTATTGTCCCTTTAAAAAGGGCCTTAATACTAAAAGAAAAAATTACATTATTTTATGTAAATTTAAGACTATTGACCCTGCACTACTGTGTGATTTGATTGGTACCTGCAGAGCACTGCTGGTCCAGAGCGAAAACCGCCAACTGCTGCTTATTTAATCAGAAAAACTAGTTAAACGACTAGCGCTCATGATTGGATCAGCAGTACTTCCGTTTGGGATCAGCAGTGCTCTGTGGTTCCAAGTGGTACTTCTACTGTGTGTTTAACCCATTTGTGGGTTAGTGCAGGGTTGATTGTCTTAAAATGAATTAAAACGAATTAGAGTATGTATTTTTTTTTTACTAATATAGCCTTTTAAAGAAATATATATTTTTTTACCTTAAAGGGACAGTCTAGTATAAATTAAACTTTCATTATTCAGATAGTACTTTTCAACTTTCCAATTTAGTTTTATCATCCAATTTGCTTTTTTCTCTTGGTATTCTTAGTTTAAACTAAACCTAGGTAAACTCATATGCTAATTCCTAAGCCCTTGAGGACTGCCTCTTATCACAGGCTTTTTAAATCTCTTTTCAACACAAAGACAGAAAGTAAACATGGGCCATATAGATAACACTGTGTTCAGGCACAGGGGGTTATTTAAGATTTAGCACAAAACAATGCTAAATTTAAGACAATCCTATATAATAAAAGGCCAAGTGTGTTTGTCCGAAGCTGTCATGCGCAGTAGAGACTGCGTGTGAGGACAAACACACCTGGCCTTAGAGTCCCTACCTGAAAAGCCGGTGCGGGTGAAAGTGGGCGTGGCCGGGCATGACAGGGCTTGGCCGGGCATGCCAGGGGCATGGTCGGGCACGAGGGATAGAAGGGAGAGAAGAAGAAAGAGAAGGGGAGAGAGATAGAAAGAGAGGGGGAAAGAAAAAAATAGATGGGAAAGAGCAAGAGAGGGGAAAGAGAGAGGGATCAAAAGAGAGGTGCGGAGAGAGAGCGCAAAAGAGAGGGGGGAGAGAGCGGGAGGGAGAGGGGAGAGAGAGAGTGCAAAAGAGAGGGGGGAGAGAGAGAGCGCAAAAGAGAGGGGGAGAGAGCGCAAAAGAGAGGGGGAGAGAGAGCGCAAAAGGAGAGGGGGAGAGAGAGAGTGCAAAAGAGAGGGGGAGAGGGAGGGGAGAGAGAGTGCAAAAGAGAGGGGGAGAGAGAGAGCACAAAAGAGAGGGGGAGAGAGAGTGCAAAAGAGAGGGGGAGAGAGAGAGCGCAAAAGAGAGAGGGGGAGAGAGAGAGCGGGGGAGGGAGAGGGAGGGGGAGAGAGACAGTGCAAAAGAGAGGGGGAGAGAGAGCACAAAAAAGAGAGGGGGAGAGAGTGCAAAAGAGAAGGGGAGAGAGCGGGAGAGAGAGGGGGGAGAGAGAGAGAGTGCAAAAGAGAGGGGAGAGAGAGAGTGCAAAAGAGAGGGGGGAGAGAGAGCGCAAAAGAGAGGGGGGAGAGTGGGAGGGAGAGGGGGGAGACAGAGAGTGCAAAAGAGAGGGGGAGAGAGCGCAAAAGAGAGGGGGGAGAGAGAGAGAGTGCAAAAGAGAAGGGGAGAGAGCGGGAGAGAGAGGGGGGAGAGAGAGAGTGCAAAAGAGAGAGCGGAGAGAGAGAGCGCAAAAGAGAAGGGGAGGGAGAGAGCGCAAAAGAGAAGGAGAGGGAGAGAGCGCAAAAGAGAAGGGGGAGAGAGAGAGCACAAAAGAGAGGGGGGAGAGAGAGAGCACAAAAGAGAGGGGGAGAGAGAGAGTACAAAAGAGAGGGGGAGAGAGAGAGCACAAAAGAGAGGGGGAGAGAGATAGCACAAAAGAGAGGGGGAGAGAGAGAGCACAAAAGAGAGGGGGAGAGAGAAAGCAAAAGAGAGGGGGGGGAGAAAGCAAAAGAGAGGGGGTGAGAGGGAGCACAAAAGAGAGGGGGAAGAGAGAGCAAAAGAGAGGGGGAGAGAGAGCGCAAAAGAGAGGGGGGAGAGTGGGAGGGAGAGGGGGAGACAGAGAGTGCAAAAGAGAGGGGGAGAGAGCGCAAAAGAGAGGGGGGAGAGAGAGAGTGCAAAAGAGAAGGGGAGAGAGCGGGAGAGAGAGGGGGGAGAGAGAGAGTGCAAAAGAGAGAGGGGAGAGAGAGAGCGCGAAAGAGAAGGGGAGGGAGAGAGCGCAAAAGAGAAGGGGAGGGAGAGAGCACAAAAGAGAAGGGGGAGAGAGAGAGCACATAAACAGAATTTATGCTTACCTGATAAATTACTTTCTCCAACGGTGTGTCCGGTCCACGGCGTCATCCTTATTTGTGGGATATCTCTTCCCCAACAGGAAATGGCAAAGAGTCCCAGCAAAGCTGGCCATATAGTCCCTCCTAGGCTCCGCCCACCCCAGTCATTCGACCGACGGACAGGAGGAAATATATATAGAAGAAACCATATGGTACCGTGGTGACTGTAGTTAGAGAAAATAATTCATCAGACCTGATTAAAAAACCAGGGCGGGCCGTGGACCGGACACACCGTTGGAGAAAGTAATTTATCAGGTAAGCATAAATTCTGTTTTCTCCAACATTGGTGTGTCCGGTCCACGGCATCATCCTTACTTGTGGGAACCAATACCAAAGCTTTAGGACACGGATGAAGGGAGGGAGCAAATCAGGTTACCTAAACGGAAGGCACCACAGCTTGCAAAACCTTTCTCCCAAAAATAGCCTCCGAAGAAGCAAAAGTATCAAATTTGTAAAATTTGGCAAAAGTGTGCAGTGAAGACCAAGTCGCTGCCTTACATATCTGGTCAACAGAAGCCTCGTTCTTGAAGGCCCATGTGGAAGCCACAGCCCTAGTGGAGTGAGCTGTGATTCTTTCAGGAGGCTGCCGTCCAGCAGTCTCATAAGCCAATCGGATGATGCTTTTAAGCCAAAAGGAAAGAGAGGTAGAAGTCGCTTTTTGACCTCTCCTTTTACCAGAATAAACAACAAACAAGGAAGATGTTTGTCTGAAATCTTTTGTAGCCTCTAAATAGAATTTTAGAGCACGGACTACGTCCAAATTGTGTAACAAACGTTCCTTCTTTGAAACTGGATTCGGACATAAAGAAGGTACAACTATCTCCTGGTTAATATTTTTGTTAGAAACAACCTTAGGAAGAAAACCAGGCTTAGTACGCAAAACCACCTTATCTGCATGGAACACCAGATAGGGCGGAGAACACTGCAGAGCAGATAACTCTGAAACTCTTCTAGCAGAAGAAATTGCAACCAAAAACAAAACTTTCCAAGATAGTAACTTAATATCTATGGAATGTAAAGGTTCAAACGGAACCCCTTGAAGAACTGAAAGAACTAGATTTAGACTCCAGGGAGGAGTCAAAGGTCTGTAAACAGGCTTGATCCTAACCAGAGCCTGAACAAATGCTTGAACATCTGGCACAACTGCCAGTCTTTTGTGTAGTAAGACAGATAAAGCAGAGATCTGTCCCTTTAGAGAACTTGCAGATAATCCTTTCTCCAAACCTTCTTGTAGAAAGGAGAGAATATTAGGAATTTTTATCTTATTCCATGGGAACCCTTTGGATTCACACCAACAGATATATCTTTTCCATATTTTATGGTAAATCTTTCTAGTTACCGGTTTTCTGGCCTGAACCAGAGTATCTATCACAGAATCTGAAAACCCACGCTTCGATAGAATCAAGCTTTCAATCTCCAAGCCGTCAGCTGGAGGGAGACCAGATTTGGATGTTCGAATGGACCCTGAACAAGAAGGTCCTGTCTCAAAGGTAGCTTCCATGGTGGAACCGATGACATATTCACCAGGTCTGCATACCAAGTCCTGCATGGCCATGCAGGAGCTATCAAGATCACCGAGGCCCTCTCCTGATTGATCCTGGCTACCAGCCTGGGAATGAGAGGAAACGGTGGAAATACATAAGCTAGGTTGAAGGTCCAAGGTGCTACTTATGCATCTACTAGAGTCGCCTTGGGATCCCTGGATCTGGACCCGTAGCAAGGAACCTTGAGGTTCTGACGAGACGCCATCAGATCCATGTCTGGAATGCCCCATAATTGAGTTATTTGGGCAAAGATCTCCGGATGGAGTTCCCACTCCCCCGGATGGAATGTCTGACGACTCAGAAAATCCGCCTCCCAGTTTTCCACACCTGGGATGTGGATCGCAGAAAGGTGGCAGGAGTGATCCTCCGCCCATTGAATTATTTTGGTCACTTCTTTCATCGCCAGGGAACTCCTTGTTCCCCCCTGATGATTGATATACGCAACGGTCGTCATGTTGTCTGATTGGAACCTTATGAATCTGGCCTTTGCTAGTTGAGGCCAAGCCCTGAGAGCATTGAATATCGCTCTCAGTTCCAGAATGTTTATCGGGAGAAGAGACTCTTCCCGAGACCATAGACCCTGAGCTTTCAGGGATTCCCAGACCGCGCCCCAGCCCACTAGACTGGCGTCGGTCATGACAATGACCCACTCTGGTCTGCGGAAGCTCATTCCCTGGGACAGATGATCCAGGGTCAGCCACCAACGGAGTGAATCTCTGGTCTTCTGATCTACTTGAATCATTGGAGACAAGTCTGTATAGTCCCCATTCTACTGTTTGAGCATGCACAGTTGTAATGGTCTTAGATGAATTCGTGCAAAAGGAACTATGTCCATTGCTGCAACCATCAACCCTACTACTTCCATGCACTGCGCTATGGAAGGACGAGAAACAGAATGAAGAACTTGACAAGTGCTTAGAAGTTTTGACTTTCTGACCTCTGTCAGAAAAATCCTCATTTCTAAGGAATCTATTATTGTTCCCAAGAAGGGAACTCTTGTCGACGGAGACAGAGAACTTTTTTCTATGTTCACCTTCCATCCGTGTGATCTGAGAAAGGCCAGAACGATGTCTGTATGAGCCTTTGCTTTTGACAGGGACGACACTTGTATTAGAATGTCGTCCAAGTAAGGTACTACTGCAATGCCCCTCAGTCTTAGAACCGCTAGAAGGGACCCTAGTACCTTTGTGAAAATCCTTGGAGCAGTGGCTAACCCGAATAGGAGGGCCACAAACTGGTAATGCTTGTCCAGAAAAGCGAACCTTAGGAACTGATGATGTTCTTTGTGGATAGGAATATGTAGGTACGCATCCTTTAGATCCACGGTAGTCATAAATTGACTTTCCTGGATAGTGGGTAGAATCGTTCGAATGGTTTCCATCTTGAACGATGGTACCCTGAGAAATTTGTTTAGGATCTTCAAATCCAAAATTGGTCTGAAAGTTCCCTCTTTTTTGGGAACTACGAACAGATTGGAATAAAATCCCATTCCTTGTTCCTTTATTGGAACTGGGTGTATCACTCCCATCTTTAACAGGTCTTCTACACAATGTAAGAACGCCTGTCTCTTTATTTGGTTTGAGGATAAGTGAGACATGTGGAACCTTCCCCTTGGGGGTAGTTCCCTGAATTCCAGGAGATAACCCTGAGAAACTATTTCTAGCGCCCAGGGATCCTGAACATCTCTTGCCCAAGCCTGAGCAAAGAGAGAGAGTCTGCCCCCCACTAGATCCGGTCCCGGATCGGGGGCTACTCCTTCATGCTGTTTTGTTAGCAGCGGCAGGCTTCTTGGCCTGCTTACCCTTGTTCCAGCCTTGCATCGGTTTCCAGGCTGGTTTGGGTTGTGAGGCATTACCCTCTTGCTTAGAGGATGCAGAATTAGAGGCCGGTCCGTTTCTGAAATTGCGAAAGGAACGAAAATTAGACTTATTTTTGGCCTTGAAAGGCCTATCTTGTGGAAGGGCGTGGCCCTTTCCCCCAGTGATGTCTGAAATAATCTATTTCAATTCTGGTCCAAATAGAGTTTTACCTTTGAAAGGGATGTTAAGCAATTTTGTCTTGGATGACACATCCGCTGACCAAGACTTTAGCCAAAGCGCTCTGCGCGCCACGATAGCAAACCCTGAATTTTTCGCCGCTAATCTAGCTAATTGCAAAGCGGCATCTAAAATAAAAGAGTTAGCCAACTTATGTGCGTGAACTCTGTCCATAACCTCCTCATATGGAGTCTCTCTACTAAGCGAGTTTTCTAGTTCCTCGAACCAGAACCACGCTGCTGTAGTGACAGGAACAATGCACGAAATGGGTTGTAGAAGGTAACCTTGCTGTACAAAAATCTTTTTAAGCAAACCCTCCAATTTTTTATCCATAGGATCTTTGAAAGCACAACTATCTTCGATAGGAATAGTAGTGCGTTTGTTTAGAGTAGAAACTGCCCCCTCGACCTTAGGAACTGTCTGCCATAAGTCCTTTCTGGGGTCGACCATAGGAAATAATTTCTTAAATATAGGGTGGGGAACAAAAGGTATGCCGGGCTTTTCCCACTCCTTATTTACTATGTCCGCCACCCGCTTGGGTATAGGAAAAGCGTCGGGGTGCACCGGAACCTCTAGGAACTTGTCCATCTTGCATAATTTCTCTGGAATGACCAAGTTGTCACAATCATCCAGAGTAGATAACACCTCCTTAAGCAGTGCGCGGAGATGTTCTAATTTAAATTTAAATGTCACAACATCAGGTTCAGCTTGTTGAGAAATTTTTCCTGAATCTGAAATTTCTCCATCTGACAAAAACCTCCCTCATGGTCCCTTCAGATTGGTGTGAGGGTATGACAGAACAATTATCATCAGCGCCCTCCTGCTCTTCAGTGTTTAAAACAGAGCAATCGCGCTTTCTCTGATAAGTAGGCATTTTGGATAAAATATTTGCTATGGAGTTATCCATTACAGCCGTTAATTGTTGCATGGTAATAAGCATTGGCGCACTAGATGTACTAGGGGCCTCCTGTGTGGGCAAAACTGGTGTAGACACAGTAGGAGATGATGTAGTATCATGTTTACTCCCCTCATCTGAGGAATCATCTCGGGCAATTTCATTATCTGTGGCAGTACTGTCCTTACTTTGTTTGGACGCTATGGCACAATTATCACATAAATTTAAATGGGGAGACACATTGGCTTTCATACATATAGAACATAGCTTATCCGAAGGCACAGACATGTTATACAGGCTTAAACTTGTCAACAAAGCACAAAAAACGTTTTAAAACAAAACCGTTACTGTCTCTTTAAATTTTAAACAGAAAACACTTTATTACTGAATATGTGAAAAAGTATGAAGGAATTGTTCAAAAATTCACCACAGTGTCTTAAAGCATTAAGAGTATTGCACACCAAATTTCAGAGCTTTAACCCTTAAAATAACGGAACCGAGCCGTTTACAAATTTAACCCCTATACAGTCCCAGCTTATAGCCTTTGCTGAGACCCAACCAAGCCCAGAGGGGAATACGATACCAATTGACGCCTTCTAGAAGCTTTTCCAGCAAATTTCAGATCCTCACACATGCCCTGCTCTCAAAAAACAACTGCGCAGTAATGGCGCGAAAATGAGGCTCAGTCTACAACTAGGAAGGCCCCCTGACTGGAAAAGGTGTCTAACATAGTGCCTGCCGTTTAATAAACATTCCCCAAGTTTATAAATGCGAATTGTCAGCATAAATATGTATAAAATGCCCAAATAAAGCAATCGATTTAGCCCATAAAAATGTCTACCAGTTTTTTAGCCCATATTAAGCCCTTTATTCTGTTTGTTTGACTAAGAAAATGGCTTACCGGTCCCCATGAGGGGAAATGACAGCCTTCCAGCATTACATGGTCTTGTTAGAAATATGGCTAGTCATACCTTAAGCAGAAATGTCTGCTAACTGTTTCCCCCAACTGAAGTTACTTCATCTCAACAGTCCTATGTGGAAACAGCAATCGATTTTAGTTACTGTCTGCTAAAATCATCTTCCTCTCACAAACAGAAATCTTCATCCTTTTCTGTTTCAGAGTAAATAGTACATACCAGCACTATTTTAAAATAACAAACACTTGATAGAAGAATAAAAACTACATTTAAACACCAAAAAACTCTTAACCATCTCCGTGGAGATGTTGTCTGTGCAACGGCAAAGAGAATGACTGGGGTGGGCGGAGCCTAGGAGGGACTATATGGCCAGCTTTGCTGGGACTCTTTGCCATTTCCTGTTGGGGAAGAGATATCCCACAAGTAAGGATGACGCTGTGGATCGGACACACCAATGTTGGAGAAAGAGAGGGGGGAGAGAGAGAGCACAAAAGAGAGGGGGGAGAGAGAGAGCACAAAAGAGAGGGGGAGAGAGAGAGCACAAAAGAGAGGGGGAGAGAGAGAGCACAAAAGAGAGGGGGAGAGAGCACAAAAGAGAGGGGGAGAGAGCACAAAAGAGAGGGTGGGAGAGAAAGCAAAAGAGAGGGGGGGAGAGAAAGCAAAAGAGAGGGGGTGAGAGGGAGCACAAAAGAGAGGGGGAAGAGAGAGCATAAGAGAGGGGGAGAGAGAGAGCGCAAAAGAGAGGGGGAAGAGAGAGCAAAAGAGAGGGGGGAGAGAGAGCAAAAGAGAGGGGGAGAGAGAGAGCACAAAAGAGAGGGGGGAGAGAGAGAGCACAAAAGAGAGAGGGAAGAGAGAGCAAAAGAGAGGGGGGAGAGAGCAAAAGAGAGGGGAGAGAGGTAGCAAAAAGAGAGGGGAAAGAGCAAAAGAGAGGGGAGAGAGAGCAAAAGAGAGGGGGATAGAGAGGGGATGGAGCGAGAGAGCACAAAAGAGGGGGGGGAGAGAGAAAAAGAAAGGGGGGAGAGAGAGCAAAAGAGAGGGGGAGGGAGAGAGCGCAAGGGGTGGGACCGCTGCACTGCAAAAAATTGCCTGTGTGAACGGGCTTTAGGACTAGTAGATAATAAACAGTCACAGTCATGTGATCAGGGGGCTGGAAGAAGGTTCCTAGATACAAGGTAATCACAGAGGTAAAAAGCGTATTAATATAACTGTGTTGGTTATGCAAAACTGGGGAACTTTTATAACAATAACAATTCTATGGTAGACTGTCCCTTTAAAGGGACACTTAACACCTGTTGAAAATTTTCTAAACTTTCTCTGAGGAACCAAAATTAACTAATACACTGTTCTCAATGCTGTATGTTCATTTTACTATAAAACTCTTCATGAAGACTCCTCATATTTTCTATGCTTATCCTCAGCTTGTGTTTTCTTATGCAGGGTGCCATCTTGTAACGCATGTTCATTTCAGGCACTGCAGTCACATGACATTTGTGCACGGCAGCTTCTCTCACTGATGTTATAGAAGGCAGTCAAATTGTCAATGCTAATTCCCTGTAATGCAAAGCGTGCATTACAGTGTATGAGGACAAATATCTATTTTATATTTGATATACAGTAATTGCATCTTCTTTTATCAAGCATATTTTAAACATTTTATGTACTGAACATACCCACAGTCTGTGTGTTTCACTGTTCACTAAGTTCAGTTTCAATCGCCCGATGTACAGAGGCAGAGGGGAGGGGGGAGGGTCTAGAAGCCGTTTTTTTAACTCCCTGTTATTCAGTTCTCTGCAATATCTGAGGAGAATTTTCTCTCTGTGTGTTCCAGGAATTTACTTTTGTTTTCATAATCATATTATTTTAATTATCAAACAGCACCACAATTTTTATGCTATATAAAAAGTGTGGTGCTGTTTGATAATTAAAATAATATGATTATGAAAACATACTTATTTTATCTAATTTGTTTTGTTTTCTTGGTATCCCTTGTTGAAAAGCATACCTAAGTAGGCTCAGGAGCTACTTATTGGTGGCTGCACAAATATGCCTCATGTATTTGGCTCACCCAATGTGTTAACTAGTTCCCAGTAATGATCAGTTTTCTTCAACAAAGGATACAAAGAGAATAAAGCAAAATAAATCATAGAAGAAAATTTGGAAAGTTTTTTAAAATTGTATTCTCTTTCTCAATCATGAAAACATTTTTTTAGGTTTCATGTTTTATTGCTTTAATGCTTTTGTAAGATATAGGCAAACAGAATAAATGGGTGTAGGTGAAATGATAAAGGTATATATTGTACAGCTGGTGGATGGTGGGCCAAGATACCAAGATTACTACTTTTTCTATTTATTATTGTAAGGATGGTGATTACAGACAATTTACCTTGCTACCACATATTGGTCCAGATTACAAGTGGAGCGTTAAATATTTATTTTGTTTGCTCATAAACACAGCTGAAAGTAAACTTTTAACACGGACAGATTTAGCGCTTGTATTACAAGTTGAAAGTAAATTATTTGAACGTGAGTAAAACCTGATGCATGCTATCTTCAGGACTTTGGATACTATGATCCTGTTAACTTCTTCTCCATATAGTTTTCAATAGACCATGCTTTTAAAAAAATACTTATTGTTTGTGCACTAACCCAACACTGTGTAAGACCTACAGCGTAAGTTAAAGCAAGTTTATCATTGCACAAGCATTTATAGTGAAATGCTTGTGCAATGCCACCCCCTGCACATTTGCGGCCAATCTTCTCACGCGGAAACAGATGCATACGGGGGTGTTGATAAATCAAACCATAGATCTTCACTCGCACAAACTTGACAAATTCAGTGCATTTGCATGCATAGGTGTCTGCTCCCCACCCTGACCCCTGACTATAATAGTCCAGACTGGACTGGAGTCCAGATGAGTCAAAAAGATAAGTGACGTTTTATAACTATGTGTTTTATTAAAGTGAATGTAATATTGTTAAACAGAGTTGTCTTATTGGATGATAAAAAAACCTGCCAGCATAGAGATAGAAGAAATTAAAAAAAAAATATTGACAATGATTCCTTTGAATATATTTTAGTTTCTAATTCAGAATGAGGATTATGGCCCTTTGTTACATAATAAATATTTTGTTTGCAGCTTTTCAAAAGGTAAATAGTAAAATTCAGTTTCATTATATATTATGTTATATACTATATTGTAATATATGTTGAAATAATTCCAAAAGGTGCTAAAAGTGACATAGCTAGTATAAAAAGATGAGTCAAAGAAATTATTACTTCCACGGTATGACTTCAATGTAAGTATAATCAAAGCAAAGTATCTTCAAATAAATAAATAAATATGTAAAATCAAGGAATAGTGAATTTTTAGGTACCAAAATTAAATTTATGTAGGGGAAACATAAAGGGCAAGATTAAGGGACATATTTATCAATGTGCGATTGGGTTGATTTCTGTCCGCCGCCTCAGAGCAGGCGGACAAGTTATGGAGCAGACGGACAAGTTGTGGAACACAATTTTGCACTCCCGCGAGCGTATTATCTGCGCTCAATTTTTTACTATTGTGCACCAAGTTGTGCACTTATTACAGGTTGGAAGTAACAATTTTGCGCTCTCGTCGCATCCTCGTGCAGAAAAAAAGGCTTTGCGAATTTGTGAACGTAGGATCATATTCCCCCTAGGCTTTAATGGAGCCTTATTTTGAACAACAACAAAAAATAACAGCTGCCAACTTGCGCAAACATGAGCGCAGGATTGCAATTGAGAGATCTCATATTTTTGCACTCTTTTAACTTTGTAATGCAATATTTTATGCAATAATTTTTATCAGACAGTGTTAATATGAATGTAACTGTACTGTGTATAGTGATATAGTGATGTGTATTATGAATGTAACTGTACTGTGTATAGTGATATAGTGATGTGTATAGTGCAACTATTTAGTCGTGTGTAACAGTTAACCAGAGCTCTGAAGTCACATTAACCCGACAAGCCTAAATCGTGATTGCACTCTCACGTTCGCATTTCAACTTTCAAAATGAGTGGTCTTATCTGCATGCCCAAAAGGGTGCAAACTTGCACATTAATTCATATGCAAAAAAATAGTGTGCCACTTGTAATCTGGCAGAAAATTTGCAGCTAATTTGTAAAGCAGATCTATTCTGAAGACTTTTTACGCAGACTTGCAACAAATGTGCTGCAAACTTTTGAAGCTTGGCAAGTCTTGCAAGAGTTTAGCAATTCCTTTGCAATTTTAACAGAAAAAAACCCACATACTATACACAATTGTGGCAAACTTGCAGCAAATTTACAAAGCAAGTCTATTCTGAAGACTTTCTACACAGATTTGCAACAAATGTGCAGCAAACTTTTGAAGCTTGGCAAGTCTAGCAAGAGTTTAGCAATTCCTTTGCACTTTTTACAGAAAAAAAAAACAAATGCTATACACAATTGTGGCAAACTTGCAGCAAATTTACAAAGCAAGTCTATTCTGAAGACTTTCTACACAGATTTGCAACAAGTGTGCAGCAAAATTTTGAAGCTTGGCAAGTCTAGCAAGAGTTTAGCAATTAATTTGCAATTTTTACAGAAAAAAACAAATGCTATACACAATTGTGGGATATTTGCTGCAAATTTACAAAACAAGTCTATTCCAGAGACTTTCAATAAAGACTTGCAACAATTGTACAGCAAACTTTTGAACCTTGGCAAGTCTAGCAAGAGTTTAGCAATTCATTTTCAAACTTGCAGCAAAAATACATGCTATCTGGGTATAATAGCCCTATAAAAATAAAAAACTAAACAAAATAAAAACACCCCCTACAATAAACTACCAATAGCCCTTAAAAGGGCCTTTTGTAGGGCATTGCCCTAAGTTAAACAGCTCTTTTACCTGTAAAAAAATACAAAGTCCCCCAAACAGTAAAGCCCACAACCCAACCAACCCCCCAAAATAAAAAACCTAACTCTAAAAAAAACCTAAGCTACCCTAAAGGGGCATTTGTATGGGCATTGCCCTTAAAGGGCATTAAGCTCTTTTACTGCCCTTAAAAGGGCATTCAGCTCTTTTATAAGTGCCAATAGCCCAAATCTAAAAAAAACCCCACTAAGCCTAGAATATCTACTCATGGTTCCTGAACTCCGGACATCCATCCCCATCCAGGCAGTGAAAAGTCTTCATCCAGGCAGCGACACCTTCATACATCATGGGGGCGTCTTCTATCTTCATCCTGGCAGCGCAGAGCGGAGCTATCCTGGAAGACAATGACATTGTGCATACTCTTCATATGGTCACCGCCATACACTGAAGTTGAATGCATGGTAACCGTTTCAAAATGGTGTACCTTGCATTCCTATTGGCTTTTAGTATTATTATCTTTAGTAATTTTAGTATTGTTATTCATGACAGAACGATTAAATTATTAACATATTTTATCTTATTTTATCTTATTTTATTTTATTCATGACAGGATGATAACATTATTAACATATTTTATCTTATCCTATCTCATTTTATCTCACTTTAGAGCACCATTGCCAGATACACAAAATAGCACTTTTATTTATTATATTTAACTTGGTATATAAAATACCACTCAATTTATTTCATTATAAATCACAACTCCCATTAATGTCTTAACTGTTATGCAATGAAATAACAAATTATGACCCATTAATGATATTCAACAAAATAACAAACCAAATAGACAAACTCCCATATTCTAACACACATTCAAGAAAGGGGACTTAGGTATACTATGTAACATAGGCCATTCACACCGCAAAAATGAAATACCGGATGCATTGGCATGGAAACCGGCAATGTTGGTAAACAACGAGTGTACCGGAAGTGACGCAATACGCAATTACGTCACTTCCGGTTTTTTCGTATGGATACAAACATCCGGTCTGTTGATCGCAACAAGCCCAGTGATATAAACCAACAAAATATATGAATCAAACATTTAAGCAACAAAATTTAACATTAGATTAATTGGGATAACATCAAAACATATGAGAAAAGGGGTTTAGTGAAAACGGAAAGAGGAATAGAAACATCACTTCCGGGTCACGATAGGATAGCGTTTTTGGCACCAAATTCACAATCCCTTTGATTGGCACAAAGCACCTTAAATAGCCACCATAACTCACCAGAAAATATAGTCTTGAGAAAGGCCTAACTAAGAGGCCGAAACGTGTTGACAGAAATTGGTGAGCAACTTTTCAATATTTCTATCACATTTGTAGCATTATTGCACTATGTTATTTTGTTGATTGCAGGTTTTATAAGGATAGAGTCTTTGTCACAGACCGAATACCTTAGAAATAATACACCAACAACAAACCATCTACTCAGGAGAAGGAGGATTTACATCAGTCACTATTTTATTACACATAATTTTTTAAAATACAGAACAATCATTGGATAAGGATTTGGATATGATATTTTTCACAATTTTGGTATTTCACAATCACTAAAAACACATCTTTGGATTTAAGACACAGAAGAATTTGATTTTTAATATACTTTTATTTTTTCATCACTCATTATTATTATTTTTTTAACATTTATTTTTTCAACATTAATTTTTCACTTTTCACTGAAGAGGACACATCAAATAAGGGACTAGAGACTATTTGAATTATTCAATCACCTTAACCGGTTGGTGACTGAACAAAAAAACTCTAACCTAATTTTTTAGGAATGTTTTAGAAATTTATGTCAGCACATTGTGTTTTTAATACAATTCAAGATTGTCATTTACTGTTATTGTATGCTTTTCACATGGATCCATGTTTTTAATTACATGTTTTTTAATTTGATTGTATGTCAACAATAAATTTGTTAATTTGTATATTGACAAACCTATTTACTTTTTAAATATATATTTGACAATATATATGAGAATTGTTTACATCAGAAAGTCAGGCATATCCGATATTGTTTAGGCCCATTTCCCATAGCCTCTAGTTAGGCGCTTTCTGATATACCACTACCATTCCTATTGGCTGATTTGATTCTTCAAATTCAAATCAGCCAATAGGATGGGAGCTTCTGAAATCCTATTGGTTGTTTAAAACAGCCAATACGATGAGAGTTACTGAAATCCTATTGGCTGTTCAACGACTTAGGTGTTTTATTTTGTGGGGTTGGTTGGGTTGGTAGGCTTTACTGTTGTGGGGACTTTGTATTTTTTTACAGGTAAAAGAGCTGTTTAACTTAGGACAATGCCCTAAAAAAAGACCCTTTTAAGGGCTATTGGTAGTTTATTGTAGGCTAGGGGGTGTTTTTATTTTGGAGAGCCTTTTATTTTTATAGGGCAATAGATTAGGTGTAATTGTTTTTATTTTTGATAATTTCATTTATTATTTTTTGTAATCTTAGTGTTTTTTATTTTTCATAATTTAGTGTTTATTATTTTTGTAATCTTAGATTTTTTTTAATTTTTTTTCATAGTGTTAGTTTTTTTTAAAGGGACAGTCTACACCTTAGTCATCTTAAAGTCTTACCTTATATTAAGCTGCACATAGTCTCCTGCACCTTTTTCTAAATCATGCAGCAGGAACGGTAAAGCAGGAACAGTAAAACAGTTATTTTGAAATTAATATTGTTTCTGGCCAGTTTGAAATGGCTGCCAAGCTCCACCCACTGATGACATCACTATCTGGGTTGCATATTGCTTCCAATCAACAAAGGCTCACTAGTTGGATTCAACAGACTTTCAATGCTATTCAGCAGAGTGCATAGATGCAGCCCAGATGCTGCCCAGATCATGATGTCATAGGTGGGTGGAGCTTGACGTACAAATAGTCTCCTGCACTTTTTTCTAAATCATGCAGCAGGAACAGTTAAGCAGGAACAGTAAAACAGTTATTTTTAAATGAATATTGTTTCTGGCCAGTTTGAAATGGCTGCCAAGCTCCACCCACTGATGACATCACAATCTGGGCTGCAAATTCCTTCCAATCAAAAAAGGCTCACTAATTGGATTCAACAGACTTTCAATGCTATTCAGCAGAGTGCATAGATGCAGCCCAGATCATAATGTCATCGGTGGGTGGAGCTTGGCAGCCATTTCAAACTGGCCAGAAACAATATTGTTTTCAAAATAACTGTTTTACCATTTCTGCTGCATGATATAGAAAAGGTGCAGGAGACTATTTGCAGCTTCATCTAATTTAAGAATTTAGGATGACTAAGGTGTACACTGTCCCTTTAAATTTGTAATTTAGATTTTTTTTTTTTTTTTTTTTTTTAATAATTTTTTATTGAGACAATGGATAAGAGTAACAGAAAAGGGAGTGTGTCCCAGCACAAGACAAATACAAAAAGAAAAATAACTGTTACAAATCACATATGAAAGGTACATAAGAATTAAGACATTGATGTGCTAATATAGGATTTGTGTAATTTAGATTTTTTTTAATTGGTAGTTTTTTTTTATTTTATTAGAATAGTAATGTTAGTTATTTTAAGATAGTTATATTGTAATTTTAATTTAAAGTTAGGGGGGTGTTAGGTTTAGGAGTTGATAGTTTAATTTAGTGTTTTGCGATGTGGGAGGTCCGGCGGTTTAGGGGTTAATAGGTTTATTTAGGTGTCGGCGATGTTGAGGAGTGGCAGATTAGGGCTTAATAACTTTATTTAGTGGCAGCGATGTCGGGGAGTGGAAAAATAGGGGTTAATAGCTTTTATTAGTGTTGGCGATGTCAGGGAGCGGCAGAATAGGGGTTAATAACTTTTATTAGTGTCAGCGATATCAGGGAGCGGTGAATTAGGGGTGGTTTAGATTAGGGGTTTATATTAGGGTGTTAGGTTTAAATGTAACTTTCTTTTCCCCATAGATATTAATGGGGTTGCGTTACGGCGATCTCCATTCCGCACTTCAGGTGTTAGGTGTCTTCTAACACTCTCTCCCCATTATGGTCTATGGGGGAAAGCGTGCATGAGCAAGTCAAATCAGCCCTTGGCTTTTGTGCAGTATGGAGCTTATCGCACCAAAACGCACAGCACAAGGAGGCTTCTCAGTAACTCGTAATGGCAGCGTTATGGAGAGTGCAATTTTTTGGCGTTATTTTCACACCCTTTTTAGTGCACGGGGCGGGAGCGGGTGGGAACGCTACACTACAGAAAATATAAGTTTTAAAAAGTTTGAATAAGGGGTATTTTAATTTTAAAAAATATAAATCGAACATATCTAGGAGGGGGTGGGGGGTTGGTCTTTGGTGGGGCAGGGAGCTACACTACAGAAAAGGGGAAAGATTAAAAAATATCAGCAATTTTATTCTAAACTGGGTACTGGCAGACAGCTGCCAGTACCCAAGATGGCGGCCATTAAGACAGAGGGGAGAGTTAGAGAGCTGTTTGGTGGGGGATCAGTCAGGTTGGGGGCTAAAGGGGGGTCCTACAGAGCAGCATATGTAAATATGCCTTTTTTTTTTAAAAAAAAAAGCCTAAATATAGCTTTTATTTTAGTACTGGCAGAGTTTCTGCCAGTACTTAAGATGGCGGGGACAATTGTGGGGTGGGGGAGGGAAGAGAGCCGTTTGGGAGGGATCAGGGGGTCTGATGTTTCAGGTGGGAGGCTAAGCTCTACACTAAAGCTAAAATTAACCCTGCAAGCTCCCTACAAGCTACCTAATTAACCCCTTCACTGCTACCCATAATGCGTGTGATGCGCATTTAGCGGCCTAAGTACCAAAAAGCAACGCCAAAGCCATATGTATCTGCTATTTCTGAACAAAGGGGATCACAGAGAAAAAATTACAACCATTTATGCCATAATTGCACAAGCTGTTTGTAAATAATTTCAGTGAGAAACAAAAAGTTTGTGAAAAAGGGAACTTTTTTTTTATTTGATCGCATTTGGCGGTGAAATGGGGGCATGCAATATACCAAAATGGGCCTAGATCAATACTTTGGGTTGTCTGCTACACTAGACTAAAGCTAAAATTAACCCTACAACCTCCCTACAAGCTCCCTAATGAACCCCTGCACTGCTGGGCATAATACACGTGTGGTGCGCAGCGGCATTTAGCGGCTTTCTAATTACCAAAAAGCAATGCCAAAGCCATATATGTCTGCTATTTCTGAAAAAAGGGGATCCCAGAGAAAAATTTACAACCATTTATGCCATAATTGCACAAGCTGTTTGTAAATAATTTCAGTGAGAAACCGAAAGTTTGTGAAAAAGTGAACAATTTTTTGTATTTGATCGCATTTGGCGGTGAAATGGTGGCATGAAATATACCAAAATTGGCCTAGATCAATACTTTGGGATGTCTTCTAAAAAAAAATATATTCATGTCAAGGGATATTTAGGGATTCCTGAAAGATATCAGTGTCCCAATGTAACTTGCGCTAATCTTGAATAAAATGGTTTGGAAATAGCAAAGTGCTACTTGTATTTATGGCTCTATAACTTGCAAAAAAAGCAAAGAACGTGTAAACCTTGGGTATTTCTAAAATCAGGACAAAATTTAGAAAATATTTAGCATGGGTGTTTTTTAGTGGTTGTAGATGTGTAACAGATTTTGGGGGTCAAAGTTAGAAAAAGTGTGTTTTTTTCCATTTTTTTCTCATATTTTATAATTTTTTTTATAATAAATTATAAGATATGATGAAAATAATGGTATCTTTGGAAAGTCCATTTAATGGTGAGAAAAACGGTATATAATATGTGTGGGTACAGTAAATGAGCAAAAGGAAAATTACAGCTAAACACAAACACCGCAAAAATGTAAAAATAGCCTTGGTCCCAAACGGACAGAAAATGGAAAAGTGCTGTGGTCATTAAGGGGTTAAGAAATATGCAACTGATACTGTTGTATTAGTTTAAATTTCAATTTACACAATTTTCAGGGTAATGGTTAGCTTAGGTTTATTTGGGGGGGTTTGGTTGGGTGGGTGGTGGGTTTTACTGTTGGGGGGTTGTTTGTAATTTTTATTACAGGTAAAAGAGCTGATTTCTTTGGGGTAATGCCCCACAAAAGGCCCTTTTAATAGTATAGGTAAGTATGTATTTAGTTTTAAATATGAATTATTTAGGTAATAATTGTAAGTTTTATTTTGATTTATTTTAATTATATTTAAGTTAGGGGGTGTTAGGGTTAGGGTTACGTTGTGGTTAGGGTTATGCTTAAGGTTAGGGTTACGTTAGGGTTAGGTTTAGGGGTTAATATATTTATGTAGTGATGTGGGAGGCCAGAGGTTTAGGGGTTAATATTTTTTTTTTAATTATATTTCATTGTGAGGGGCTTGCGGTTTAGTGGTTAATAGGATTATTATAGCGGCGGTGTTGGCAGTCAGCAGATTAGGGGTTAATAATCTTTAAATAGTGTTTGCGATGCGGGAGGGCAGCGGTTTAAGGGTTAATAGGTTTATTATAGTGGCGACGATGTCGGGGAGCGGCGGAATAGGGGTAAATACATTTTTTAAGTGGTGGCGATGTCAGATTCGGCAGATTATAGGTTAACTCCAATGGCGTTACATAGCTTTAAAATCACAGAGTTGCTATTGCTTTATATAATTTCTGGACATTTGTATATCTATGCTGCTGCTTGGTTCACATTATATGCTTGCAGGAAAGCTGAATTCATTCACATGTAATTTTTAATAGAGAAATTGTATATGTTTGTATTCTAATAAAGTTTTAGTGCTACTTTCAGAGTTTTATTTTGATGCTTTTCCCTTAAAATGGCTGCAGCGCTCCCTGCTATTGGAAGAGTAAACATTTAAACAAATATTCTCTTTTTATCAAATATAGATTTCTGACTTTATATTATTGTTTTAACAGTAAAAGCTTCTTATAATAAATATAATATAGGAATTAATTTCCTTCCTTTATGCAATAAAAATAAAATATTTCCTCTTTTAATCATATTGTTACATATAGTATGTAGAATATAATTTAACGCTCTTGGGCAAATTATGAAAATTATTAAGTTGTTACAAAGTGTAACATTTACATTGCTAAATTGAAAATTAGATAATTAATAGTGAGCTGTTAACAATTTGTTAATTAAAAATTAGTCTGCATTTTTTTGCTGTTTTTGTAAAAAAATGTCAAACATAAGACATTCTCCTAGTTTACGAGTTTTGCGGTACGGCTTTTAACGCTGAAAAAATGTCCATTACGCTGGAATGGCCAGGAATGCATATTACGAGTTACAGCAGTATAGCTATACCGCAAGTATTTTAGCCTGTAACGCAACGTCCATTCCGCACTCTAAAAATTACATTTGAGTGTGGGACTTCCATAGAGCCAGTATTAGAGGTTGTGCAGTCTGGCTAAAATGCTTGCATTACAGCCTATACCGACACGATCCATACTGCCATCTTAGACCAGTAGTTATGAATTTTGTGAAACAAAAATGTTTCACAAAACTCATAACTAAAATGATACAAAGTAAACTAAGACCCATAAACTACCTATTAACCCCTAAATCGCCACCCTCCCGCATCACAAACACTATTTAAAACTTATTAACCCCTAATCTGCCACCCACCCACATCGTTACTATTAAATAAATTTATTAACCCCTTATCTGCTTCCCACCCACATCACCAATGCTATAATGAAGTTATTAACCTTTAACCGCCACTCCCCGACATCGCCACCGCTAAATAAACCTACTAACCCCTAAACCTTCAGCCTCCCACATCACCACCACAAAATAAATCTTTTAACTCCAAAACCGCCGGCCCCCCACATCGCAAAACACTAAATCAAACTATTAACCCCTAAACCTAACACCCCCTAAATTAAAATTTAAATTACAATATAACTATCTTAAAATAAATAAAAACTTACCTGTGAAATAAAAAAAAACTAAGTTTAGACTATAAATTAACCTAATATTACAATTCTAATAAAATAAAAAAACTACCAATTAAAAAATCTAAATTACAAAATTAAAAAACTAACATTATGAAAATATTTAAAAATTCTAAAATTACAAAAAATTAACAAACACTACATTTACAAAAAAATATAAAACACTAAGATGACAAAAATTAATAAACAAAATTATCAAAAATAACAACAATTAGACCTAATCTAATAGCCCTATAAAAATAAAAAACTAAACAAAATATAAACACCCCCTACAATAAACTACCAATAGCCACTAAAAGGGCCTTTTGTAGGGCATTGCCCTAAGTTAAACAGCTCTTTTACCTGTACAAAAATACAAAGTCCCCCAAACAGTAAAGCCCACAACCCAACCAACCCCCCAAAATAAAAAACCTAACTCTAAAAAAAACCTAAGCTACCCTAAAGGGGCATTTGTATGGGCATTGCCCTTAAAGGGCATTGAGCTCTTTTACTGCCCTTAAAAGGGCATTCAGCTCTTTTATAAGTGCCAAAAGCCCAAATCTAAAAAAAAAACCACTAAGCCTAGAATATCTACTCAGGGTTCCTGAACTCCGGACATCCATCCCCATCCAGGCAGTGAGAAGTCTTCATCCAGGCAGTGACACCTTCATACATCATGGGGGCGTCTTCTATCTTCATCCTGGCAGCGCAGAGAGGAGCTATCCTGGAAGACAATGACATTGTGCGCGGAGCATACTCTTCATATGGTCACCGCCATACACTGAAGTTGAATGCATGGTAACCGTTTCAAAATGGTGTACCTTGCATTCCTATTGGCTGATTTGATTCTTCAAATTCAAATCAGCCAATAGGATGGGAGCTTCTGAAATCCTATTGGTTGTTTAAAACAGCCAATACGATGAGATCTACTGAAATCCTATTGGCTGTTCAACGACTTAGGTGTTTTATTTTGTGGGGTTGGTTGGGTTGGTGGGCTTTACTGTTGTGGGGACTTTGTATTTTTTTACAGGTAAAAGAGCTGTTTAACTTAGGACAATGCCCTAAAAAAAGGCCCTTTTAAGGGCTATTGGTAGTTTATTGTAGGCTAGGGGGTGTTTTTATTTTGGAGAGCCTTTTATTTTTATAGGGCAATGTAATTGTTTTTATTTTTGATAATTTCATTTATTATTTTTTGTAATCTTAGTTTTTTTATTTTTCATAATTTAGTGTTTATTATTTTTGTAATCTTAGATTTTTTTTTATTTTTTTCGTAGTGTTAGTTTTTTTAAAGGGACAGTCTACACCTTAGTCATCTTAAAGTCTTACCTTATATTAAGCTGCAAATAGTCTCCTGCACCTTTTTCTAAATCATGCAGCAGGAACGGTAAAGCAGGAACAGTAAAACAGTTATTTTGAAATTAATATTGTTTCTGGCCAGTTTGAAATGGCTGCCAAGCTCCACCCACTGATGACATCACTATCTGGGTTGCATATTGCTTCCAATCAACAAAGGCTCACTAGTTGGATTCAACAGACTTTCAATGCTATTCAGCAGAGTGCATAGATGCAGCCCAGATGCAGCCCAGATCATGATGTCATAGGTGGGTGGAGCTTGACGTACAAATAGTCTCCTGCACCTTTTTCTAAATCATGCAGCAGGAACAGTTAAGCAGGAACAGTAAAACAGTTATTTTTAAATGAATATTGTTTCTGGCCAGTTTGAAATGGCTGCCAAGCTCCACCCACTGATGACATCACAATCTGGGCTGCAAATTCCTTCCAATCAAAAAAGGCTCACTAATTGGATTCAACAGACTTTCAATGCTATTCAGCAGAGTGCATAGATGCAGCCCAGATCATAATGTCATCGGTGGGTGGAGCTTGGCAGCCATTTCAAACTGGCCAGAAACAATATTGTTTTCAAAATAACTGTTTTACCATTTCTGCTGCATGATATAGAAAAGGTGCAGGAGACTATTTGCAGCTTTATCTAAGGTAAGAATTTAGGATGACTAAGGTGTACACTGTCCCTTTAAATTTGTAATTTAGATTTTTTTTAATTGGTATTTTTTTTTAATTTTATTAGAATAGTAATGTTAGTTAATTTATAGTATAAACTTAGTTTTTTTATTTCACAGGTAAGTTTATTTTAAGATAGTTATATTGTAATTTTAATTTAAAGTTAGGGGGGTGTTAGGTTTAGGAGTTGATAGTTTAATTTAGTGTTTTGCGATGTGGGAGGGCCGGCGGTTTAGGGGTTAATAGGTTTATTTAGGTGTCGGCGATGTTGAGGAGTGGCAGATTAGGGCTTAATAACTTTATTTAGTGGCAGCGATGTGGGGGAGTGGAAAAATAGGGGTTAATAGCTTTTATTGGTGTTGGCAATGTCAGGGAGCGGCAGAATAGGGGTTAATAACTTTAATTAGTGTCAGCAATGTCAGGGAGCGGGAACTTTCTTTTCCCCATAGATATTAATGGGGTTGCATTACGGCGATCTCCATTCCGCACTTCAGATGTTAGGTGTCTTCTAACACTCTCTCCCCATTATGGTCTATGGGGGAAAGCGTGCATGAGCAAGTCAAGTCAGCCCTTGGCTTTTGTGCAGTATGGAGCTTATCGCACCATAACGCACAGCACAAGGAGGCTTTTCAGTAACTCGTAATGGCAGCGCTATGGAGAGTGCAATTTTTTGGCGTTATTTTCACACCCTTTTTAGCGCAAAACTCGTAATCTCGGTGATTGTTTTGTTTTTTTTCTTCATAATTTTAATATTAAATGTAACATTGAAACAATTACACATGAACTTTCAAACCTTGATCTTGATACTGTACTAAAAAAAATCTCTATTATTGACATGCAAGGGCAGAATTTTAAAGTTGGTATTATCAGGAAGTATTTATCAGCCAATAAGCATTTGTACAAAGTAATTACCACCCAATAAATATTATTAAGAAATATGCAACTGATACTGCTGTATTAGTTTAAATTTCAATTTACACAATTTTCAGGGTAATGGTTAGCTTAGGTTTATTTAGATAGGTTTTTATTTGGGGGGGTTTGGTTGGGTGGGTGGTGGGTTTTACTGTTGGGGGGTTGTTTGTAATTTTTTTTACAGGTAAAAGAGCTGATTTCTTTGGGGTAATGCCCCACAAAAGGCCCATTTAATGGCTATTGGCAGTTTAGTGTAGGCTAGAGTATTTTTTTTTGGGGGGGGGTTATTTTGATAGGGTTATTATATTAGGAGTAATTCGTTTTTATTTTTGATAAATTTGTTTTTTATTTTTTGTAATTTAGTGTTTTGTTTTTTTTTTTGCAATTTAGATAATTGTATTTTATTAATTTAATTTATTTTATTTTATTGTAATGTTAGGTTTTAGTGTAAGGCAGGTTAGGTTTTATTTTACAGGTAAATTTGTATTTTTTTTAACTAGGTAGTTAGTAAATAGTTAATAACTATTTACTAACTAGTCTACCTAGTTAAAATAAATACAAACTTACATGGTAAAATAAAAATAAAACCTAAGCTGGCTACAATGTAACTATTAGTTATTTTGTAGCTAGCTTAGGTTTTATTTTATAGGTAAGTATGTATTTAGTTTTAAATATGAATTATTTAGATAATAATTGTAAGTTTTATTTAGATTTATTTTAATTATATTTAAGTTAGGGGGTGTTAGGGTTACGTTATGGTTAGGGTTATTCTTAAGGTTAGGTATGCTTAAGGTTAGGGTTACGTTAGGGTTAGGTTTAGGGGTTAATATATTTATGAAGTGATGTGGGAGGCCAGAGGTTTAGGGGTTAATATTTTTTTTATTATATTTCATTGTGAAGGGCTTGCGGTTTAGTGGTTAATAGGATTATTATAGCGGCGGTGTTGGCAGTCAGCAGATTAGGGGTTAATAATCTTTAAATAGTGTTTGCGATGCGGGAGGGCAGCGGTTTAGGGGTTAATAGGTTTATTATAGTGGTGGCGATGTCAGATTCGGCAGATTAGAGGTTAATAACTTTAATATAGTATTTGAGATGTGGGAGGGCCTTGGTTTAGGGGTTAATAGGTAGTTTATGGGTGTTAGTGTACTTTTTAACACTTTAGTTATTTTTTTGCTACAGCTTTGTAACGTAAAACTTATAACTACTGACTTTAGATGGCGGTACAAATCTTGTCAGTATAGGGTGTACCACTCATTTTTTGGCCTCACAGCAAGACTTACCAGCGCTATGAAAGTCCCATTGAAAAAGGACTTTTTAAAAAGTGCGGTACTGACGTTGCGTGACGGCCAAAAAGGTGTGCGATAGACCTATTCTGACAAGACTTGCAATAGCGGTGTTAGGGTAAAGGGCATCGTTATGTAGCATAACAATGCTTTTTCACTCATAATGCCAAACTCGTAATCTAGCAGAGTGTTTTTTAACACCTGAATTCATCCATTATCATTAATAATATAGCACAGAGCTACAGGAGGAACACCAACACGTGTGCACCCATGGCTTACTGCAATCAGCTGCTTAGACCACCAAAGGCTTAGCACTCGACAGAAGTCTATTAAATGATTGATTTAGCGCACCTGTCCTGACATGCAGATGTTAGCGTACCTGACCTGAGACTATGGGGCATATTTATCAAGTATGGAGCTTGAGGCCCCTTATTTTTCTGACAAGCCTTCAAGCTCGCCGGAAACAGAAGTAATCAAGAAGTTATGAAGCAGTGGTCTAAAGAGGTGGAAGACAGAGGTGGCGCTCTGAGGTGGCAGACAGAAATCAACCCGATTGAATACGATCGGTTTGATTGACACCCCCTGCTAGCTGCTGCGAATCTGCAGGGGGCGGCATTGCACCAGCAGTTCACAAGAACTGCTGGTGCAATGATAAATGCCGACAGTGAATGCTGTCGGCATTTATCGATGTGCAGCGGACATGATACACTACATTGTATCATGTCCGCTCTCACATTGGTAAATAGGCTCCTATTGCTTGAGCTATAAAAAATGTGTTTTTGTAGAATCTTGTATTTATTATTTTGTTTGTGTAAATTTTAGTGCAGGATGTTGAGCTGCAATAAATACAGACCATATTACTAGTGCTGAAACAGTTAGCACAGTCTGTTGCTGAGACATTAGCACAAAGTGACAAGGTCGAGTGACAGGACAATATTTTACTGCAGCATTGGAACAAGATGACAAAGTACAGTGTGTATATATGTGTCTACTTTAGTATCCATGGATATCATTTTTTTTTATTATTTAAGATTTATTAAAATAAAAAAAATGAAAGAGAAGCATGTGGATATATAAATATTTACATGGAAAAGTTTAACTTAAAGAGACACGCAACACAAAATGTTTCTTTCATGATTTAGATGGAAAATACAATTTTTATCAACTTTACATATGATTTCTATTATCTAATTTGCTTTCTTCTCTTAGTATCTTTGTTGAAAATAATACCTAGGTAGGCCCAGGAGCAACAATGCATTACTGGGAGCTAGCTGCTGATTAGTGACTGCACATATATGCCTCTTGTCATTGGTTCACTCAATGTACTCGGCTACCTAGCAGCAATGCTCCTTTAACAAAGGACACCTACAGAAAGATTTCAGTTTGATAAAATAAGTAAATTGGAAAGTTGTTTAGAACTGCATACATCTGAATCATAAAGGGAAAATGTGTTTCATATCCCTTTAAGGCTGTTATATGAAAGGGGCAATAAACACTTTTTGGATTAGGTTAAAATATTAAGCTTTCCTCACAATCCCTAAAGATAACAAAAAGCAAATGCTGTAATTTTGTTTTTTTAAAATGTTACAAATTCCATAAACCAGCTTATTGATTCACAGCATTTTGAAAACGTAGAATATAGAATTTGCTTTTTGACCTCTCTAGGGATTGTGGGACAAGCACACATTTTTCACAAAACAAAGAGGTGTTTAAAGCATATTTATTTACCATCACTCCTTTTTGAATTTCCTTATTTGCCAATGATCAATCTATCCATAGGAGTGTGTTTATATATCATGTGTTTTCTGTTTTTAAAGGTACATTAAACACCTCTTGGTTTTGTATTTGTCCCATGCTTTCTAAGGAGGCCAAAAAGATTCTATAATCTAAATACTGCAAATTAACTAAACCAGCTATTTGACGTGTGTAAACAAGGGAGATGCCTACCAAGCAAGAAAAAAAGTAGATTTCTTAAAAAAAAGAGAATAAATATTTTAGAAATGTTGATTTTTAAAATCCCCCCCCCCCCCTTTTAGGCAACAATGCAAAAAAAAACTAAAAATTATCAACCAAATATATTCAATTGTTATACATATACATATCTCTGGGTAATACTAACCTTTAAGAAACCCCCTGCCATGAGGAGTGGACAGAACTGGCCACTTCCTTAATTTTATGTATATACTGTAGGTAACTCTTCATCAATGCCCCTTCCTCCTACTAGTTACATCCAGCCATGAAAGAAAAGGACAAAAGAGGTAGTGAGGGAGCCTGATATTACCCTGGGATATGCACCAATATGTAGAAATTACTCATATTTGGTTGTTACTTTCAAGTTATCTTGGCCCTTCCTGGTAGTATTTACAAGTCAGATGACTACAGAGCAGTACAAATCAACAATGGGTGAGAAAAAGAAAAACTACATAAGACAAACGCATACCAAAAATATAGGCATTTCTTACTTTATAACAACAGAAAACAAAATAAATATTATGTTATCCTCTCCTTCTGCAAACCCCAGAGATTTTCTGAAGAATTAGCTGTAGTGGTGAAACCCCCCATAAATCAGCTTGGAGCCCCACCTCTGACACAGATAATGCACTTCTATAACTTTAGATGTTGGAAAATGACTGCAAAACACTGGAACCTGAAGGTTGTAACTGGAGGCCATGAGGTAATTTTCTAGCAACACCCTCTTCTTTACAATCATCTAGAAATTTTCTGCATTCAGAGGCCAATCTTCTGAAAGTAATTTGCTTATTCTGAACACCTTGAAGATGAACAGCAATGAGAGTCTGAAATTTCTCTGTGCCAGACAAAAATCGAGACACCTCAAATAATACCTAAGATGCCCTTCTTCTTTAAAATGAATGTTAGAACTTGCTGTCCTATTGTCTTTTTTTCTGAATTTTTGATGACTATTGCTCCAAAAGATCCTGAAAATAAAGAAGGAGTTGATAAAGGCCTATTATTATTTTAGACATTTAACTTTACCCTAATACCTTGAAAATATTGTTCCTGGCAGATATCCCTCATCCAAACTTGCTTACGTCTGTCTAGGTGACAACCCAATTTGGCACTGCCAAAGGATGGCCTCTTGAATGGTTTGGAGACTGGATCCACCAATGCATGCTCTTCCTGTGATTTTCTTTAAATGCAATACATTGCATAAGGCATAGATTCTTTTGAGGATATTGTAAATAATTACACTAAAAGAGCCACCTTTGCCATCTCTCTAATTTCACTAGATAAATGACAGAAGCCATATGCCCCAGTGTCCTCATCCATTGTTGTGCTGCCATGAATCTGATGTACTTCAGATTTCTGAAATACTTTATTAAGAACTGTTTCTTTTGAAGAGGTAGTGAACCCAGAACTTCCTTTATGTTGAAACAAGCTCCCAAGCTGATTGTGTTGGGTGAAACTGACTCTTGGTAATTCTTTAGTCATCAAATAAATGAAGAATCTACACAGTGAAAACAGTGAAAAAGCACAAGGTAACATAATATGTGTTCTATACCCAAGTATACCACAATGAAATGAGCCTGAGCTGTGTATGTGATGAAATTAGATGCAGAAATATGGTAACATGAATGATATTTCCCTTGTCATATACTTTTCTAATGTAGTTTGTATAATATTAAGAACTATTGTGTGTATTTTTTCTCTATGAAGTGCCTATTTTAATTGATAACATATACAAATTATATGATGACGTATATGATAATGTTTTAGTTAGCATACTTAAAAGACTTTCAATTTGTCAGAATATATATATATATAGTAATTAACCTACAGGAGATAGGAGATATGAAAAATTATGAAGAGGACACTTTTATTATATATTTGTTGATAATGTGCTAGAAATCCAACTCCATATTAATTTACTAATTTATTTTATTGCACAATGTAATGCTTGTTTCAAATGTCCACTGTTGGTGTGTCATTTTAAATATACTGGCCCAGATTACAAGTGCAGTCCTCCCATCTGTCCCTATATGAGAGGAACTGTCCCTGATTTCTTTCCCTCTAAGACAGGCACAAAATGGTGACAGGCTCCTATCAACCTCCTGTGTCCCTCATACCCTTCTAAAAATGTTGGGAGATATGCAAGTTGGGAGTTAATTATAGTGCAGGGTGTGTTATCAATATTGCTGGACCACACAAAATAATATTACAAGTGGTAAAACACATTTTTCAGAGAAGGTGTAGTGCAGCGTCATACATTTCATCAGATTCTTTAGTAATTGCCCTCAAATTATGCAGATCAGGTTTATTAAATTACACCTCATATCAATTGTACATATTAACCCATACACAACAACATACCAATCCACATCAGATGATATGTATTATAGTTAGGTTATTTAGACACAGTACCAAAAGTGATCCATCCTGTTATAGAATCATACAACTGGCACCAATGCTAGTCTAATGAAATACAGTGTCTCCATATCAGACAATCACCATGCAGAATAACCCATGTATGTAGATTATGTCACATAAAAGGAGGCGTACGATAGATCAATATGTTTTAAGTAATTTTCTTAAAATCATAACAGCCTTATATAGGAATCTTTTTTACTCACTCAACACTTGGATATTGGGATAGTTATACATCTTTTGCTGACCTCATAATATGTGCTTCACTTTGGGATGCCATATTGTTTTTGTGTTGCTCTATTGCTTTATCAACAGAGGACAGCATGCATGTGTGTATGTTTTTTATTCGTACCTTCTCTTCCCTTGTGTTGTTTTTAATATTTAATAGTAAAAGTTGCTTAGGTCACTCGTTCTTCCTGTTAAAATTGATCATTCTGATTGACCGCTTATCCAAGTTTATGCGCTTTCCTTTTTTTAATTGTTTGCTAATATATTAGCTTACATTAAGCACTGCCTCCCATTGTGTTATCATTGGGCACAATGGGCAATAAATCTCCATTGCGCAGCTATTACAAGTTTTGAAAAATCACGATTGCACACGCTCTCACCTTTTAAGCAACAATCCTTTCAGCGTTCGAAGAGCTGTAGTTAAAAGTTTTGCACAACATAACAGTTTCACGAAACACTTAAAAAATACATTACAAAGTACACTTACACTCATATTAACACTGTCCAAAATAATTATTTTTAAAAAATTGCACACAAAAGTTATAAGGGCTCATAGATAGGAGATCTCGGGCATTAGAAAAAAAAACAGGGATTTTACATTGACATACATATTCTGCCTCCTTAACAGAGCTGTGAAATGTGGGTTCCTGAGACTATCTGCTAAGTCTGTATTGACCACCAATACTCACAGAATGAAGGTTCAGCAGACAGCTTCAACTCAGCAAAACTGACATGAAGAAGGGTGTCTCAGTTAAAATAATTATTATTAAGGCTGACAATTATATACAGAAATGCAGGTGAAAAGACAGTAGTTCTTACTAGCATGATACACAAAATGGCTGTTACATAGCCAGTAAAATTAACAGTGCATGCATGAACAACATGGGAGAAGCTAACTGAATACAGTTAAAGTAAGGAAGCCCAATAGGGACAAAATACCTATGAAATAATAGGAGTCAGCAGCAAACAGAAGATTCAACACAGAACACAAAAAATACAAAAATAAACCCCGAGTCTTTGGGCATGACACTCCCGGTCTGAAATCTTTAGATTTCAAAATAAACTCTAATATTGTAACTATTAATGTCCTCATACAAGTCCAAATGTTGTAACCTGGAAGACAGAAAGAGAAAGCATACAATATTACAACTATAAGTTGTATAAACGATAAACTTGAGTAGAAAGTTTTAAATGTTTTGTGGCTTGAAGGTGGGCCATAGTCCAAGATGACAGGAATAATAACCTAACAAGTAAAACCCATCTTCAGGCTGGGGAAGCTGCACTAGGCCAAAACTTCTACCAACCCATGTTGTAATCCAAGGTGGTTAGAATGTTCCAAGAAGATGAAGTATCTTGAATGACACAGCTGGAGGTCCATGGAAATGCTTTCCACCAAGATCTGTGACATTTGTCAGAGGCTCTCAAGTGACTTCTTCCCTTGACAAAAGGAGTACTAGTTCAGTGATTGGCCGGAAAAAACACCAGTCAAAGTTTCTCGGAGGGATTGTAGAGGTTCCAATATTTTGGGTGAGTAGTGTAGCTGGGGGGTCCCAGTTAATATTCTCTGTGGTAAGTTGTCTGAGCAGTATCTTGCCCTTAATTGTAACAGGGGCTATGAACCCGAGGAGGTCGTAGATGCAGTTCACAACAGACAAGATACCTTGCTTGATGAAGGGCTTTTCACATGCTCTTCAGGGTGCGCTTTAAAGAGGAAAATCTAGCAGCTGCTGGCTTTAAATTGTTAGGTAGCTTCTCTTTTGGAGAATGAAAAGGAAGGGGTGCTACCCAGCTGTTGGCATCATCCTGAAATAACTCTCTATATATAAGTCTGAGAAATTCCATGTCTTCTCTTGCGAGTGCCAGTTTGTTGTCATCACTGGTAGAATTGAACACCGTTGATCCAAATGTGTTGTCCCAGGACTGAAAGGCATTCATATTACTTTGGTTGTTATGCTGCCACTTACTGTCGTTCAATTTCTCTTTCACACAGTAGTGGTGTGGGGATCGTTCAAGACAGGTGTTGCAACCATCTGGCAAGATGTATATTTTAAAAGAGATCTTGGTAGGTATCTACATTTTGCCTATACAGACATTGCCAATGATAACCCAACCTAGATCAAGGCATTGGGCAAATGGAAAATCATTTGATCTTTTAATTTGTTGATATACCTTATGTACTCTGAGCATGTCTCTGCCCAGAAGAAGCAGGATATCTGTGTTCTTGTCCAGGGCTGGTATCTCTTTAGCAGTAGCCCTTAGAGGAGAATGGCAAAAAGCATCCTCTGATGCAGGGATCTCTTCTTTGTTAGATGGGATCTGGTTGCACTCGACGAGTGTTGGTAAGGATATCTCCAGATTGTCGCCGGGAGAAGCTACTACACGTTTGCTGGCTCTTCTTCCATAGACCTCTGTAATGCCACTACGTGTTCCCAAAGTATAAGGATAGGCATCTCCCTTTAAGTTCAAAAAAGATCAAATAGTTCCGATCTTGCGAGTGATCGATTGCTCTGTTCGTCGAGAATCGCATATGTCTTAAGAGACTTTTCTGGATGACCCTTGGGGTATATATTAACCAAACGTATTTTAGCACAAGACTTATCACAAAGGTCTTCTCTGCAGATTTCTGTACAGGAAGAAGACAGACACTGTGGGAGCTATTTGATCTGTAGACTCCCTGCCGTGCTTTGTCACAGGAAAGGAGTCTGCTGAAGATGCAGGGATGTACTGAGATGGATGCAGCGCCTGTACATGATCCTCACAATCACACTCTATGCACTTGATAGGTATCTTACAGTCCTTGGCAAAATGCTCAGTGGAAGCACAACATCTGAAACACCCCCCATATGTCTATAGGAGTTCTATGCTCTCCTGGAGCGGTTTCTTTTCTAAAGCCGATGCACTTTTTGAGGGGATGTGGCTTTTAGGCGGTTAGGATTCTCAATCTTTTCACCCTGTTTGCTCTTGTCTGAGGTAGGAGGGGGAAGGATGTTAGTATTTTTTGCTGTTACTTGACCGCTGCAGTTTCAGAGATTAGAGCGCAAGCTATCGTATGTCTGAGAAGGGGGGCCAGGGGCATTGAACTCACTGTTGGAAAAACTGTGGTCATTATTCATTTCTCCAATATCCCTGATGAACTCACAGAAATAGTAGAATGGGAGAAAGGAGACTTGATTCACTTTTTTATACTTAGACCCAAGGGCACCACATTTTTCTTGAAGATTGCATGGCAGCTTGCAAACTATTGGGTTTACCCCTTGAGCAGTGTCCAGATAGCTGAGGCCAGGTAGGTAAACATCTGCTTTAGCCAGTTGGAGCTCTAAGAAAAGGTCACTGAGTTCCAAGAGTTTTTGCTTGTCCTTGAAGGATATTTTTGGGAAATCCTGCAGTCGTTTAAACAAAGTATTCTCTATGACTTTGGGGCTGCCAAAACTTTGTTCTATTCTTTGCCAAGCAGCATTGAGGTCTACTGTTGGGTTGTCGATGTGGACAGCTCTGAGTCTTTTGACATGTTCTGTAGATTGTGGGCCAAGCCACCTGATCTTTAGGTCAAGCTCCTCAGCAGGGGTAATCCAAGGTCACTAATAGCATTTCTGAAGGCCCTTCTTCAGGTTGTATAATTTTCAGGCTGGTCGTCAAACTTTGAAAGACTGGTCTTGGTAAGCTCAGGGCGAACCATGTACTTTGCAAACTCTGACATGTTTGATTTCTCTAACTTTGAGCAGGGAATTGCAGGTTGAAAGGTGTTGATCACGTTGCTTGCGGTATTCTGGTTAGGTGACAGAGGGTACACAGCAAAATTTTCTGAGTTGTTTTTTCGTGTTAATTTATCAGAGTTAAAAAGTGTTGAATTTGGTGTTAATTTTAATCACATCAACACTTGCAGTGTAAATCAATGGTCAGTCAGTGTTATTACAACAAGTTTATTATAACAACACTTGTGAGGAGTTGATCCAATTTCTGCTCTTAGAACTATTTTTCCTTTTCTTTATTTATAAATATATATTTGCCTCTTGGGGTGGGTGGTGAATAAGAAATATATATTTTTATATTTTTAATATCATTTACACTTTGACTTCCCAAGTCAAATTGTAAATGATCATAAAAATAAATAAAAAACGTTTTCATTGTGTTCAATGTTCCCTATCATGTCAGCGTGGCCGCGCATTGATACATTTTTGTCCTGTGCACCTGTCAATAAAGCTGGGGCATCCAATGGGGCATCGAATATCCTGGAGCCCTCAGCACGCCAACATTTTCTCAATAAAATTTTCTCAAAATTGGACTTCAATAAAATAAAAGTTCAAACTGATACTTTCTGTTGCCTGTTCTTTTAAGATGAGTGACTGTATTAATTTGAAAAGTATGTAGATTTAATTTAAATGAGAGAAAAAGTATAGAGTCAGGGAAAACCTTCAAATAAATAACTAATAAAGGCTTATATGTTCAAACTGATAATTAGGATTACGTACTTATGAGGGGTGCCCATATGAGGGGTGCCTATATGAGCCAAACAATAATGTGACACTATAAAAGTCCAGTAAATAATATAATGTCAGTAGAGTGAGTTTTTGAGAGAATTTGAGAGATCATTTGTATACAATATATACGTATATATGCAAATTCAACTGAGCAAAACCAGCATCCACTTAAGGAGACACAGTTGCTATAAATGCCTTACAATGATGTACAGGGTCTATCTCACCCGTTCTGTTGCCGAAATAGTAGCTCCTTTGGATGTATGGCCGGACTCCTCCATTATATACAGTGGCACTGTGTGTGGCAGCTTCGCTCTGTGTTTATAGAAACATGTCCTGAATTATCTGTAGGATTTTCCTACATAAAAACATGGGCAAGAACATGATAAGAGATAGATAACTCCAGTTGTAGAGCAATTAATAAAAGATTTAATTTTATAAATTTTCCCAGTAGAGGTTTCAAATGTCTTGGTCTTCTTTACAAAAGTGCAGGCTACACAATGGTTGCATGGAGAACTTTCATCTATGTTCTGAGCCTAGTCAGTTAACCAATTTTTAGGATTCACTTTTATAAATTCACTTGTAACTAGTAAATCCTTCAGGTTATTTGCTCTCCATGCAGTAATCTGGGAATAGTCTCCTACAAAGTCACAGAGAGCATCGTCTTGGGACAAAAAATACCAATTTTTGTTCAGTATGGTTCTTCTATATTTCATAATAAATCGTATTTTACTGTCATCCTTGCGTTGCTCTCTGACCATGTAGAAGATCTTGTCTATCCTGAGTTTCAGTTTTGTATAGAACTCTTTTAATAGATCTTTTTGAATAGCATCTTTCATAAAACCTTTCCGCCATCTCCTTTGCCTGTTTATTGAAGGTATATAGGTTTTTAATAAGCTCTTCCTAAGCGCAGGAATTGGCCAAAAGGAATACCTTGTTTCACATTTTTTGGGTGATGGCTACTCCCCAAAAGTACGCTTTTAGAGGCTGTTTTCTTCCTATAAACCTCAGTACAGATTTGGTAAGGTCCAAAAAACTAATGCTATTAGGATCACTGACACAGGTAAGGTAGATATTAAAAGTATTCAAAATCGCATTAGCATTAGTACTTCCCACAGAATTAAGATATCAACCACGTACAGAGCTAAACAACATAACGTTCAAAAAAGAAGAAGAAAAAAAGCAAGCTCAACTATAATAAAATAATAAAATGATATAAAATATGTGTTACCTGAAGTGAGGTGCAACCTGGAAAAATTATTTACAAAAGCAGTAAATTAGAAAAGTGGATGCACCAAAATAAGGCACCTACAAACCAGGAAAACAGCACCCTCACTATAAATAATTAATCAATCAATCACAAGGACACAAAGGTTAATATGCAAAATAGAAAAATATTGAATTCCTAGTCACCCTTTCCATGCATAGTATAGCCATTCTAGGATTCAGGGACACTTCAAGTATTAATAGGTTAATATGTTGTAAATTATGCAGTATAAGTAACATGGTTTGACACTAGTCACACTATAAGAATTAATGTATTCCATATAAATATATTGAGAATTATTTATAGTAAATATATATGTCAGTCACATTGTTTAAGTTGTATATATTATGTGTTGTTCGTCTTGTCTCGTTTTAAATCTTCCTTTGAATGTTTAATGATGGTATATATGACTTTACATTATTTCATATTTTATGAGCAAGTTTACGAGTAAGAAGAAACAAAAGTAATTTGAAATTTCTGCTGATCTATGACGAGTTAATATCACATGATTTACTCGGCCAATAAGAGGAACATATCTACGTACTATGCTATCACCCGGAAAAAGCTCCCTGCTGCTCGTGTTATGGAGCAAAACATGCAAGAGGATGCGTTGGTGTACAACATTCTACCCGTGGGATCCCCCACCTTACCCGGCTGATATTTTTCCCTGTGTGGAAGAGAAGTGAGCTTGCCTACCAACATTTAACCATCTTTGGTGTCATCGTCTCTTTTGAAGGAGAGGTAGTATTACTGGATATTGATGCTACCGGAGGAGGGGGTCGGCTCCTGCTGACAGCGACTTGCCTCTTGATACCGCATATTGTTTATTCTCATGTGGATACTCCACACAGGGTTACAGTGGATTATAACTTTCTTATTCATTTGAGTGCCTTACTGTCTGCATGCACTTTATATGATTAATTGCTTGCTTGCTCTGTCACATCTGCATGTATTCATCTGTCGTTTGGCTGTTATAAATAACACTTTATGCATCCATGGAATTAAGCATTGTGGCTTAATTATTTCAATATTGAACAGTAACTGCATTGACTTTTGATAATATGGTGCACCATTAATGACTATTACAGCCGGCTAGGCTACTCTTTTGCTTGTGAGGGGCCCATGTGTTGTTTTGTGTGTCTATGTGTCTACATGTGGTTTTTATATGTTTGATCTTATAAATATTTTTCTATTTTGCATATTAACCTTTGTGTCCTTGTGATTGATTAATTATTTATAGTGAGGGTGCTGTTTTCCTGGTCTTTTGGAGGCACCTTATTTTGGTGCATCCACTTTTCTAATTTACTGCTTTTGTATATGGTTAGAAAGTTGCTGTTGAGTAGCTAGCTGGATAATGGACTCTGTGTGGCAGAGGTATAACTAATTTATACAGGCCCCGACTCTGCAACTGTAACTGTCTTGATTTGTGTGATGCAGTTAGAATATCTGTTTACTGTTTCACACTGCAGGCTGCTCTGTGTTGCTAGTGGTTGTAAATGTTTTGATCTGTGTGATGCAGTTAGAATATATGTTTACTGTTTCACACTGCCGGCTGCTCTGTTTTGCTACTAGTAGTTGTAAATGTCTTTATCTGTGTGATGCAGTAAGAATATCTGTTCACTTAAGGGATTAAAAGCTTACCATGTCGCTCCTAGGAAGGAGGGGGAAAATAACCCACAACCTTTAATGAAGACAGACATTTAGGTTTGGGAAAAATTGGACCATCACTGGTCCCCTTTATTAACATATAACTTAGTAAATAAATAAATAAATAAATAACCCACAGACTATAAACGGATGGCGGCAAATGAGAAGCTAAGACCAACCCCAGACTGAAGAGGTCAGCGGCCTGATCTAGACAACAGCAGGTAACTCTGCTCGGTTGGAGATGCTATTAGGGGTGTTCTGAGTTATCCTGGCCTACCAACCCAGAAGGAGGGGCAATCCAGTTAACTGAAGTAATCAGCCCCACCCTCATCAGCCTGGCCATCACTCCCCCCGTTCACCATCTCCATGCGCTGCTGGCCGCTACCTCCCGCGGTTAGGGTGGACCTACCAACCAGGAGGCTCCGAGACCACCAGGCCGCTTAAGCCAGCAAGTCAACAGAGGGAGGTCAAAACTACAGCTATGGGCTTACATAAATTAGAACACCTATCTCTATCTCAGCCATAGCACCCTACCTACAGCACCTTTCTCATGCCGCCAACAGGGTGGGAGGGAGTGCAACTTGACAGATTTTTGTCCAGGATCAAAAAGGAACAGGAACTGCAGACACCAGCTTAGGAAAGGTAAGCCACTCCCTGTCCCTGCAACATTGTTGCAACTCACAACACCCCCTCCATCTTCCCTCTCCCTTCCAGTCTTAACCCTTATGACGCTGCAAGCAAATCTGGCTCTACACTTACTTAAGGGATTAAAGGCTTACCATGTCGCTTCCAGGAAGGAGGGGGAAAATAACCCATAACTCTTATAACTTTAAGTAATAACTTAACGGACCCCAAAGGGTCAACCTTTAATGAAGATAGACACAGGTTTGGGAAAAATTGGACAATCACTGGCCTCATTTATTAACATATAACTTAGTAAATAAATAAATTACCAACAGACTATCTATAAACAGATAGTGGCAAATAAGAAGCTAAGACCAACCCCGGACTGAAGACGTCAGCAGCCCAATCCAGACAACAGCAGGTAACTCTGCTCGGGTGGAGATGCTTCTAGGGGTGTTCCAAGTTCTCCTGGCCTACCTACCCAGAGGGAGGGGCACTCCAGTTATATATATATATATATATGCCCCAAGTTATCAAGGTCTGTCGGACCTGATCCAACAGTGCGGATCAGGTCCAACAGACATCGCTGAATACGGGGAGCAATACGCTCACCGTATTCAACATTCCACCAGCAGCTCACAAGAGCTGCTGGCGCAACGCCGCCTCCTGCAGACTTGCGGCCAATAGGCCACCAGCAGGGGGGTGTCAATCAACCCGATCGTACTCGATCTCAGAGCAGGCGGACAGGTTATGGAGCAGCGGTCTTTGTGACCACTGCTTCATAACTGATTCATAATTGATTCCCAGAAAAGATAAGCACAGTCTTACGGTATAATCACTGCCGCCAGGGTGCACTTCCTATTATTGTAGACAATCCCCTTGAAAAAAGGCACTCACTGGACTTCAGCACAATATCCAAAATTTTAATTAATCTTGAAAGACATCTCGTAACAAACATAACATTTCGGTGTTATTTCAACACCTTTGTCAAATGTCAAGTTTACAGAATAAACATATTTCCATAGAAATTCATAACACCGCATCACAAATACCCACCTTATATACATTTTAAAAAAGCCCGGTTCACCACATTGCATCGACTCTCGACGACGTCATCCCACTATTGCGTGAGTGTGATGCGTCATCACGATTTGTTTGGATTAGTAACCTCCCAGACAGAGCTTGTAAATTTAGTCCGCAATCGCGTATGGCATGACTGTAAACAACAGTCAAAGGGAAGGTGCTTTTGCAGAATTAACAAGTAAAGCACAACAGTGCTCAAATTAGTTAAATTGCATTATATTAATGGATCTACATAAAACCCAATTACTCCTGACCAAATACCACCCTTGTGTCATACAGCGAAAATGCGGACCTGTCACAAATAATTAAAATCAATATCATATTATTGCATAAATTCTATGCTGTTGTTGCAACTATATACAGACAAATTCTCACAAGTGAGTTAGCCATAAAACTCTAGAGGAAACATAGATTGCCCCATTATATCAAAGTAATATACCTTACACAATCTTAACCCATTACTTCATGCCTCTTGTCTATGGATAGAAACCCGTGTGTACCTACTAGAATGAAAATTCATGTAGGATCCTTTCATGGGTTGATGCATATTGGAGTGGTTAGATAGTGTAAATATATAGTCAGTCTGTAGGTTATCTGGTGTAAAATGGTCCGAAATCGAGATAAGTATTGAGTCCCCTGGGTATTAGGGTATCAAGAGTATAGATCCACTTTGTCTCCATTTGGAGAAGCCGCTTTGCTATATTGCCCCCCCTGGATAGTGGGGGAATATGATCACTTACCATCGTTCTTATGATGGATACACTGTGCTTATACTGTGCAAAATGGCGTGCCACCGGCTGTTCCGAATCCTCTGTTTTGAGGGCTTCCTGAATGGCACAACGATGATTCGCCATCCTATCCCTGAAGCTTGTGATTGGGAACACGGGCAAGCCAACATGTATATAACATGTGTACTGGTACAAGTGAGTCTATGGCGGATGGTATAGCGTTGATTGGTGTGGGGATGTTGAAATGTTTTGCCCCTCATCATGCTATTGCATGTCGTGCAATTTCCACACGTAAAGCATGGCTATCTGTTTATACCATGCCATGTACAGGTTAGCATATGAGGGTGCCATGTTTGAACCCATGGCTGTCCCAGAGATTTGCAGATAATAATCTCTTTCAAATCTAAAAAAGTTTTTGTCAAGGCATAGTGTTAGCATCTCACACAAAAACTCAATAGGCGGTCCCTCATACAAAAGGTTATCCATCACCATTGACCTGACAGCTGTCACACCTCCCCCATGGGGGATAGAGGTGTAGAGACTGTCAACATCCATGGTGACCAGGATATCATCGGTTTGTAAACCTGCATAGCTCCTGAGAGTTTTAATGAGACTCAGTGAGTCCTGTAGATATGCAGTTGTATCTTTCACTGCAGGATGCAAATGAAAGTCAATACAAATAGCTATTCTAGACAATAAGGAATCCCTGGCAGACACAATGGGTTTGCCAGGGGGATCCTTAAGAGTCTTTTGCACCTTCGGCAACAAGTACAACACAGGTATTTTCGGATATTCAGTAGTTAAGAAAAATCAACTTCCTGTTCAGTCACCCTAGACACCAAAAATTGGGTATAGTTACATCTCAACTCACTAGGGTTATCCGCAACAATAGTGATGTACCCACTATGTTGGAACAGTTAAATGAGATGGAGAAGAAGTTGATAAAAAGGGGTTATGATGGTGCAATGGTCCGAGATACTAGAGAAAGGTTGCTGGAAAGCACAGTGAAGAATGTACCAAAAGCACAAAAAGAGCTAACATCACAGCTGAACTTTGTAAGCACATATACTTCAATAAGTCGAGCACTCACGAGATCGGTACACCAACAATGGAGATGGATGCTACGCTCCCATTCCAGGGGATCAAGCCACCACGGATGGTGCATAGGCGGGCAGACAATCTGCGGGACCTACTGGTAAAAACTGATCCAGTAGGATGCTATCAGAGTGAAACTTGGCTAAAATCTTCAAGCAAAGATGCTTTATGTGTGGAAATTGAACGACATGCAATAGCATGATGAGGGGCAAAATATTTCAACATCCCCACACCAATCAACGCTATACCATCCTCCATAGACTAACTTGTACCAGTACACATGTTATATACATGTTGATTTGCCCATGTTCCCTGGTATACATTGGGAAAACAATCACAAGCTTCAGGGATAGGATGGCGATTCATCATTGTGCCATTCGGGAAGCCCTCAAGACAGGGGATTCGGAACAGCCGGTGGCACACCATTTTGCACAGTATAAGCACAGTGTATCCAGCATAAGAATGATGGTAATTGATCATATTCCCCCTCTATCCAGGGGGGGCAATAGAGCAAAGCGGCTTCTCCAAATGGAGACAAAGTGGATCTATACTCTTGATACCCTAATACCCAGGGGACTCAATACTTATCTCGATTTCGGACCATTTTACACCAGATAACCTACAGACTGACTATATATTTACACTATCTAACCACTCCAATATGCATCAACCCATGAAAGGATCCTACATGAATTTTCATTCTAGTGGGTACACACGGGTTTCTATCCATAGACAAGAGGCATGAAGTAATGGGTTAAGATTGTGTATGGTATATTACTTTGATATAATGGGGCAATCTGTGTTTCCTCTAGAATTTGTCTGTATATAGTTGCAACAACAGCATAGAATTTATGCAATAATATGATATTGATTTTAATTATTTGTGACAGGTACGCATTTTTGCTGTATGACATATGGGTGGTGTTTTGTCAGGAGTAATTGGGTTCTATGTAGATCCTTTAATATAATGCTATTTAACTAATTTGAGCACTGTTGTGCTTTACTTGTTAATTCTGCAAAAGCACCTTCCCTTTGACTGTTGTTTACAGTCATGCCATACGCGATTGCGGACTAAATTTACAAGCTCTGTCTGGGTGGTTACTATGGTAACCCTTAGCCAATCAAATCATGATGACGCGTCACGCTCACGCAATAGCGTGATTACGTAGTCGATGCGATGTGGCGAACCGGGCTTTTTTAAAATGTATATAAGGTAAGTATTTGGGATGCAATTGTTATGAATTTCTATGGGGATATGTTTATTCTGTAAACTTGACATTTGACAAAGGTGTTGAAATAACACTGAAACGTTATGTTTGTTATGAGATGTCTTTCAAGATGAATTAAAATTTTGGATATTGTGCTGAAGTCCTGTGAGTGCCTTTTTTTCAAGGGGATTATATATATACACACACACACATACACACACATATACACTTTTTACAGACATAATTCACCCCTGGTCAGATGATCCATCATTCCATGAAATTAACTAGAATGAACATCTGGATGGATCCATCTTTTTCTGAGTTCCTGCAGGCTCGCCAGAAACAGCAGTTATGAAGCAGCGGTCTAAAGACTCTGAGCAGGTGGACAGAGATCGCCACAATTCAACCCGATCAAGTAGGATCGGGTTGATTGACACCCTCCTGCTGGTGGCTGATTGACCGCAAGTCTGCAGGGGGGGGGGGCGTTGCACCAGCAGTTCTTATGAGCTGCTGGTGCAATGCTGAATACGGAGAGCGTATTGCTCTCCGTATTCAGCGATGTCTGTCGGACCTGATCCGAACTGTCAGATCAGGTCCGACAGACATTTGATAAATAGGCCTCATTGAATCCTTCCTAACATGCTACTGTTACACATAGTAACTCACCAGGCAGACTGACTCCCTTTAAATTCCAAACACTCACATGGTACGGTTAGGCTTAATTAGAGTCTGTGTGTGTCATACTGTAAAAGCCTGTTCTAAGTGAGAGATAATCTCCTAGCTACTTACCGCTCTGTAGTGTAGGCTGGGGGCTCACTGTCTCAGGCAAGGCCGCAGCAGCTGATTTTACAATGCCCATGAGCCCAGGAAGACAGGAGGCAGCAGTCTCTTCCCTTCCGTTCCTGACGAGTACATTGCATTTTCTGTGTTCAGCACTGGTCATGTTCATCTGGTGCTGTTAATCACCAGGAGAACATGACCAGTGCCCAAAAAAGCTTCTTCCTCGCACAGGCTAAGTTTGCACTTGAAGGCTCCACTGACTGTAATAAAGCAGCATCAGGCCCACCAGAGTGGCAGACCTCAAGGGCCCAGTCGCAACCGTGAATGTTGCAACCCTGGTTGTTCCACCCCTGTGTATATGTATGTATCTCTATGTTAAAGCCCTTTGCATGCCTTTGTTTTCTAACACCTGAGACTTCATATGTTTGAGCCCTTAAAACTTTTTAATGCGTATTTTTAAAAATTGTTATCAGACATTGTTATTATAAGTGTAACTGTACTTTTAAATGTATTTTTTATGTTTTTGTAAAACCTTTTATTCTAGCATAACAGTTAACCAGAGTATATGAGATGGTGTGATCCTTAGTACTTGTTAAAGGACACAAAAATACAGAGTATATGAGATGGTGGGTTCCTGAATAATTCTTATAGGACATGAACATCTTTTCTAGTTAATATTTACTAAGTCCTTTTCCATATTAGAGGTAACAAAATTTTTGTGTGTGACATTACTATACACAGGTGCACAGGAAAACCTCTACCCCTGATTGCAGTAAAAAGGTCCAGAGCTTGCCGCTGCAATGGAGAATGAAATGGAGGGTAAACCGGCAGTGCAATATTCATTTTACTCTTTAAAGACTGATGATGAATGGGGCAGTAACCTGAATGAATTGGAAAACATCTTATCTCACAACTTTCTCTGAGTCAACTATTTGAGGAGATGGAGAAATTACTGATTAGGGAATAGAAAGCGAGTTGGGACATATGTTCACATTTTTAAAGTGAGGCACTAGCAATAGAATTATTAAAGAACTGCACTCACTACTCAGCACAGTGCTGATTATTAAGATAACATGCTGCCTATTGAATCTGCTGAAGAACTGCACACTACATCAAGCTACCCCTATTCTCTCTTTATCTCCCACTCCCTCAACCTTCTGGCCCTAACAGAAACCTGTCTCTCTCCCCTAGACACAGCATCCACTGCTGCCCTGTCACATGAGGGTCTCCACTTCAGCCACACTCCTAGGTCTGGTAATAGACAAGGAGGTGGTGTAGGTATTTTACTCTCCTTTCAACAAATACATCCCATCTCTTCCCTCACATTTTCCTCATTCGAAACCCACATTATTTGCTTATTCTCTCCTCTTTCTATACGTGTTGCAGTCATATACCGTCCTCTTGGCTCCTCAACTCAATTTCTAGATCACTTGGCTGCCTGGCTACCTTATTTCCTTTCCTCAGACACCCCTTCCCTCATTCTTGGTGACTTCAACATCCCTCTTGACAATCCCACTGCCTCCTCTGCAGAGCAACTTCTGCAACTCACTTCCTCTTTCGGTTTGTCACAATGGACTGATTCTACCACTCACAAAGATGGTCACTCCCTTGACCTTATCTTTAGCTATCGATGCACCCTCTCAAACTTCACAATCTGCCCCTTACCTCTTTCTGACCACCATCTCCTTACTTGCAACATATCATCCCTCCCAACAACTCTCCCTCCTTCTGCTCCTCACACCAAACTTCACAGAAGCATTATGTCATTAGATTAACAACAGCTTTCTAATTCCCTCAAACCTCTCATCTCATCTTTGTCCTCCTTTTCATGCCCTGACCAATCTATCTGCCACTATAATTCCACCCTTACATCCTTCCTTGACAATCTCGCCCCTCTTACCATAGCTTGGAAATCAAACACTCATCTTCAGCCCAGGCATACTCCTCTGACACGATACCTATGCAGATGTTCCCATACTGCTGAGTGGCACTGGAGAAAATCTAGGAGTTCAGCTGATTTTCAACATTACAAATTTATCTTGAACTCCTACTACTCTTCCCTTAATTTCCATAAGCAACACTATTTCTCTACTCTTATCTCTAATCTTTCTTCAAACCCAAAACGTTTGTTCCCCACTTTCAATACTCTTCTCCACCCTCCCCCACCTCCTAATACAACTTCTCTGTCAGCTCAAGACTTTGCCAACCACTTCAATAACAAAATCGACTCCATCAGAAGTGAAATCAGCTCTCAACATAATTCCATTCTCTCACCCCTCAAATGCTCTCAACCAACCACAACCCACATAACCTTAAACTTATCTCATTCTCCCTGTTACTGAGGAAGTTTCGGCACTTATACTGCGCTCTCACCTCACTACCTGTCCCCTTGACCCTATCCCCTCACAGCTACTCCCCTCCCTCTCTGCCACCCTTACCCCTATACTCACACACACTCTCAACCTCTCCCTCAGCACTGGTATATTTCCCTCATCACTGAAACATGCACTGGTCACACCAATCCTCAAAAACCTTCCCTTGATCCTACCTCCCCATCCAACTACCGCCCTATTTCCCTCCTCCTTGTTGCCTCAAAGTTTCTCGAAAAACTAGCTTATGCACGCCTATCCCATTTCCTTACAATAAACTCCCTCCTTAACCCATTGCAATCTGGATTTCGTCCTCATCACTCCACAGAGACAGCAATTGTTAAGGTTACCAATGACCTACTTACAGCAAAATCAAAAGGCCACTTCTCTCTGCTTATCCTCCTTGATCTGTCCACAGCCTGTCCAAACCCTCCAATCCTTCTGCATATGTGACATAGCCCTCTCGTGGATCTCTTCCTACCTGGCAAAACCATACCTTTAGTGTAGCCTTCTCTGGGGCCTCCTCTGCCCCGTCACCACTTTCTGTCGGAGTACCACAAGGCTCTGTCCTCGGTCCCCTTCTCTTCTCATTCTACACGTCATCACTAGGTTCCCTAATAAAGTCCCACGGTTTATAATATCATTTGTTTGCCGATGACACCCAAATCTATTTCTCTGCACCAGACCTTTCTCCTTCCTTGCTAACCCGTGTCACTAACTGTCTTTCTAACATCTCCAACTGGATGTCCTCTTACTACCTCAAGCTAAATCTCTCCAAAACTGAGCTCCTTATTTTCCACCCTTCTTCTAAACTCTCCACCCCCAATCTCTCTATAACTGTCGACAACTCCATCATTACCCCTACCCGCATGCCCGATGTCTCTGGGTCACATTTGACTCAGATCTTTCTTTCACTCCTCACATTCAGTCATTGGCTAAAGTCTGCCGCTTCCACCTTAAAAACATCTCTAAAATTAGACACTACCTTACACAAGACACAACTAAGATTTTAATCCACTCTCTCATTCTCTCCCGCCTCGATTACTGCAACTCTGTCTTCTCTGGTCTCCCCATCTACCGCCTAGCTTCTTTACAATCCATAATGAATGCCTCTGCCAGACTCAACTTCCTTACACGTCACTCTTCATCTGCTGCACCTCTCTGCTAATCTCTTCACTGGCTTCCTCTTGCCTCTAGGATCAAACACAAAATTCTCATTCTGACATACAAAGCACTCAACTGCACTGCTCCCCCCTATATCTCAGACCTTGTCTCCAGATACTCTCCCTCCCGTCCCCTTCGCTCTGCTTATGACCTCCTACTCTCCTCCTCTCTTGTCACCTCATCACACTCCCTTTTACAGGACTTCTCCAGACTGGCTCCCATCTTGTGGAACTCTCTGCCTCGCTCCACAACACTCTCTTCTAGTTTTAAAAGCTTCAAGTGCTTCCTAAAGACTCTACTGTTCAGAGATGCATACAACCTACGCTAACATTTCTTTATACCAGTTCCTCTCCTCCATTGCTATCCCCTGAACCCCCTTAGCATGTAAGGCTATGAGTCCAGCTGTTTGTTGATCACCTTCTCAAGAGCTGACTACAACAGTGCAACTCTTGGCAGGGCCCTCTACCCATTTGATCCCTATAATTGTTTTGTTTTACTCCGCCTTTGTTAATAGCGCTGCGGAATCTGTTGGCGCTCTACAAATAACCGATAATAATAATAATAATAATTTGGATTCTAGAAAGATATCATACCCTGGGAATGATCCCAAGGGGTTTAAGGATCAACAAGTTTACCACATTTATGATGGATGACCAAACTTTTATTAAGAACTGGAATGACACTCTAACTGACTGCTCATTGAAACCGAAAAAGCTAATTATAGTATATAAGACAGATCAACTAAATAGCACCAAAACACAAATTAGCTTAATACAATGGGAATTAAAAAAAATTGAGTAATTGTAAGAGCTACTCTAAGTTTGATGACATTTTGCATAAATCAATAGCAGAAGCTAAAGAATTTTAATGCAGGTTAAACATAGAAAGTACATCAGAGACCAATCAGATTGCGACAGTAACACTGTATATTTCTGGAATAGGACACAGAGATACTATTCCAGAGACATGGAGGGAACCAAGGAGAAGGTTACATGAATTTCAGGGAAGGTAACAAAAGGAAGAATATAAATATAAATAAAGATCAGTCTAGGGACAGAGTAGTAACTTTCTCTTAATGATAGAGTCCTATGATAAGGATTCAGCATCAGGTAGAGATTACGAGATATCAGAAAAACACAAAATGGGCAGAAAGTTCAGTCCCCCATATAACTGGTAAATGGGATGTGGTTAAACCGAAACAAGGAGTCCCCCATAAAACTGATATTAAAGCAAACAGGAACCTTACTAACTAACTCTTAGTTCTAATGTCTGATATAGAATAGGAGAGATATTTGTGCTGGTTAACCATTGATGTAAGGGCTTTTCATTCATCTAGGCTTGGAAGCTATTATATTTTTTCTGGAGAGGTCTTCAAAGTGGAGCTCTCTTTACTGTAAATTTATTGTAAGGGTAAAACATATTTTGTTAACACACAATTCTTTCTCCTTTCAGGGCAAAGTCTACTTTTAGAGATGTGGGACAGCAATGGGGGCTAGGTTTGTACCTACCTACGCCAACCTGTTCATGGGTTGGTGGGAGCGGTCCCACATCTATAAAGATAGGAATTCCTGTAAAACAAATTTAGCCTGCTACAAGCACTATATAAATGATCTCATACTTATTTGGAAAGGGGATGACATCTCGGCTAATCAATTTGTTGATTAGTTAAATAATAATTAAATGGGGATCAGCTTTACTTTTGAAATCTCAAAGAAAACTATAGACTATTTGGGTGTGAGATTATCGGGCATGGACACAGGTGAAATTAGGACTGAGGTTTATAGGAAACCCATTTCTGGCAATTCCTTGTTGCACGCTAACAGCTGCCACCCAAAAAGGGTATTTAGTGAAGTAGCAAAAGGGCAATTTGTCTGTGTGAGGAGGAATTTCACACATTTGGAAGATGATACGGTCCATGTAAGGTGTTTAACTGAATGTCTTCACTCCAGGGGTTACATCACCTGTATGGTACAGAGGGTGAGAGAACAAGTAAAACTGTTGAGAAAGGAAGATCTTCTTAGAGGCGAAAAGAAACCAATGGAATCCACGTGAAAAGAAACCAATGGAATCCGCGCATAGTGGTGTAATATTTGTAATCAACTATAGTAATCAATACGATTCAGTATGCCAGATAGTCAAAACACATCTGCCTCTTCTGATGGCAGATGATAAATTGGTGACAATAGTGTCAAAGCAATTCAGTTTCATTCAGATAAGCTAAAACCATAGGAAACATTGTCTCCCCTACTAAGCTTCCTTCCAGGGTATCAAATGTGAGTTCATGGTTATCATGTAAGGGAATCTTTAGATGTAGTAAATCACACTTGTAAGGCCTGTGATTTTCTCACAATAGGGAACCTATTTAAAAGTGAAGCTACATTGAGGGTTTATGAACACAGAGAAATCTTAAACTGTAGATCTATTAACGTGATTTACCTGCTTATTTGTACACACTGTCAGGTTCAACAATTCGTGAACATTTGACAAATATTAAGGCAGGGATTTTGACCACCCCATTAATTTAACATTTTACCAAGAAACATCAGAATTCATCGAAGTCTCTAAGATGGGCCATTATTCAAAAGATCAGGTCTCAAGATAGAGGAGGAGATCTTAATTACATGCTTGCCAAAAACGAGGTCTTGTGGATTTTTAAACTGCAGACTAGAATGTCACAAGGCTAAAACTTAGAATTTGATCTAGTGAACTTTTGGCAATAATGGAATCATCATATACCTCATGAGTTGTTTAAATAAATATCAAATTGAGTAATATAGGGATAAAATGTATTCTTTCTATATATTTGTATTCCTTCTCAAACTTATGTTTTTATTTTTGGTAACGTTCTTATAACGTAAGTCAAGTGAAAGTGTTATAGTTAGAAATCATGAGTAGAACAGCAACACACAGACAACGTTTTTATTACAGAATGATTTGTTTAATGTATTGAATACTTTGTACCTAGCGACTAGTAACACAAATGGTATGCTGGCTATGTAACGTTATTTTCTTTTAGACCAATCACTACTACTTTACGTCTAGATTTAGAGTTCTGCGTTAGCCGTCAAAAGCAGCGTTAAGGGGTCCTAACGCTGCTTTTAGCCGCCCGCTGGTATTTAGAGTCAGGCAGGAAAGGGTCTAACGCTCACTTTCAAGCTGCGACTTTTCCATCCTGCAGATCGCCTTACGCCAACTCCGTATCCTATCTTTTCAATGGGATCTTCCTAACGCTGGTATTTAGAGTCTTGGCTGAAGTGAGCGGTAGACTCCTAACGCCAAAAAAAGTCAGTAGTTAAGAGCTTTATGGGCTAACGCCGGTTTATAAAGCTTTTAACTACAGTGCTCTAAAGTACACTAACACCCATAAACTACCTATGTACCCATAAACCGAGGTCCCCCCACATCGCCGCCACTATAATAATTTTTTTAAACCCCTAATCTGCAGACCGCCGCCACCTACATTATCCCTATGAACCCCTAATCTGCTGCCCCTAACATCGCCGACACCTATATTATATTTATTAACCCCTAATCTGCCCCCCCCCAACGTCGCCGCTACCTAACTGCACATATTAACCCCTAATCTGCCGACCGGACCTAGCCGCCACTATAATAAATGTATTAACCCCAAAACCGCCACGCTCCCGCCTCACAAACACTATAATAAATAGTATTAACCCCTAAATTGCCCTCCCTAAGATCGCTGCCACCTAACTTCAAGTATTAAACCCTAATCTGCCGACCGGACCTCGCCGCTACTATAATAAATGTATTAACCCCTAAAGTTAAGTCTAACCCTAACACCCCCTAAGTTAAATATAATTTATATCTAACGAAATAAATTAAATCTTATTAACTAAAGTATTCCTATTTAAAACTAAATACTTACCTGTAAAATAAACCCTAATATAGCTACAATATAACGAATAATTATATTGTAGCTATTTTAGGATTTATATTTATTTTACAGGCAACTTTGTATTTATTTTAACTATGTACAATAGCTATTAAATAGTTATTTACTATTTAATAGCTACCTAGTTAAAATAATTATAAAATTACCTGTAAAATAAATCCTAGCCTAAGTTACAATTAAACCTAACACTACACTATCAATAAATTAATTAAATAAATTACCTACAATTACATACAATTAAATAAAATAAACTAAATTACAAAAAAATAAAAACACTAAATTACAAAAAATAAAAAAATTACAAAAATATTAGGCTAATTACACCTACTCTAAGACCCTAATAAAATAAAAAAGCCCCCCAAAATAATAAAGGTCCCTACCCTATTCTAAATTAAAACGTAATCAGCTCTTTTACCAGCCCTTAAAAGGGCTTTTTGCGGGGCATGCCCCAAAGTAATCAGCTCTTTTGCCTGTTAAAAAAAATACAACCCCCCCAACATTAAAACCCACCACCCACATACCCCTACTCTAACCCAAACCCCCCTTAAATAAACCTAACACTACCCCCCTGAAGATCTCCCTACCTTGAGTCGTCTTCACCCAGCCAGGCCGAAGTCTTCATCCGATGGGGCAGAAGAGGACATCCAGACCGGCAGTAGTCTTCATCCTATCCGGGCAGAAGAGGACATCCGGACCGGCAGACATCTTCATCCAAGCGGCATCTTCTATCTTCATCCATCTAGAGTGGAGTGGAGCCATCTTCTTTCAAGCCGACGCGGATCCATCCTCTTCAACCGATGCCTACTCGCCAAATGAAGGTTCCTTTAAATGATGACATCCAAGATGGCGTCCCTCGAATTCCGATTGGCTGATAGGATTCTATCAGCCAATCAGAATTAAGGTCGGAAAAATTTGATTGGCTGATTGAATCAGCCAATCAGATTCAAGTTCAATCAGCCAATCGGATTGAACTTGAATCTGATTGGCTGATTCATAAATACACTTTTTACCTCTGTGATTATCTTGTATCTAAGCCTCTGCAAACTGCCCCTTTATTTCAGTTCTTTTGACAGACTTGCAGTCTAGCCAATCAGTGCCTGCTCCCAGATAACTTCACGTGCACAAGCACAGTGTTATCTACATGAAATACGTGAACTAACACCCTCTAGTGGGGAAAAACTGTTAAAATGCAATCTGAAAAGAGGTGGCCTTCAAGGTCTAAGAAATTAGCATATGAACCTCCTAGGTTAAGCTTTCAACTAAGAATACCAAGAGAACAAAGCAAAATTGGTGATAAAAGTAAATTGGAAAATTGTTTAAAATTACATGCTCTATCTGAATCATGAAAGTTTATTTTGGCCTAGACTGTTCCTTTAACCCCTAAACCTAAGTCTAACCCTAAACCTAACACCCACTAACTTAAATATAATTTAAATAAATCTAAATAAATATTCCTATCATTAACTAAATTATTCCTATTTAAAACTAAATACTTACCTATAAAATAAACGCTAAGCTAGCTACAATATAACTAATAGTTACATTGTAGCTATCTTAGGGTTTTTTTTTATTTTACAGGCAAGTTTGTATTTATTTTAACTAGGTAGAATAGTTATTAAATAGTTATTAACTATTATTTTAACTAGGTAGAATAGTTATTAAATAGTTATTAACTATTTAATAACTACCTAGACAAATTTACCTGTAAAATAAAACCTAATTTAAGTTACACTAACACCTAACACTACAATATAATTAAATACATTAACTAAATTAACTACAATTACCTAAATTAAATTAGCTAAAGTACAAAAAAAACACAAACACTAAATTACAGAAAATAATAAACAAATTACAGATATTTAAACAAATTACACCTAATCTAATAGCTCTATTAAAATAAAAAAGCCCCCCAAAATAAAAAAAAACCCTAGCCTAAACTAAACTACCAATAGCCCTTAAAAGGGCCTTTTGCGGGGCATTGCCCCAAAGTAATCAGCTCTTTTACCTGTAAAAAAAAATACAAACAACCCCCCAACAGTAAAACCTACCACCCACACAACCAACCCCCCAAATAAAATACTATCTAAAAAAACCTAAGCTCCCCATTGCCCTGAAAAGGGCATTTTGATGGGCAATGCCCTTAAAAGGGCAGTTAGCGCTTTTGCCGCCCAAACCCTAACCTAAAAATAAAACCCACCCAATACACCCTTAAAAAAACCTAACACTAACCCCCTGAAGATTGACTTACCGGGAGACGTCTTCATCCAAGCCGGGCCGAAGTCCTCAACGAAGCCGGGAGAAGTCTTTATCCAAGCCAGATGAAGTGGTCCTCCAGACAGGCAGAAGTCTTCATCCAGACGGCATCTTCTATCTTCATCCATCCGGCGCAGAGCGGGTCCATCTTCAAGACATCCGACGCAGAGCATCCTCTTCATCCTGAGTCTTATTACTGAATGAAGGTACCTTTAAGTGATGTCATCCAAGATGGCGTCCCTTAGATTACAATTGGCTGATAGAATTCTATGCAAGAAATGAGAAACCTTTTTGGAGACCTCTGCAAGGACATAGGAGCCTTAGATCAAAGAGTGATCTCATTAGAAGAAAGGCAAGAAACCACTAAAAAAAAATATCTCCAATCCAACTCGTCCCACATTCAAGAACACGAATACAAGATCAATAGTATTGCTGAAAAGCTAGAAGATTTAGAAAACAGATGTAGACACAATAACTTAAGAATAAGGGGGGTCTCAGAGACAGTCTTTCCACCTACAAAGTCTGTTTAAAATAATCAAAGAGAACCCCTCAGCAGAGGACATACCTATAGAAAGGGCCCACGGGGCCATAAGACCAAGGCCTCCCCCAAAGGCCCCACCTAGGGACATTATTGTAAAATTCTTGAGATACAAAGATAAAGAGGAACTTCTTCATTGTGCAAGTCAAAACACCTAATTTTCCATGTCGGAGAGGAAATACTCTTGTTTACGGATCTCTCCCCGACAACACTTCAAAAAAGGAGAGAGCTGACACCCATCACTACCATCCTTAGGAAAAGTAGGGTTCAATACAGATGGGGATTTCCAGTGTCTTTGATAGCGACTCATAACAACAAATCGGCTATATATAGGCCTGGAAATGATCCTGATTCATTTTACAAAGACCTCTCTATATCTTCAGTTCCTGAGGACAGCAATAACTCTGCTCATCATTCATCTGAGGCTTACTCCAATCGCAGAATGAGGCAGACCATAGTGACCCACATTAAGAAGGACATCTGCAAAACCTTGCATTTAACCTCTGATGCCTCTATAATTCAAGCTCCACAAGAGGGACTTTGTTACTCCCAGGAGGTGGATATCAGAGATTTGTAACTAACTCCTCTTTAGAGGACCTATTCTACAGTGCCCTTCAGGTACATTGGACATTCTTCCAACACAAAGGGATATATTTAATCCAGCTCAATATCCTTTTTCCTGGAGCTCAACACTGGAAACTGTGAATTACCTTCATTGTTGAACTCTATGGTTTTTCTTGGTTAAAGCACAACATACAGTTCTTTTCTTAGTACATCCACTAACAATCTTTCCTTGCAGGAGTATGCAGATTCACCACAGTGGTAAACTCAACCTCTGGTAAAAACAGACAAAGATTGTTCTTTTAATATCTAGGACTTGTTTAATCTAATGATAATACTAATTTGTTACAATGTTAATGTTTAGAACGGTTAAGCTTGTTTATTAATGTTTTGTTCTATAGTTACAGAGCGAATTACCAATCTCAAATGGGAGGCCCCTTATTGGCCTCCTGCATTCACAACACCCTATAAGTCATCGCAAAGTATTATTTAAAGAGTCAATAGGTTTATTCCCACTACTCATCTAGAGATATAGGTGTTAAAGAGCTAGACCATATTGGATACTCACCAATACATCCACACTTAGGAATTTATAACGGAGGCAATGAGCACAACACTTCATGGCATGTACCCTGAATCCAAGTAGAAATCCTACCTACATATAGATGGACCTTACTAGTTTTAGTTTACTAGGGGTCAGATCCAAAGGGCTTCTAAGATACCCTAAACCAGCAATGTTGCGATGCAGAGCACTTATGAGCAGACACAAGTCAATCATAGAGGCATATCAACACTCTCCCACCTCTCCACATATACAAAGTCACTTATTTACTTAATTACACATGCAGCCACCCTCACCAAGCAATTGCCCCACACATTCTCCCACTCCCTTTATCTTACCCTACATGAATTGTAGTATGAAAGCTATTTGAACTATCCTTCCCCAAGCCAGAAATGGAGATACCTCCCCCTATTACTTATCTTTCCTTAAAGTACTTGAATTGCAGGAGGGACACACTCCTTTTGTAGCTCACTGATGCTCATCTTTCATATACCTCTAGAGATTATATATATTGATCTTGAATTTATGCGATATTATCTTCTCCTCTCTTCCTCACACTACTTTCTGTTCTGTGTACTACACCCCTCTCCTTTAACTCTCCTCTCATTTTTCTCCCCCCCCCCCCCCAATACTGTCGAAAATGGCCGGTAGACCCAGCAGATTCCAGGACCACTCTCTTCAACTGACATCAATAAATGTAAAAGGACTCAATAGTCCGGGCAAAAGGTCAATAACACTTCGGGAACTATTTAAGCTTAAGAGTCAGATTTTCATGATACAAGAGACACACTTTCAAAGGGGTTAAGAACCTAAATGGAATACCCGGCACTTCCCTATAGCTGGTTTTGCTTCTGGACCTAAGAAAAATGGAGGCATGGCCATCTTGATCCATAAATCCATGTCTTTCCAAATATCACACACTGACAAAGACCCAGAGGGACGTTTTATCCTTCTGGTAGGTCACCTTTTCGGACAACAGCTTTCATTGTTGAATGTACATGCCAATAACCAATCCCAAAATGCTCTCTTCAAAAAAATGATAAATTTAATATTAGACCAGGCTAAAGGTACAATATTCTTAGCTGGCTATTTTAACCTCTCATTTGACCCCAGACTTGACCCCTCGAGGGGGACCTCTTGTGTCCCCAAGACTGTGCTCAAAGCGATTAAAACTTCCCTTACTAACCTCGCCCTCCACAACATCTGGAGAACATTGGATCCGGATGTTAAAGATTATACGTTTTACTCGCCCCCCCCCCAAAACTGTTACACAAGAATAGACCATATTTTTACTGACGCTAATGGACTGTCACTAACTAATCAATGCGAGATAGGACAAATAACCTGGTCAGATAATGCCCCGGTGACCTGCTCCATTTTATGGCCTGACTTCCCTATCATGACTAGGATCTGGTGGCTAGATGACTTCCTTCTGGACAACCCAGTCATTCTGGGTGAGATAGAAAAGGACCTGACAGAATACTTCACACTCAATGAGAACTCCACTACGTTGATACAATGTGAATGGGAAGCACATAAAACCATGATGTGCAGCATTTTTATAATGCATAATGCTAAAATTCATAGACAGGCAAAAATGAAACACGCTCAACTCCTAGATAAAATTCAAACACTAGAAAAGGCTCATAAGCAAGATCTGACTAACGACAACATTAAAGATGAGCTAATTAAAACTAGATCTGACCTTAAGGGTCATCTGATTGCTTTCCACCAATGTAATGCCCTATATTTAAGACAATATTACTATGAGGGGGAAAAAAACCAAGGAAACTATTGGCCAGATGTCTTTCGTAGGAAACAATTAGCTACATACATCCACACACTAAATGCTTGAGACGGACAAATAATAAAGAGCAACAAACATATTGCTTCATCCTTCAGAAGCTACTATAACTCACTTTACAATATTGCTAGCAATAATGACACCCCTCCGACAGAAGATCCCACCAATTATACTAGGGAAGCCCTCAACAGTTATTTTCAAGGCTTAGGTTTAACAACATTAACCAAAGAAGCAAGGGAACACTTAGAAGCACCCATCACGTTAGAGGAAATACAACAAGCTATTAAAGATTTCCCAACAGGAAAGAGCCCTGGGTCAGATGGCTATTCGGCAGCATATTATAAGAAATTCAAGATGTACTGTCACCTCATTTGCTCACTCTATTTAATAGTTAAAGAGACAATCCCATCCTGTCTAGAACCCTTCTTGAGGCACACATTACCGTAATCCCCAAACCAGGCAAACCAGCTACACGTCCTGAGAACTTTAGGCCAATATCCTTGATCAACACAGACATGAAAATACTTGCCAATAGATTGAATTAGTATCTTCCAAGTTTAATATCATGTGACCAAGTTGGATTCATCCTAGAGTAAGAAGCCAGGGACAATACCATTAAAATTATACAACTAACAAATCACGCTAGGGTTATGGTGACACCCATGGTCCTTTTCTCGACCGATGCAGAGAAGGCCTTTAATAGGGTATGGTGATCTTTTCTGCACAGGGCAATGGTAGAAATGGGGATCCCAGAGCCTTTCCTTAACACGTCCTTAGCCTTATATTCTAACCCAAATGCAAGAATCAGAGTTAATGGCACTGTTTCTGATCCCTTTAATATCAACAACGGCACTAGACAGGGGTGTCCTTTGTCTCCTCTGCTTTTTTCCATCTATATAGAAATTCTAGCTCAAAAAATTTGAAACAACAACAAAATTAAAAGACTCAAGATAGGAGAGATGGAGCACAAACAGGCATTATATGCTGCTGATGTCCTTTTTTCATTGACGGAATCTGACAGTTCTGTCCTGGAATTACTAATTGAATTAGAAACATACGGTAAAATCTCAAACTTCAAACTAAACATTAATAAATCTGAAATTTTGAATATAAACACATCTCCAAAAACATTACAATATCTAAGAAATAAATACAACATCCCTCTAGCCTAACACAACTTGAAATATTTGGGGATACATTTAACCACCTCAGCACAAGACTTGTACAAACATAATTACAGCACTTTTAAAAAAAAAAATGAAATAACACACAACTTATCCACCTGGAAGAATAAACCTCTGTCCTGGCTGGGCAGGATTGGGGTTATAAAAATGAATGTTCTCCCGCGGATTCTGTACCTGATGCAAGCATTACCTATTCCACTACATGATAGTTATATTATCCTACTGCAAAAAATATTAGAGCAATATATATGGACAGGCACAAAGCCAAGAACACCAAAAAAAAAACCTTAGAGACAGCAGGGGCCTGGGGGTACCGAACTTCCAGGCGTATAAATATGCAATTATGCTTAGACATATAGTGGAGTGGGCACATAACACCAACAACAAGACATGGGTACAAATTGACAGGAATATTTTTAAACTAAACAATGTAGCCATGCTAGCATGGATGGCTCAACAGAAGAGACCCAAAAACATATGCAACTATCTTATCACGGCAGACATCCTCTCCGAATGGGACAGACTCTTAGCTATTAGCGCACACATCTCATCCAAGTTTGCTCCGCTCACGTCACTTATTGAAAATGTGGAACTACCATACCACCGGTTAGGGAACATTTTTTCACATCCTTACAACTTAAGAACAGGATCCATTCAGTTTATCTCAGATAAGGGCAAAGTGAAAAAAAAAGAAAATGTTGCAGAGGTCCATGGGAAGATTTTCTCCTCATGGCATAACCAATTAGTACACTACATCTCACACCACAAATACAAAAAAGATCTAGGTAGAGAATCTACAACTTTTGAGAAATTATGCATTCAACCTGACTCCCCAAAGCACTTGGTTTCTAAATTATATAAAATCTCAGTCAATACTGCCCTCACATGTCTCCCCTCATATATACTTTCGTGGCACAGAGAGTTGAACCAAGATATTGCCTCAGACACGTGGATGAGAGCGTTCAAACTAACTAGTCCTCGGTTTCAGCTAAAGTCCAGGAAATCCATATAAAGCTGTTATGTCGATGGTATTTAACTCCAATAAGATTACGTAGTATGTTTCCCAAACTAAATGGCACCTGTTGGAGGGGATGCAGGGAAGAGGGTTCCCTCCTCCATATCTGGTGGACATGCCCGAGGTTGAGGGAATATTAGACATTTTCAAAACGATGTCTGAGATTATAGGTACACAGATCCCATTCGGCCCAGAGGTCTTCTGCTAACTGCCCAGACTCATGGGTCTAGGCAAACAAGCACTCCTCTTGATAATGCTGACAGCAGATACTTATACCAAAATATTGGAAAACCCAAAAAATCCCCTCTGAACAAGAATGGAAAAGTCAGGTGGATGACCTATTGATGTTATAAAGATATCACTATCTAAAAACACGTAAATTAGACCATCATGAGTTAATGTTAGCAATCTGGAACAAAAAGATTTAGAAAGTGGCCTACTATACCCCTGTTCACCTTATTGGAGTTTAATGAAAATCCCCCTTCCTTTTTTTTTCCCCGTGATTTCCACTTTCCTCTTTTTCTGGTTCTTACCACCTCCAGAATTCTTTTCTGGAGATAAGTCTCAAACATATTCAGTCATATAACAATACAGTTACTGAAATAAAAATTAAAGAAAAAAAGAATTAGTAAAAAAAATGTTAAATTTGATAAAACAATATTTGCCCTTTGCTATTTATTTTTTATATTTGGTTAACTCATGTAATCTGATTTAATTGCTCTGTACAGACTGAATGTCCCCGTCCTCTTTCTTGATTTGTAACATGAAACATGCATTATTGTCTTTATTGTATAACTTAATAAAGCTCTTAAAAAAAACAAAAAAAAAAAAACAATTGTAACTAACAAATTGTTAATATTTTTGGAAAGTTTTCATTTTCTTGGTATGTTAATCTATTTCAAGATTACATAAAAATATTATAATTAATATGTGTTTAATGTCCATTTAATTGTTTTAAACAAAAACAAATTTAAAGCACACTAAACTGAAGTCAAGTAGGGAGAAGCAGATAACGAGGTTGCAGTTTCTGAAGTCCTGAAGTTAGTGTGTATTAGACATTCTCTTTTACTTTCAATTTGGAATACGCCCGCTAAATCGGCAGCGTTTAACCCCCTTAATGACCAGTGTCATTCCCTGTATGGTGCTGGTTGTTAAGCCATAAAGGACCAGCAATGTACCCTGTACGACGCTGCAGTTCTGGGCCTCTATCTGCTGCATTCTCGCTAAAAGTGGCGAAATTGCGCTATTTCTGAATGCCCCACGAGTGGGACAGTGCAGAAATAGACTTGCAAAGTGACCGATGAAGAAAGACCCATCATTGGAGGTGGGCAGGAATGGACTGGAGGGCATTGAGAATTGGCTGGAGGGAGCTGGAAAGTATGTGGCCACTGAGCTGCAAAAATAAAATTCTATGGGCAAGATAACAAGTGACTTTGCGCTTGCAAACTGCAATTTTGAAATCTATTTTTCTAAAGCTGATATTACAGAGAAATAGCACAATAGTCATTTTCACATCAATCCATACCACAATCTAAGAGCTTACGTAGAGTGTTTTGCAAATCTAAATATTTTCACAAAACACAACAAAAATACTTTACAAAGTACACTTACTCACATAAACTACACTTTTAACCCCTAAACTGCCAACCCCCCACATTGAAAACATTAAATAAAATGATTAACCCTTAAACCGCCATCTCCCCACATTACACATTAATAAACTAATAATTAAACCCCCTAACCTAACACTCCCTAACTTAATCCCAATTAAAATACCCATACATTAAATCTATTCTAACTACCTTAAAAAATAAAAACTTACCTGTAAAATAAAACTAAAAAAAACCTAGCTTTTACAAAAAATAAAAAACCTAACATTTACACACAAAAAAACTACCATTACCAAAAATAACCAAATTACCAAAAATAAGAAAATATTGCTGTTCAAATACCCCACAATAATAAAATAACCTATTCTTCAATGATGATGGGCAGCATTCCATCTTCATCCATCGCGGGTCAATCTTCATCTGGCCCGCTGTCAATCTTTTATCTTTATCCCGTAGCGGCAGCGAGGTCATTGGCGATGGCGATGTTTTTCCTCTTTATCCAATTGACACTGCACACTGAGGATTGAATGCAAGGTACCCCTTTTATACAGGGGTACCCTTGCATTCCTATTAAATGATTTGATTTTTCAAATTCAAATCAGCCAATAGGGATTCAATCTTCAGTGTATATCGGATTAAAAAGAGGACCCACATTGCTATCGCCACCGGGATGAAATGGACCCACGATGTATGTAGATGAAGCATTGTCAGGATGAATATGGAGTGCCTCCCATCATCGTTAATAAGTACCAATTTTGGGAATAGAGTTAGTTTTTTTTTGGGGGGGGGGTAGTTTTCTTTTATGGGCAGAAAAAGAGCTGAATGCTTTTAAGGGCAATGCCCATCCAAAAGCACTTTTCTGGGCAATGGTAGTTAAGGTTTTTTTTAGTTAGTTTTATTTTTTATTTTGGGGGGTTGGGGTTGTAATGTTAGGGGTTAATTGTTTTATTTAATGCAAAAGAGCTTTAAGCTTTAGGGCAATGGCCTACAAAAGGCCCTTTTAAGGTCTATTGGTAGTTTATTTGAAGAATAGGGTATTTTATTATTTTGGGGGGGTATTAGAATAGGAATTTTTTTTGTTTTTGGTAATTTTATTTGTTATTTTTTTGTAAGGGTAACTTTAGTTATTTTTTGTAATGGAAGTTTTTTGTACGTAAATGTGTTTTTTTTTTTTGGTAATATTAGTTTTTTTATTTTTTTATACGTTTTTTTACAGTAATGTAAGATTTTTAGGGTAAGCTTAGGTTTAACATTTTTTTTACAGCTAAGTTTTTTTAAGGTAGTTAGTATAGTTTAAATTTAATTTATGTGTATTTTAATTGGGGTTAAGTTAGGGGGTGTTAGGTTAGGGGGTTTAGTTATTAGTTTATTACTGTGTGATGTGAGGGGGATGGTGGTTAGGGGCTAATGTTATATTTATATACTTAAAGAAGTGGCCGGATTGTAGTTTAGGGGTTAGCAGTTTGCGATGTGGGGGGATAGTGGTTTAGGTGTAATGATTTTTTTTAGATACTTTGAGATGTGGGGGGATGGCAGTTTAGAAGTTAACAATTTATTCAGATACTTTGCGATGTGGGGTGGGGGGATGGCGGTTTAGAGGTTAATAGTTTTTTTTATGTACTTTGTGATGTGGGGGGATGGCAGTTTAGGGATTGTTAGATTAGGTGCATATGGTAGGGTGTTTCTATGAGAGAACACATGTACAAGCACGCCAAAACTCCGCTAGCAATGTTTGCTACTGCTAGTGCAAAAACACATTTTTTTCAACTTGTAATACCAGAGGATCCTGAGAATCACAAAAAAAAATGTTCTCTAACATCAAATTTAGATTTACTAGACGATTTGTAATCTGGTCGTACGAGAGGGGGAAATACAGTGAGATGTTACTGAAGGGCTATGTAAAGGATCGCTTGGAGGGGAGAGGTGAGAAGGACGAGGGGGGCTGCTACAGAAATTTTTTTAATAAAAAAAAAACAACTAAAAAATAAGTAAAAAAAACCAAAAAAACAAAAAATGATCTAAACTGAGTACTGGAAGACAGCTGCCAGTTCCTAAGATGTTGACACCAGTCAGAGGGGGGAGGGTTTGAGATCTGTGAGAGATCAGGGAGGTGGGAAGGTAAGGGGTTAATCTTGCACTAAAGAAAATAAAAAATTATTTTTGTAAGAAAATGTCTAAAACTGCAAACTAGCAGACTGTCTACCAGTACTTAAGATGGGGCTGATCAGTGGGAGGTGGGGGAGGGAAGCAAGCTGTTTCAGAGGGATCAGGTAGGAATCCGGGGGGTAGGAAGTGTCAGGTGGAAGGATAATCTTTACACTAAAGCTAAAATTAAATTTACAAGTCACCGGATTAACCCCTTAACTGCCTGGAATAATAGAAGTGTGGTGCACAGCTGCAATTGATGGCCTTCTAATTACCAAAAAGCAATGGCAAAGCCTTATATTTCTGCTATTTCTGTAAAAAGGGATACCAGAAATGTAAATAATTTCAGTATTTGGTGGTGAAATGGTGATAATAATTATACCAAAATGGGCCTAGATCAATACTAAAAAAAAGATATATTTATATCTTTTATATTTATATCTATATTTATATCTATATATTTAAAAAAAACAAGGCTCTATTTCTGTTTAAATAGAATATTGGCAAAAATGTTCTGGTCTTTTAGGGAAGTTTTAGTCTCAAATGCCTGGTCCCTAGGGGGTTACATTTTTACTTTGAGAGCAGTTAGTGCACAAGCAAAAAAAAATTAGCGCACCACTTGTAATCTGGCCTAGAGAGTTTTAGGTAATGTAGTGCATTGTGTAGAGGCGGCAGTTACTCTACACAGCCAATAGAATGCGAGCTCAATCTGATTGGCTGATTGGATCAGCCAATCGGATTGAACTTGAATCTGATTGGCTGATTCCATCAGCCAATCAGAATTTTCCTACCTTAATTTCAATTGGCTGATAGAATCCTATCAGCCAATCGGAATTTGAGGGACGCCATCTTGGATGACGTCCCTTAAAGGAACCTTCATTCTGTGTTAGGACGTCGGAAGAAGAGGATGGATCCGCCGGAGGTCTTGAAGATGGAGCCGCTCGTCGTCGGATGGAAGAAGTTAGAAGATGCCGCTTGGATGAAGATGTCTACAGGTCCAGATCTCCTCTTCTGCCCGTATAGGATGAAGACTTCTGCCCGATGATGGACCTCTTCAGCCGGATCATGGACATCTTCAGCCCCCGCTTGGGCTTGGATGAAGACTTCGGAGCCTGGACCGATCGGTGATACCCGGTGTGGTGAAGATAAGGTAGGAAGATCTTCAGGGGCTTAGTGTTAGGTTTATTTAAGGGGGGTTTGGGTTAGATTAGGGGTATGTGGGTTGTAATGTTGGGGGGGGTATTGTATGGTTTTTTTTACAGGCAAAAGAGCTGAATTCTTTGGGGCATGCCCCACAAAAGGCCCTTTTAAGGGCTGGTAAGGTAAAAGAGCTTTTCTATTTGTATTTTAGAATAGGGTAGGGCATTTTTTTATTTTGGGGGGCTTTGTTATTTTATTAGGGGGCTTAGAGTAGGTGTAATTAGCTTAAAATTGTTGTAATATTTTTATAATGTTTGTAAATATTTTTTTATTTTTTGTAACTTAGTTCTTTTTTTATTTTTTGTACTTTAGTTAGTTTATTTAATTGTATTTATTTGTAGGTATTTGTATGTAATTCATTTATTGATAGTGTAGTGTTAGGTTTAATTGTAGATAATTGTAGGTAGTTTAGTTAATTCATTTATCGATAGTGTAGTGTTAGGTTTAATTGTAACTTAGGTTAGGATTTATTTTACAGGTAATTTTGTAATTATTTTAACTAGGTAACTATTAAATAGTTATTAACTATTTAATAGCTATTGTACCTGGTTAAAATAAATACAAAGTTGCCTGTAAAGTAGATATTAATCCTATAATAGCTACAGTATAATTATAATTTATATTGTAGCTATATTAGGATTTATTTTACAGTCAAGTATTTAGCTTTAAATAGGAATAATTTATTTAATAAGAGTTAATTTATTTCGTTAGATTTAAATTATATTTAATTTAGGAGGGTGTTAGGGTTAGGGTTAGACTTAGCTTTAGGGGTTAATACATTTATTATAGTGTTGGCAAGGTCCGGTCGGCAGATTAGGGGTTAATACTTGAAGTTAGGTGTCGGTGATGTTAGGGAGGGCAGATTAGGGGTTAATACTATTTATTATAGGGTTTTTGAGGCGGGAGTGAGGCAGATTAGGGGTTAATAACTTTATTATAGTAGCGGTGAGGTCCGGTCGGCAGATTAGGGGTTAATAAGTGTAGGTAGGTGGCGGCGACATTTGGGGTGGCAGATTAGGGGTTAATAAATATAATATAGGGGTCGGCGGTGTTAGGGGCAGCAGATTAGGGGTACATAGGGATAATATAGGTGGCGGCGGTGTGCGGTCGGCAGATTAGGGGTTAAAACATTTTTATATAGAGTGGCGGCGATGTAGGGGGGCCTCGGTTTAGGGGTACATAGGTAGTTTATGGGTGTTAGTGTACTTTAGAGCACAGTAGTTAAGAGCTTTATGAACCGGCGTTAGCCCAGAAAGCTCTTAACTCCTGGCTTTTTGCTGCGGCTGGAGTTTTGTCGTAAGATTTCTAACGCTCACTTCAGCCAAGACTCTAAATACCGGCCTTAGAAAGATCCCATTGAAAAGATAGGATACGCAATTGACGTAAGGGGATCTGCGGTATGGAAAAGTCACGGCTGTAAAGTGAGCGTTAGACCCTTTCCTGACTGACTCTAAATACCAGCGGTAGCCCAAAACCAGCGTTAGGAGCCCCTAACGCTGGTTTTGACAGCTAACGCCAAACTCTAAATCTAGCCGTATGTTTCTATATTTCTATGCTTCACCTTCTTATATGATTTCTTGCAAGTGTCACAATTCTACACTGTTTGCCACTTGATGCTCTTGTATAGAGGTTGATAGAAAACGGTCAGAAGTAGGGGGCACATTATCTTCCTCCTCCTCCTCTAATGATGAGACAAAACTCAAAGCATCTTCTGAAAAAACAGAGGGCTAGATTACAAGTTGAAAGTAAAAAGTTTGAGATCAAGTGAAACCCAATGCACACTAACTTCCGGATTTCACAATATTACAATCGAGTTAATGTGTTCTCCCCATATAAGTCAATGGAGAATGCAGAAGAAAAGAAAAAAAACTAACACCTATCTATCATGTGATAAACAAACAGAAGTTATTCATATTTCACATTCCAATCTTCTTCACGCATAGAAGAATGCTATTTTAATTGTAAATACAGATACTGTATATATATATATATATACATAAAGTGCAGTTCCCTTCCGTGTTTTATATATATATATATATATATATATATATAGATAGATAGATAGATAGATAGATAGATAGATAGATAGATAGATAGATAGATAGATAGATATAGATATAGAAGTGGGGTGCGTTAACCAATGGAAGATGGTTAGTCTCCCTTTGATTTATAAATGCAAAGCTTGATTTAGCACACCTTTAAAAAAAAATGTATGTACATCTTTGAGAATGCTGCCAATGAGCCCAAAGAGTTACACAAACAAGGGGGTATTGGTGCACATCTATTTGCATATAAACAACACATTTTTAAATGCTGCAAAAAATGCCTGCAAAAAAAACATATTTGCTTTTAAATAAAATTGGGATCTTACTCACACTTACTTAGCCAGTCATCAACTTACACTACAGTACTTTGCCTTTCTGGGCTGAATCATTCCTGGTTTTTCTCTTCATAATAGAATGAGACTCCCTGGCTTTATATACACAACTCTATTACAATGTCATGAGTACACCTGAGCTTGGGTGGGGTGTAGTGATGTCGCAAACATAAAAATTTGGGTTTGCGAACGGCGAACGTAAACTTCCACAAATGTTCACGAACAGGCGAACCGGGTGAACCACCATAAACTTCAATAGGCAGGCGAATTTTAAAACCCACAGGTACTCTTTCTGGCCACAATAGTGATGAAAAAGTTGTTTCAAGGGGACTAACACCTGGACTGTGGCATGCCGGAGGGGGATCCATGGCAAAACTCCCATGGAAAATTACATAGTTGATGCAGAGTCTGGTTTTAATCCAAAAAGGGCATAAATCACCTAACATTATAAAATATGAGGAAAAAATGGAAAAAAACTTTTTCTAACTCTGACCCCCAAAATCTGTTACACATCTACAACCACCAAAGAACAACCATGCTAAATAGTTTCTAAATTTTGTCCTGAGTTTAGAAATACCCAATGTTAACATGTTCTTTGCTTTTTTTGCAAGTTATAGGGAAATAAATACAAGAAGCACTTTGCTATTTCAAAACCACTTTTTTCAATATGAGCGCTAGTTACATTGGAACCCTGATATCTGTCAGGAATACCTGAATATCCCTTGACATGTATATATTTTTTTTAGAAGACATTCCAAGGTATTGATCTAGGCCCATTTTGGTATATTTCATGCCACCATTTCACAGCCAAATGCGATCAAACTTTAGGTTTCTCACAGAAATTATTTACAAACAACTTAAGCAATTATGGCATAAATGGTTGTAAATGCTTCTCTGGGATCCCCTTTGTTCAGAAATAGCAGACTTATATGGCTTTGGCGTTGCTTTTTGGTAATTAGAAGGCTGCTAAATGCCACTGCGCACCACATGTGTTTTATGCCCAGCACTGAAGGGGTTAATTTTGGAGCATGTAGGGAGCTTGTAGAGTTAATTTTAGCTTAAGTGTAGTGTAGTAGACAACCCAAAGTATTGATCTAGGCCCATTTTTGGTATATTTAATGCCACCATTTCACCACCAAATGCAATCAAATTTTAAAAAAATATATTTTTTTCGCAATTTTAGGTTTCTCACTGAAATTATTTACAAACAGCTTGTGCAATTATGGCAAAAATTGTTGTAAATGCTTCTCTGGGATCCCCTTTGTTCAGAAATAGCAGACATATATGTCTTTGGCCTTGCTTTCTGGTAATTAGAAGGCCGCTAAATGCTGCTGCGCATCACACGTGTATTATGGCTAGCAGTGAAGGGGTTAATTAGGTAGTTTGTAGGGAGCTTGCAGGGTTAATTTTAGCTTTAGTGTAGAGATCAGCCTCCCACCTGACACATCAGACCCCCTGATCCCTCCCAAACAGCTCCCTACCCTCCCCCACCCCACAATTGTCCCCGCCATCTTAAGTACTGGCAGAAAGTCTGCCAGTACTAAAATAAAAGGATTTTATTTATTTTTTATTTTTTTTTAGCATATTTACATATGCTGTGGTGTAGCATCCCCCCTTAGCCCCCAACCTCCCTGATCCCCCCCCAAAAACAGCTCTCTAACCCTCCCCATCTGCCTTATTGGCGGCCATCTTGGGTACTGGCAGCTGTCTGCTATTATTTCACAGTCAAAAAAGTGTTGTTTTTTTTTTAAATGTACACTACTGTTACACCAGATATGAGTGGTGGCACTGGGCAAGTGGGCACAGTATACGCTGTGAACCTGAAACACACGCTGGCAGGCAGGCAACTGCAACAGGAAAAAAAAGCACACTGATGTTCTAGCCCTAAAAAGGGCTTTTTGGGGTGCTGTCCTTACAGCAGAGATCAGATGAGTCCTTCAGGACTGTAGTGGGCACTGAATACACTAGCCTAGCTATCGATTTCCCTACTAAATCAGCAGCAGCTACACTGTCCCTCCTCTCACTAAGAATACAGCTTCCGAATTAATCTAAAATGGATGCTGTCCAGGAGGTGGGAGGGTCTTGGAGGGAGGTTCTGATTGGCTGGAATGTGTCTGCTGACTGTGAGGTACAGGGTCAAAGTTTTCTCAATGATGACGAATAGGGGGCAGCTCGAACATCCCATATGTTCGTCCGCTGCCGCAAACGCGAACAAGCTATGTTCGACGGGAACTATTCGCTGGCGAACTATTCGCGACATCACTAGTGGGGTGGTTTAACCAATGGAAGATGGTCAGTCTCTCTTTTATTTATAAGTACAAATACAAAGTTTGGTTTAGCAAACCTTACAAAATGTTTATATACACATATTTGGGAGTACTGCCAATGTGACCAAGTAATTACACAAAACAGGGGTTATTGGTGCACATCAATTTGCAAATAAACATATTTTTAAATGCTGCAAAAAATTGCAGGCAAAAACATCTATGCTTTTAAATAAAATTGGGATCTTAGTCACTTAATATGGACATATTCTGCTTAGCTAGTCACCAACTTACAAGGTGTCCCAATGTTGACTGGTCCTAACACTACAGTACTTTGTGGGCTGAATCCTTCCTGCTTTTTCTCTTTATAAAAGAATACGACTCCCTGGCTTTAAATACACAACTCCATTACACTGTCATGAGTACACCTGAGCTTGGGTGGGGTGCCTTAACCAATGAAAGATGGTCAGTCTCCCTTTTATTTAAAAGTACAAATACAAAGTTTTGTTTAGCTTACGTAAAGTTTATATACATCTTTGGGAGTGCTGCCAATGTGACCAAATAGTTACACAAAACAGGGGGTATTGGTGCACATTCATTTGCAAATAAACAACAGATTTTTAAATGCTGCAAAAACATCTATGCTTTTAAATAAAATTGGGATCTTAGTCACACAATATTCTGCTTAGCTTGTTTTTTTGCAAATGGATGTGTGCCAATACTTCTTGTTTTGTGTAACTATTTGGTCACATTGGCAGCATTTCCAAAGAGATATATATATATATATGTAGGAATAGATATCACTTGTAATATATCATAAATACCTTTGAGCCCTTATAGTTTTTTTATATTTATATGAATACTTTTTATCAGATAATGTTTATAGAACTGTAACTGTAATTTCTAATGTATTTATGTTGTGTTTGGTGCAACTTTTTAGTAATGCACTATTCATTATGCAAGGTTGTGTTTCGTGATAACACGACAAGCGTACATCATGATTGCACTCTCACGATCTTACTTTCACCTGTCATATGAGCGCCATTTCTGACATGTGCTAAAAGCAAAAAAAAAATGTATTGCTTGCCGGCAAAAGAAATCTTGCCACCTGTAATCTAGCCTTAAATCTTAAAACCTTTTTTTTTACTTGCTAAGGGGACATTGCAAAATAGATATCATATAACCCCTGCCAATTCTTTATTTACTAAAATATAGAATGCATTGTAATTGTAATATCATTGCTTTTCACATTTGTTATGTCTTATGTTTAGAGAAATTAAAAGCTATATGTAAATTGAACCCTAAAATATAATGGGAAAATATATAATAACAATTTGACTGTAGTTTGCTACACTGAGCATCAGTAAACAACCAAGAAACTGTTTCAAAATGGATTTGGAAATGCATGAAGAAACTCAGAATGCTTTAAATAAAAAGTGAAAAAAACATAGTGAAATAAATTAAGCAGTTTTCCTTCCTGGAGCTGTAAATTACTATGGTGTTTGATGTTTTCATCTAATTCATCTACAAAGTAAAGAGTTCAGGTGTATTTGTCCATAACTTTTTATTGGCAGTCTCTTTTTATCCTTGGGCTTTATAATGGAATTCTCCAGCTGGAATCTTATAAAATGCTTTACTGGATTGGTTGCCTATAATTGTACTTAAATAAATGCTTTCTGGGTAATTGCTGGCATAAGATAGAAGTAAAGGTAACTAAATACGCATGATAAAACTGCTAATTATAATGAACCTGGATGTTTGGATGTTACAATATTACAGTTGCTTATATGACTTAAAGGGACACTGAACCCATTTTTTTTCTTCCATGATTCAGATAGAGCATGACATGTTAAGCAACTTTCTAATTTACTCCTATTATCAATTTTTCTTTGTTCCCTTGCTATCTTTATTTTAAAACAGGAATGTAAATCTTAGCAGCCAGACCATTTTAGGTTCAGCACCATGGATAGCACTTGCTTATTGGAGGATTACATTTACCCTCCAATAAGCAAGCATAACCCAGGTTCTCAACTAAAAATGGGCCGGCTCCTATGCATCATATTCCTGCTTTTTAAATAAAGATAGCAAAAGAATAAAGAAAAATTGATAATAGGAGTAAAATAGAAAGTTGCTTAAAATGGCGTGCTCTATCTGAATCAAGAAAGAAAAAATGTGGGTTCAGTGTCCCTTTAAAAGTGAAACTGGCCTTAGCAAAAAATAAATGTTACACCAATTAAACTTATAGTTTGAAACTAGGGTGTATACATATTTCTTTGCATTTTTTTTTTCAGTATACACTAATAACAAACATACAAGTAATTTATATAAATATTGGAGCAAATAGTAAGGATTGTTGCTCATACTAATATTTATGAATATTTAATAATATACCACTGGGGAAAATAAATTAATAATGCTTACCTTTTTATGACAACGTGATATCTCTATAAAACAATTATGAAGATGATTTAAAGGGACATTGTACACTAGATTTTTCTTTGCATAAATGTTGTGTAGATGATCTAGCCCATCTGGGAGTGTTTTTGTAGCAATGTATAGTTTTGCTTATTGATGCTTTTGAGACTCCTCCCCACAGTGTCAGACGTACACATGCATATGCAGACTTCTGCTGGCTACTGTTTATGTTATCGGTCTTTTAATATGCAGGGAGGGCAGGAGTGTATGCTCCTTTTGTTTTACCAGCCCCTTTTATTATGTGTCCCAGCCTAACCTCATCAAAAGTGTTAAACTGGGAGCTTCTACGTAAGTTTTTAAAAGCTTTTATACCTGATTTTTATATCAGCATCTGTACATATTCTTCTTTATAGTAGTGTCTATTGCATGCAGTTATATGAAAATTGGTGTATACTGTCCCGTTCAGGGTAAAATCATTAAATACCTGAGGCTTTTCAGCAATGTAGACAGCATCCCTGATACTAGGGAGTGTCTGGTCAGGCTTAGCTGCATCATTATTTGGCCATGCACTGCCCTCTTCTGAAGCTCTGTGGTGGTGGGTTTGCTGTCTTAGCCTTGATGCATTCCTGAGATGTCAGTGACCTGCCTATTATAGCCTTATGTCAAAAATAAATTGCAGACATACTTACCACTCCAAGCTATAAATGGGGATCAATTTATTCAGATCTATTTGGAGGGTTGGTAAATCTTTAGAGGGAACATGTGGGGCAGGCATTATGCAGCCCTTATGTAGCAATGCCAAGAAGTATGACTGAGAATTTTACTGTGCAACAAGTATTTGTGCACAAGCCTAAACATAGCTAATTATTATTATTATTATCATTTATTTGTAAAGCGCCGTTAAATTCCGTAGCACTGGGTACAATGATAGGGGTATACAATGACAAAGTTTGTGATAAAATACAAAACATAACAAAACTAAACAAATCTAGTACAGGATGAAGAGGGCCCTGCTCCGAAGAGCTCACAGTCTACAGGTTTAGGGTGCAGAAACATAAGGTTGGGGTAGCTTGTTACATCGGTTGTATTTGCAGCAGTGAGTCAGGCAGTTCAGTTTGGTTAGGATGAGGGATGGAGGAGAGATGGTTAGCCTCTCTGAATAGGTGAGTTTTCAAGGAGGGTCTGAAGCTACACAAGGTTGGAGACAGTCTTATGGAGCGGGTAGAGAGTTTCAGAGGACAGGAGCAGCACGTGCAAAGTCTTGGAGGCGGGGGTGCTAAGTAGAGATAACAGGAGTGTAGAGACATAGGTCAGAGGTTGATCGAAGAGGATGGGATGGGGATTATTTCATGATGAGGGAGGAAATATAGTTGGTAGTTAGACTGTTGAGTGCTTTGTAAGTTAGGGTTAATACTTTAAATTGTATTCTGGAGTGTATGGGGAGCCAGTGTAGAGACTGGCATAGCGGAGCAGCTGATGTAGATCGGTGACTTAGGTGGAAGAGTCTAGCAGAAGCATTCATAATAGATTGGAGGGAAGAGAGGCAGTGCTTTGGAAGGCCATTTAGGAGTAGATTGCAATAATCAATGCATGACAAAATGAGGGAATGAATAAGTATTTTTGTAGTTTGTTGAGTAAGGAAGGGACGAATTCTGGAAATGTTGCGTAGGTGTAAATGGCAGGATTTGGTAAGCACTTGTATATGTGGGTTGAATGTGAGTTCTGAGTCTAGTGTGACCCCAAGACACCTGACCTGGGGTGAGGTATTGAGAATAGAGTCTCCAACCGTCAGAGAAATGTCAGGTGTTGGATGTCTCGAAGAGGGGGGGGGGGGATAAGAAGCAGCTCATTGAAGATAGAGAACTGAAAATGGGAATATGTTTTGCAGTAGTGTGATATGTTTAATCATGTGGTGCACAGTGGTGATAGTGATTTAGGAATCATGAGTGGTTGTGAGAACTAAGCTTAGGAGATGACAGTGAAGTATGAGGATGAATGTGCTAGTTTGTTAAGAAAACATGATGAAATACAAAGGAAACAAAACAGAAAATATGCTTAAACCCAGTTTTTCTAAACAATAACAATATGAAAAGAGTAAACTTGCTTGTCATTTTGTACATTCTTTTTGCTCACATTTGCTCAGTTCCTATTGTCAGTTACAAGATGGCCACTTCATAAAGATGAGAACTCCTATAAAATGCTATATCACTTGAAAATTATTTAACTTTAGCTGATCTTAAGTTTATATACTTGGTTGTCTCTACTTAATTAGTTAATTAAGGGCCAGATTACAAGTAGAGCACAACATTTTGCTTACTTGAATTTCTTAAAGTAATGTAAACGTTCCTTTGCTACTGATGAAAAAGTTAATCTGTAGCGTTATATATTTACCTATAGCGCGTTTGTCATAACAGGCACTTGGCTAAAAGACTGATTTCTGTTCCTTCTGCAGTTAGGCATACTGCACCTTTAATGAGACCTAGAAGATCAATTAGGCCTTATTTGCAGTACTCTATATTAGCTCTGTGTTTGTAGCATATGGTGGCTTGTGTATTGAGTTTACATCTGCTCTGGCAAGTTGCTTCTTGGATATTCTGGTTTGACTTCTGCTTCCCCTGACTACACTTCTGTTTAACCCTTTGTTTAGACTGACTTGGTAATAGGTATATGATTTAAGCTTATTGGTGGATGATTTGTACTGCTGTTTCATGTGAGGCCTTGACCGGACAGTCTAACTCAGATTATCTTAATCCTGGATTTCTCTGCTATTAAAATATCTGCATTAATGAACTTATTTAAATTAATATTCATCTGGATAGTGAGACTAAACTTATACAACGGTATGTCTTTCTTTGATATTTTAATTTACAAACTTGCAGTTACTATTACTTTATTGTTGTTTGTTTCATAGGAGCTGATTAAAGTACTTGAGATAGTTCAGCTGCTAGGTTTAGGCTCATTGCTCTCTTACCCCTGGCCTCTGTTGAAACACTGTGTTAACGATCAATGCATTAGTTTATGCTTGTGTATTATGCTACAAACAGCAAACCACTTTCCTGTCCGAGCACACTTATTCTCAGTGTCAGGTGGAGTGCCGCTGTTTTAACTGTAACAAAATGTAATCAATGGCTGAGTGACTCAGCTCACCATAAACCATTACTGATGTACTGAACGTCATTGCAGTGTTTCAACAGAGGCCAGGGGTAAGGGAGCAATGAGACTAAACTTAGTAACTAAACTCCCTCAAGTGCTTTCATCAGCTCCTTAAAAACTTAAAATGCAGATTTTCTGATAGCAGAGGTATCCAGGGTTAAGGTAATCTAATTTATACAGACCAGGTAGTCAGGTTTATCATGGTTAGCACGATTGGTAAGTCTAGCATACTGGGGAGCCATGCTAATCCAGACCTTTCTTCACAGAGCCCAGGGCACGCTAAGCATCCTATTAGCACTTCCCGGGGCCCTATGAACTATTGGGATAAGTGTGGCTCTCCAGCACGCTATAGGTAAGAATTTTTTATTCCCCTAAGGTAACTTAAAGTAAACAAATTTCGTCAGTGTTTATTTGTTTTCTTTAAATGTTTTGGTGCCTTCATTCGGATATTCATTTTAAGAAAACAAAATGAATATCCTTGTTTTGTTAACGACTTTGCATTCATAACAAAACAAATCCTATATAATAAAAGGCCAAGTGTGTTTGTCCGAAGCTGTCATGCGCAGTAGAGGCTGCGCGCGAGGACAAACACACTTGGCCTTCCAACTGACCTGGTGTGTCGAGTGGTGGAGTGGGCATGGCCGGACGGGTGTCAAGTGGGCGTGACCGGGCGTGACCGGGCGTAGCACGGACAGGATCGGGTGTGGCGCAGATGGGACCAGGTGGGGCACGGGCGGGTTAGGTGTGATGCGGGCGGGGCTGGGCGGGGCCAGATGCCGGCCCGAGGCAGAGAGCTCTAAAGATTGTGATAGAGAGAGCAGAATAGGGGGATAGAGAGAGGGAGCGAGAAACAGCAAAAGAGAGAGGGGGAGAGAGACAGCAAAAGAGAGAGGGGGAGAGAGACAACAAAAGAGAGAGGGAGAGAGAGACAACAAAAGAGAGAGGGGGAGAGAGACAACAAAAGAGAGAGGGGAGAGAGTGCGCAAAAGAGAGGGGGGAGAGTGCACAAAAGAGAGGGGGGAGAGTGCGCAAAAGAGAGGGGGGAGCATGCATAAAAGAGAGGGGGAGAGAGAGAGCAAAAGAGAGGGGGGAGAGAGACAGCAAAAGAGAGATGGGGAGAGAGACAGCAAAAAAGAGATGGGGAGAGAGACAACAAAAGAGAGATGGGGAGAGAGACAGCAAAAGAGAGATGGGGAGAGAGTGCTCAAAAGAGAGATAGGGAGAGAGACAGCAAAAGAGAGGGGGGAGAGTGCGCAAAAGAGAGGGGGAGAGTGCACAAAAGAGAGGTGGGAGAGTGTGCAAAAGAGAGGGGGGAGAGTGCACAAAAGAGAGGGGGAAGAGTGCACAAAAGAGAGGGGGAGAGTGTGCAAAAGAGAGGGGGGAGAGAGTGCAAAAGAGAGGGGGAGAGAGAGAGCAAAGAGAGGGGGGAGAGAGACAGCAAAAAAGAGATGAGGAGAGAGACAACAAAAGAGAGATGGGAGAGAGACAGCAAAAGAGAGGGGGAGAGTGCACAAAAGAGAGGGGGGAGAGTGCACAAAAGAGAGGGGGGAGAGTGCGCAAAAGAGAGGGGGAGAGTGTGCAAAAGAGAGGGGGAGAGAGCGCAAAAGAGAGGGGGATAGAGAGAGCAAAAGAGAGGGGAGAGAGAGAGCAAAAGAGAGGGGAGAGAAAGCAAAAGAGAGAGAGGGAGAGAGACAGCAAAAGAGAGGGGGAGAGCGCAAAAGAGAGGGGGAGAGAGCACAACAGAGGGGGGAGAGAGCACAAAAGAGGGGGGAGAGAGCGCAAAAGAGAGGGGGAGAGCGCAAAAGAGAGGGGGAGAGAGCGCAAAGAGAGGGGGGAGAGAGCGCAAAAGAGAGGGGGATAGAGTGCAAAAGAGAGCGGGGAGAGAGCACAAAAGAGAGGGGGGAGAGCACAAAAGAGAGAGAGAGAGTAAGCAAAAGAGAAGGAGAGAGACAGCAAAAGAGAGGAGAGAGAGACACCAAACGAGAGGAGAGAGAGAGCAAACGAGAGGGGGGAAGAGAGAGAGCAAAAAAAAAGGGAGAGAGACAGCAAAAGAGGGGGAGAGAGAGCAAAAGAGAGGGAGAGAGACAGCAAAAGAGGGGGAGAGAGAGCAAGGGGTGGGACCGCTGTACTGCGAAAAATGGCCCGTGTACACGGGCTTTAGGACTAGTGCCTAATAATTTGGCTGTGGATGACACTTACAGTTGCAAGAAAAAGTATGTGAACCCTTTGGAATGATATGGATTTCTGCACAAATTGTTCATAAAATGTGATCTGATCATCATCTAAGTCACAACAATAGACAATCACAGTCTGCTTAAACTAATAATACACAAAGAATGAAATGTTGCCATGTTTTTATTGAACACACCATGTAAACATTCACAGTGCAGGTGGAAAAAGTATGTGAACCCTTGGATTTAATAACTGGTTGAACCTCCTTTGGCAGCAACAACTTCAACCAAATGTTTCCTGTAGTTGCAGATCAGACGTGCACAACGGTCAGGAGTAATTCTTGACCATTCCTCTTTACAGAACTGTTTCAGTTCAGCAATATTCTTGGGGTGTCTGGTGTGAATCGCTTTCTTGAGGTCATGCCACAGCATCTCAATCGGGTTGAGGTCAGGACTCTGACTGGGCCACTTCAGAAGGCGTATTTTCTTCTGTTTAAGCCATTCTGTTGTTTATTTACTTCTATGCTTTGGGTCATTGTCCTGTTGCAACACCCATCTTCTGTTGAGCTTCAGCTGGTAGACAGATGGCCTTAAGTTCTCCTGCAAAATGTCTTGATAAACTTGGGAATTCATTTTTCCTTCGATGATAGCAATCCGTCCAGGCCCTGATGCAGCAAAGCAGCCCCAAACCATGATGCCCCCCCCACCATACTTCACAGTTGGGATGAGGTTTTGATGTTGGTGTGCTGTGCCTCTTTTTCGCCACACATAGTGTTGTGTGTTTCTTCCAAACAACTCAACTTTGGTTTCATCTGTCCACAGAATATTTTGCCAGTACTGCTGTGGAACATCCAGGGGCTCTTGTGTACACTGTAAACATGCAGCAATGTTTTGTTTGGACAGCAGTGGCTTCCTCTGTTGTATCCTCCCATGAAATCCATTCTTGTTTAGTGTTTTACGTATTGTAGATTCACTAACAGGGATGTTAGCATTTGCCAGTGACTTTTGTAAGTCTTTAGCTGACACTCTAGTATTCTTCTTCACCTCATTGAGCAGTCTGCGTTGTGCTCTTGCAGTCATCTTTACAGGACGGCCACTTCTAGGGAGAGTAGTAGCAGTGCTGAACTTTCTCCATTTATAGACAGTATGTCTTACCGTGGACTGATGAACACCAAGGCTTTTGGAGATACTTTTATAACCCTTTCCAGCTTTATGCAAGTCAACAATTCCTAATTGTAGGTCTTCTGAGAGCTCTTTTGTGCGAGGCATCATTCACATCAGGCAATGCTTCTTGTGAAAAGCAAACCCAGAACTGGTGTGTGTTTTTTATAGGGCAGGGCAGCTGTAACCAACACCTCCAATCTCATCTCATTGTTTGGACTCCAGTTGGCTGACATCTCACTCCAATTAGCTCTTGGAGATGTCATTAGTCTAGGGGTTCACATACTTTTTCCACCTGCACTGTGAATGTTTACATGGTGTGTTCAATAAAAACATGGCAACATTTCATTCTTTGTGTGTTATTAGTTTAAGCAGACTGTGATTGTCTATTGTTGTGACTTAGATGATGATCAGATCACATTTTATGACCAATTTGTGCAGAAATCCAAATCATTCCAAAGGGTTCACATACTTTTTCTTGCAACTGTATATTTGGAAGTCTTGGGGCTAGCTTTATGAAGCTATGATATAAGCTTCAGAGCCCCATTGGCTGCAGGTTTGCAGGAACGAGCCTGCAGTCAAGATTTAAGAATTTAAGTCAAGATTTAAGATTTAAGTCATCAGACTGCTGCATCTTAATCCACTACACTACCTGTAATGTGGCATATACCAATCCAACCAGACTTTTCTCATTGTAAAGATTGACAGCTCCTGTTCACTTGCAATTGGCTGCATGTGAGTAGTGGGTGGGGTTGCACACTTCTATGAATAATAAATGCGGGCAGCGTGATGCCGGGTTGACAGGTGCGAAGAAGTATGATCCTGTCTGCCTGGTCTTTATCTGACTCTTAGACTGCCCCTTTAATAGAATAAATTTTTTTCTATAATTTTATATATATTGTTTAACTCTTCTGAACAGGGCCCACCTATTGTATTAGTTTTAAAATATAATTTATCTATAAGTATTTTGTTCTTGCTCCTACTTATGTACCCAGTGTTACATAAGTTGGCAGTCATTTTTTAACGTATAATTTTTTTTTTCATATTACAGATACAATACTTTTTATCCAAACTGGGACTGGAAAAAGTTTGGTTTATGCAATAGTTTGGATTTTGGAATGCTTATATATTTGTATCTGTAAAATTAAGCCAACTTTAAACAATATCTTATGTCATTTAGGCAATACTTACATGTCATAACACAGCATATACATGCAATGTAAAGGTAGTTTTATATCATTTTAATGCTTTACTACACACAGTACCATCAGGAACATCCTACAGCACTGTAATTAGAAAAGTAATAGTTGTTGTTTTAAATAAATATAGAATAGCATTTGCATTTGCATTTTAAAGCTCAAAACAACAAACCAATAGACACAGTCAGACACAATTGTGACTTACTGGTGGGTAAAAATGGTCATTTTAGTTTTAGATTTGTTCCTATATATAATTAAATAAATCGCTAGTTTGGGATTTGTTCCTATATATAATTAAATAAATCACTGTGATCGTTTCTATATTTACTATACAGCACTTGTAACATTATTAAGACACATTGTATGTTTCAATATTGCATAAAGGATTAAGGCAGTTACAGCCCTATCTTGGCATTTTAGTATTCTTGGGGAAAGCTGCCTAGTGCAATACATACTATTCAGCCAAGCTAACACAAGTATAAAATAGAAATAAAAAAACTCCTCTTCCCAAAATGTTACATGCTTTCATTTAGATAATATAATGCTCTGAAGGTGTTCTTTAAGTACATACATAGATACAAGGTGTATTGGATTTTAAATTTAACACCAGAAACCCCTCAGGCTTTAATCAGGAAAGCAACATTAGTCATTTCTATTAATAGTAGCCGGCAGTGATTATTGGTTCTACTCTTGACATTTACTGATTAGCAGAGGTATGGTCTTACTGATTTGTAAATTTCTTCCAAGATATAACTGGAAATGTGTTAGATATGTGTGCGCGTGTTTAACCGACAGCTATTGCTTTTAATAACAGTTATCTAAAAGATTTACATGAATACTCCTTAATGTATTCTAAAACGTTATATACAGTATAAATTGATAGATAAAGAGATCTGGCAAGTATGTGCAATGTATCATTGCTGATGTTTATTACACACTAATGGCTAGATTTAGAGTTTTGTCGGTAAAGACCCACGTAGCTAACGCTGCTTTTTTTCCAAGCGCACCCTTTAAACAACGCTGGTATTGAAAATTGTCTGAGGGGCTGCGTTAGGCTCAGAAAAAGGAGTGTTGAGCAGAATTTAGCTCCACTTCAACCCTCAAAACCAGCGCTGCTTACAGTAGCGGTAAGCTTGCAAAACTTGCTCGTGCACGATATCCCCATAGGAAACAATGGGGCAGTTTGGGCTGGAAAAAAAACCTAACACCTGCAAAAAAGCAGCGTTCAGCTCCTAACGCAGCCCCATTGTTTCCTATGTGGAAACACTCTCTAAGTCTGCACCTAACACCCTAACATGAACCCCGAGTCAAAACAACCCTAACCTTACACTTATTAACCCCTAATCTGTCGCCCCCACTATCGATGATCCCTGCATTTTATTATTAACCCCTAATCTGCCGACCGGACACCGCCGCCACCTACATTATCCCTATGAACCCCTAATCTGCTGTCCCTAACATCGCCGAACCCTATATTATATTTATTACCCCCTAATCTGCCCCCCCATCGTCGCTGCAACCTAACTACAAGTATTAACCCCTAATCTGCCGACTGGACCTCGCCGCCACTATAATAAATGTATTAACCCCTAAACCGCCGCACTCCCGCCTCGCAAACACTATAATAAATGGTATTAACCCCTAATCTGCCCTCCCTAACATCGCCGCCACCTACCTACAATTATTAACCCCTAATCTCCCGCCCCCAACGTCGTCGCTACTATAATAAAGTTATTAACCCCTAAACCTAAGTCTAACCCGAACCCTAACACCCGCCTAACATAAATATAATTTAAATTAAACAAAATATTATACCTATTATTAAATAAATTAATCCTATTTAAAACTAAATACCTACCTATAAAATAAACCCTAATATAGCTACAATATAAATAATAATTACATTGTAGCTATTTTAGGATTTATATTTATTTTACAGGTAACTTTGTATTTATTTTAACTAGGTACAATAGCTATTAAATAGTTATTAACTATTTAATAGCTACCTAGGTAAAATAATTACAAAATTACATGTAAAATAAATCCTAACCTAAGTTACAATTAAACCTAACACTACACTATCATTAAATTAATTAAATAAATTACCTACAATTAGCTAAACTAAAATACAATTAAATAAACTAATCTATAATACAAAAACAAACACTAAATTACAAAAAATAAAAAAAAATTCAAGACTTTCAATCTAATTAGACCTAATCTCAGCCCCCTAATAAAATAAAGAAGCCCCCAAAATAAAAAAAATCCCTACCCTATTCTAAATTACAAAAGTAACAGATGCAAAGATACCCCAGCGCCCGCTAAACCTTGTTGGCCCAGGAGGGTGATACCTAGTTATCACCCAAATACAATGATACGTGGAAAGGATAATCCTAGGCGCCAAATGCAGGCTAAGGTATACAAGAATTTATTACGACAGGAGTACAGGGTATTAAAATATAAAATACAATAAAAAATACAATGTTTTAAAAGTAAGTAGACATGGATCCACGCTAGTACAAATGTAATAAAAAACAGATTTGAAAAAAAATTATATACTGTGACAGTATGACAATATATACAGTTCAATTCTTGATAAACAGCTATGTCAGGTATGTTATAAAGTGCAATACTCCAGAGTGCTAAAATTTGTGTTTAAAATAGCAATCAAATGAAAATCAATGTCAATCAATAAAATCAAATAAAATCAAATAAAGTAGTTTCCAGTGGATGTGGAGGAAGTGTGTAAAACGAAAAATAAAAAAATAGATGCAAAAAATAAAGTGGTAGTCAGTATAAGTATTAATCCAAAAAAAGAAGAAGAAAGGAAAGTCACAACACAAGTCCAAAATGGATCCGCTGGGGTGCTTCTAAAAATGTGTATCCAAATGGTGCTAGTGTATTGCCGGTGTCCAGTTGATAAAAACAAAAATAAAAACCAAAAGAAAAATATATAGTCAATGGTGTCCAAAAAATGTCAATAAATATCAGTGAATCTCCCTAGATGGGGGTGTTGCCAGCCTGGATAGGCTGGTTTAGGTGAAGAAAGGTGGCACAATAAAAAACAGTGCACAGAAAAAAAAAGTAAAAATATAAATATATGAGAACAAAAGACCTGTGAAGAGAAAAATAAAATACAATGTGTAGAAAGTTCACAATATGTTCTTCCAATTAGAATAAGGCTTACCAATGCTGTCTATGCGTTTCGGCCTTCTCTAGGCCTTTATCAAGACTGGTGTTTGTTACATACTGATGGCCTTATATAGGGGTTGTGTGATTGCAGCCGGAAGTGCTTTGGATTAGTCATTTCTGGTTTGACGAATTTCTATGTATGTATACAAAGTGCTTAATATGGTGCATAAAGCCTATTTTCTACTAAAATTGGTGATGTTTAGTAATAGTCACTATTTGGGGAGTCTTTGTTTGTAATCCATTGTTTTTCTATAAGTCCTCCGTGTGTCTGTGACGTCACTTCCGGTATGTACTTTCTCATACGGACTTACGTAGTGTATGTAATTATATAGCTTTCGCTCAGATACCTATGTTATTTATTGATTTGGCCAGTCGATAATGTATGGCCACACGTTTAAATGTGGTTATATCAATTTATTAAGTATGTTTCTTATCCGTTTTACCTGTGTCCTGATTGGTCGTGATGTAAGGACTTTCGTCCAATCAGTGATGAGCTACACAGCACTGTCAATCATTACCATATAGCTCCGTGAGTTCTAAAATGAACTGTAGTGTTTCAGTATATGGCATTAATAATGTGCATAATAGATGATGTATTAAATGTATCCTTAGAGCGATGAGGCACTACGGGATAAGTGAGAGCGAGTTACGGTCAGAGAACTGCTTTGTAAGGACTTTCGTCCAATCAGTGATGAGCTACACAGCAATGTCAATCATTAACATATAGCTCCGTGTGTTCTAAAATGATCTGTAGTGTTTCAGTATATGGCATTAATAATGTGTATAATAGATGATGTATTAAATGTATCCTTAGAGCGATAAGGCACTACGGGATAAGTGAGAGCGAGTTACGGTCAAAGAACTGCTTTGTAAATAATGCATAAAATGTCTTCAGAGAGTTGGGGCTGAAAGATGCTACAGATTATGTGCGGTCTTGTGATTATTTCGTTGTTATATACTGTATACAAATACTGAAAATAAAGTTAGGAACTTTTCTGTCTGTATATGATCATGTATATTTGGGAGTTAATATTTTTAACTTTGTTAATATTATTGTCCTTACGGATACGATATGATTAGGTATCTTTGTATTAGTTTTAAGCCATTCTATATATGGTCTGCTACGGATCATATTATATATATAAAAAAGGGGGGGTGGGGAAGAAAGGGTTATGGTTGTGTAAAAAATCCCTACCCTATTCTAAATTACAAAAGTAATCAGCTCTTTTACCAGCCCTTAAAGGGCTTTTTTGCGGGGCATTGCCCCAAAGTAGTCAGCACTTTTACCTGTAAAAGAAAATACAATACCCCCCCAACATTACAACCCACCACCCACACACCCCTATTCTAACCCACCCAATCCCCCCTTAAAAAAAAACTTTCGCTAACCCCCTGAAGATCTCCCTACCTTGAGTCGTCTTCACTCAGCCGAGCCAAAGTCTTCATCCAATCCAGGCAATGTGGTCCTCCATCCGGTAGAAGTCTTGATCCAAGTGGCAAAGAAGAGGTCTTCCATCCGGGCGATGTCTTCTTCCAAGCGACATCTTCTATCTTCTGTCTTCCGGATCCATCTTCATCCTGCCGACGAGGAACATCCTCCTTCCCCAATGGACTAACGATGAATGAAGGTTCCTTTAAGGGATGTCATCCAAGATGGCGTCCCTCAAATTCCGATTGGCTGATAGGATTCTATCAGCCAATCGGAATTAAGGTAGGAAAAATCTGATTGGCTGATTCAATCAGCCAATCAGATTGAAGTTCAATCCGATTGGCTGATCCAATCAGCCAATCAGATTGAGCTTGCATTCTATTGGCTCTTCTGATCAGCCAATAGAATGCGAGCTCAATGGTGGGTGGGTTGTAATGTTGGGGGGTATTGTATTTTCTTTTACAGGTAAAAGAGCTGATTACTTTGGGGCAATGCCCTGCAAAAAGCCTTTTTAAGGGCTGGTAAAAGAGCTGATTACTTTTGTAATTTAGAATAGGGTAGGGATTTTTTTTATTTTGCGGGGCTTTTTTTATTTTATTAGGGGGCTGAGATTAGGTGTAATTAGATTGAAATTCTTGTAATAATTTTGTTTGTTTTTTTGTATTATAGATTAGTTTATTTAACTGTATTTTAGTTTAGTTTATTATTTTAACTAGGAAGTTATTAAATAGTTAATAACTATTTAATAACTATTGTACCTAGTTAAAATAAATACAAAGTTGCCTGTAAAATAAATATAAATCCTAAAATAGATACAATATAATTATTAATTATATTGTAGCTATGTTAGGGTTTATTTTATAGGTAAGTATTTAGTTTTAAATAGAATTAATTTATTTAATGATAGTAAATTTATTTAGTTTAATTTAAATTATATTTATGTTAGGGGGGTGTTAGGGTTAGGGTTAGACTTAGGTTTAGGGATTAATAACTTTATTATAGTAGCGGCGACGCTGGGGGTGGCAGATTAGGTGTTACTAATTGTAGGTAGGTGGCGGCAATGTTAGGGAGGGCAGATTAGGGGTTAATAATATTTATTATAGTGTTTGCGAGGCGGGAGTGCGGCGGTTTAGGGGTTAATACATTTATTATAGTGGCGGCGAGGTCCGGTCAGCAGATTAGGGGTTAATACTTGTAGCTAGGTAGTGGCGACGTTGGGGGGGCAGAATAGGGGTTAATAAATATAATATAGGTGTCGGTGATGTTAGGGGTAGCAGATTAGGGGTTCATAGGGATAATGTAGGTGGCGGCGGTGTCCGGTCAGCAGATTAGGGGTTAAAATTTTTTTTATAGTGGCGGCGATATGGGGGGCCTCGGTTTAGGGGTACATAGGTAGTTTATGGGTGTTAGTGTACTTTATAGCACAGTAGTTAGGAGCTTTATATTCCGGCGTTAGCCCATAAAGCTCTTAACTACTGACTTTTTTTGTGGCTGGAGTCTTGTTGGTAGAGGGTCTACCGCTCACTTCTTCCAAGAATCCAAATACCGGCGTTAGGCAGATCCCATAGAAAAGATAGGATACGCAATTGACGTAAGGTGATCTGCGGTAGCCTGGAGTAGCGGTAAGGAAGTGAGCGTTAGACTCTTTCCTGGCTGACTCTAAATACCAGCGGGCGGCCAAAAGCAGAGTTAGGACCCCTTAACGCTGCTTTTGACGGCTAACGCAGAACGCCTAAATATAGCCGTATATTTGTACATAACTACAACTTATTAATTGGTAAAAAAAATTTTTTACATTTTTGCCTAGAGGTTACGTTCTCAATCATACTTTAAAAAGCAAGTAAATTCTGCATTTAAGCTGCCCCGATCCTAGATGCTTTGCATAACATTATTAATGATATCACTGATTATATCACACATGACATTATTGATGACATCAGCAATGGTATCACTAGTGATATCACTTATGGCATCCTCAATGGCATTAATAGTGACATAACCTACAGATCAGAGACATTATATTTTCTAAATCATCAATGACTTCACTAGTGTCATTAGTGGTATCAGTATGACATAGCCCATGACATCATTTTTCAAATCAGAGAAATTATAACACACTCATCACAGTGCACTCTTAACCCCTTTTTTAACCCTTATTTCACCCCCCTAGACCATATCCTCATCTGCACACAAAAGAATATTATTCCTCAACAATAAACAGATATTTGGTCACTGCGCAAATACTAAAAACTAAATATAAAGTAGTAGTCTACATATAAGGGATTTCCCTAAATCTAGCATAGCATAAACTATTACTAGAAAATACTAGAAAATATTACTGCACTTTTACAAAACAGCTTAATATATGTAGTAACTGAATAAGAAATAAAGCTAGAAGTATATAATAAAAATGGAGTTTAAAAAGTTTTAATCATATATTGTACATAAAAGAATTTCCACAAAAGACAATTTATACAGAAGACACATGAGCGTTACAATGTAAAATAAAAATAAAAAAAAAATGTTAAAAGCTGTGTGGCTTGGAAAATAGAAACAGATGAATCTGTATTGCTTGGCTGAGTGGTTACATGAAGCGGATCAGCATAAGGGCATATATCCGCATTCCTCCCTCTCATTTCCTTCCACCCACATACAGTTTTGCCTTTTGTGTTGTCCCTTCTATCAGCCACATCTATAACACTCTCAGTTACCCAACCCTTCCCACACTAGTCTAATTAACCCACTTTCCTCATACAGAGTCCTACTGATCTTTTGCATTAATCATAGTCTTTTTATTACCCCCTTAGCTTTTTCTCTCATTCACATCTGTCTTCTCATCCTCAAACTGCTCTGAGACACCCCTTCTTTACCCATTCACACACACAGTTTCTTCTATCCTCATGTTTTTCCTTGTACAACTCCCCTCACTTACTTTTCTCAGCTTCACCTTACCTCCTACAGCATTTAACTCCTTTCCCGTAACACAGAGCAATAGCCTGACCCTTTTAAGCCTATCATACATAAGCCCTTCGAACCCCTCATTTCACATTTTATAACACATTTTATACAATCAATGAAGTTAATACAAACAACATAATAAAATGTTTCTCAACATGTTTTTTTTTTGTCTAAAAAACATGCATAAATTGTTACACATTGCTGTATATGGTGGTATAATTAATTACATCATAGGTGATGCCATAAATGATATTGTACACTGTAATCTGAGATACCATAGTAATTCATTTTTCCACTATAATTTCTCAGATGTGTAGGATGTTGTCATAGGTTTTGTCACTATTGATGCCATTGATGATGTCAGAGGTGATGTAATTAGTGATGTTATTGATGCATAAAAAATTATAATTTCTCTGATCTGTAGGATGATATAATGGATTATGCCCCTACTAATGCCATTGATGATGTAATAATCAGTAATATCATTGATGATATCATGCAAAGAACCTAGGGAAGGACAATTTAAGTTCTAAATCCCCTTGATTTTTAAAGTTTGATTGATATCTTAAACTCTGGGCATTAACATTATAATTAATTTCCTTGTATTTAAAATGTTCTTGAAAAAACTCCACACAAATATGCACCATGTATCTATTTATGCTTATACAAAATTACACAGATAGGATAAGAATGAACAGAGTTTTTTTTGACAAATATCACAAAAACTAATAATCATAAACAAACATGTTATCTCTTAACAAGATGTATAAAAATACCAAGTTTCAAACGGATTTGTATAACTGTTTTGTAGTGATTCCTAGTCCAGATATAACTGCGAAATTTTAGCCAGATATGTCATTCCAGGCCAAACATGGGCATCTGAAAAATCAAATTTATAATGGAAAGCCCTAGTGAACTATATAAAGTTCACTTAATTTTTGTAATAGTATGAACTTTTGTTAATGTTGTGTTTGTTTTTACTTTAATACTTTAAGTGAGCTAAACTGTAATGATTTTTTTTTATGGATGTGACATTCTCTTTGCTTTTTTTTTCTATATATGAAAGTGTAAAGTATTTGCATTACTCTTTAAATAGAGTTTATTTTCCTGCTTTAATTTTGATTAAGCTCAGTCTGCACCAATCTTGAAATCTATTCTTGTAGCTAATTGCAGCCAATAATCATTTATCCCAATTGTCAAATATTGCATGTTAGCGAAACCAGTAATCACACCATTTCAAGTCCTTGAAAATACGGTTGAGCCTGTGCAAGATATTAACAAAATATTTTGGACTGATGCCAGTTGTTGTGAAAAATATATATTTTGACATTATTATCAAATTTTCTGTGAATTAAATATTTATGACATTATAATAATGACACATTTTTATCTAATCTTTAGAATTTCCTTAATGCAATTACAGCTTTAAATCATGAATTTACCAGTGCAATACTTCCTAAAATCCCCCTGCTGCAAATTTCACACAAACTAATTAACCCCTTAACAACCATAATCACTCAAGACCGTCAGTCCAAGCCCACAAAACATTACACATTACTGCAAGGTGTCCTGCTAAGGTTCTTCTTAAGATTCTCCATACAACCACAATATAAATTTCTACCATATTCCTAAATCCTGGCTATAATATAACTAACATGTTTTTTGAACTGAAGCTACATGTGTTCATCTTCACTTAAAAAAAGGCTGTATTTTATGTTCAGGTCTGAAATATTACTGAGCTGAATTACTAACCTATGATAAATAATGAAGCTGAAATGCATTAGACTGAAGTCCTCTATTATTCTTTTTCTAGTCTGTTATGTTTTTAGATGTATTTCAATAAAGTTGTTTTTCTTTTTTTTTTCTTTACTTATCTTTATTGAATACTATATGTATACATAACAAGTTAAAATGACAACACTCAACAAGTGGTTTAACTGGTCAAAAACATAAATTCTTCAAATCATTATATCTTTCTTAATAAGTATTTCTCATGATAGAAGGAAAAATCAGTGTCGAAAATAATTTACTTTGATATAAACAATATTGTAGAGGTGCCAAAGTAATTTAGAGTGGTAAAGAAATGTCTAACAAAGTTAGATACTTCATGGTAGGTAAGGAGAAATAATAAGAATAGAAGATGAGGAGAGTGTGAAAAATGGAGAGGGAAGGGAGGCCATTGTTAGCAGTCTCTGTTAATCAAAAACAATAGTACGGACCTGTGCTTAATATGAAGGTCTATGTGTACTATGTTGTGTGTGAATGCAAAAACTCTTCATTTTAATTTAAAGCAATTGGGAACAATGGAGAATGCCTGGAGGAGATGTTGCAACTTGTTGCAACAATGTGGTCTCATAAGTTAAAGAGATGCTTGTAGAAGTCCAGATTAGAACATTGTGGGGGTCTAAGTTATTTTGGGACCCAACATAAGGCTCCATGTTTTGGGGCTTGTAGTATATTTGATCCTATTACAATCCAAGCTTTGGAATCATCTGAGCCATTAAGGTCTTACAGTCTCTGTAAGGTGACAGCATTATAGTACTCACGTATGTTCGAAAGCCTCAAACCTCCTGTCCTGGTTGACCTATAAAGAGTGTTTATATTAATGCAGGGCCTACTCTTTCCCCAAATATATGAATTGATAGTTATTTGAAGTGGATGTAGATACCAGTAGGACTTGTAGAATATAAAGTATTCTAGAAAGGGTTTGCACTCTTGCACTCTTCCCCACCACAAGATGTTTTGTCAACCAATTTTGGAGGTCTTTCTGAATTTTATGACAAAGGGATTTTTTTTTTTTCAAAAAGTGTTTTGGGTTTGGGTCTAATTGAGATCCCAAGGTAGGTGATAGCATCTGTTTGGAGTCTTAGAGGGCAGATGGAGCATAGCATACTAAATTCTGCTTGTGAAAGGGATATAGTTAATATCTCTGATTTTTGGGCATCTATTAAAACGTTAGAATAACTGTTGAAAGTAGCTGTTTCTTTAAGACTTGCTAGTAATGATTTTTTAGGGGAAGTGACCGAGAACAAGATGTCATTCATGTAAAGAGATATTTTAAGGTCATGTGGGCCTAATTTTATTCCAGTTATATGTTGGTTTGCTCTGATATGTGAAGAAAAGATTTCCATATTTAAAATTAATAATATTGATGATAATGGGCATCCCTGTCGAGTGCCATTTCTGATAGCTAAGGGACAGGAAAGAAGTCCATTAACCTTTACCCTTCCTGATGGGGCTGAATAAAGACAGGTAATTATTCTTGGACCAAAGCCAAAAGCCTCTAATGTCAATTTTAGAAAATTCCAATTGGTGCAGTTGAATGATTTTTCCATGTCAGTGGCAACAAAGACAACTTTTAAGTTATGAAATTTAGCCTATGACATGAGTAATTGCTCTGATAGTATTGTCTTGTGCCTCCCGACACAGTACAAAGCCCGCTTGATCGGTGTGAATTAGGTCTTTTAAGATGGTATTGATTCTTTTTGCAATTATCTTGCCTAGGATTTTGATGTCTGTATTAAGGAGTCAGATGGGCTATAATAGTTGCTAAAATTATCTGATTTACTTTTATTATCAGGTTGTTATGTATAAATAATCCTGTTGATTTTGGCCTTAAGGGTTTTTGCGAGTAACGTACATGCACAATTACTTTAACGAAATAATGTTGTTTTTTTAAGATGAAGAGCCTTCCTTTGAGCCTCTTTGATAAGAATTCAAATTAGTTTGTTTCTAGCTGAGGAGAAAGTAGTAAAACTCAAGTTTTATGGGGTCCTGTTTGTGTTGAAGTTCTAAAATGTAGAGGCATCTAGTCCATGTCTTAACTGTCCTTGCATATGCTTTTTTTTAATATAGCATTTTGCTTAATGCATTCACATAGGATCACTGCTTTATAAGCTTCCAAGAGGGTGACTTGAAAAACCTCCTGTAGAAAGTTGTCTATAAAATATTCCTTCATAGTTTGAGTTATCTTGTCTAAGAAGGGTGATTTGCGAAGCAAAAAAAATTCAAATTTCAAGATAAAGGGAGTGATAGGGTGTTCCAGTCAGTCCAGTGTTATGGTGATCATTGTATGGTCATACCAAACCGTAGGGCCTATGCCTGAATCTTTAGTAAAGCTTATGCTCATTTGGTCAATAAAGAAATATTTGATAATGTACATGTATATTGGGACCATGGGTTTAAATAAAATGTATAGTTGTGTTGGGTAGAATGTTGTATTCTCAATACATCATCAACTCCCAGTTGTTTTAGAAACTTATATACTATAATAGGAGAAGAAAAGTAAAGAGCACCTAAGCAAAAGGCTAGGTGATATATTTAAAATAATCTGATGAAAATATACAAAAAATATTATGAGGAAAATCTAATATCCAGCGATCATATACCTAAAAACACATATTAACATATAATAAAATCATGGATCCATGAAATGAACTCTAAAGGCCTAGTATAGGCTGAAACGCATTGGCAAAGAACTGTTAAGCCTATTTTCAATAGCCTATCAGCACCTCAGCACTATTGTTTGATTTTTTTCCACAGGATACTTCAGGATTGTCACAATGTCTACCACTAGGGTACAAAGGAGAAACACTAACCAATTCCAAGGGATATGAACTTGGACAGACATTGTTTTATCTACTCACAGCAAGTTTATTGTTATCTTTACAATTTTTTTTTCTTCTTGCGTGTCACTTTTTGCATATAATTTTTGCACATTGTCATTTTTATATATTTTTTTATACACATTTTTTTATACAATTTTTCTTGGATTTTCTTAAATTTGGATATTGGACACTTACTCATCACCAATTTCCATTCTTTTGGACACTGATTTGTAACACATACCCGAACATTTCTGATGCTATTTTTTATTGATTTTTACTAATATTATGCATGTTAAAGGACCAGTCAACACAATAGATTTGCATAATCAACAAATGCAAGATAACAAGACAATACAATAGCATTTACTCTGAATTTCAAATAAGTAGTAGATTTTATTCTAGCAAATTTCAAAGTTATGTACATTTCCACTTCCTCTGTACCATGTGATAGCAATCAGCCAATCACAAATGCACATACGTATAGTCAGTGAATTCTTGCACATGCTCAGTAGGAGCTGGTGACTCAAAAAGTGTAAATATAAAAGAATGTACACATTGTTTTAAATGGAAGTAAATGGGAAGTTGTTTAAAATTACATGCTGTATCTGAAACATGACAAATTAATTTGACCTGAGTGTCCCTTTAATTTCATGGATCCATGATTTTATTTTATGTTTATATGTGTTTTTAGGTATATGATCGCTGGATATTTAATTTTCCGCATAATATTTTTTGTATATATTCTGCAGTTTATTTTAAATTTATGACCTAGCATTTTGCTTAGGCGCTCTTTACTTTTCTTGTCCACATTTGTAACGTCTAGGTTCACTAGGAAACCTATTGTAGAGAGCTATAGGTGCCTCTATTTGCGCTTGATCTATTTCCTTTTGATATACTATATTAGTCGGTCTCCTTTGCAGGTTAGGATGAGGGGTAGAGAAATCTTTGGATAGAAAATAGTGTATATGTGTGCTAGAAGAAAGCTATAGGGTTAATTGTAATTTCAAATATTTGATGTATATCAAATGAGCAAAATGGATGCAAAAAGATGTGCAAAGTGTGTTTGCAAATTTTATTTGCCGATATAAAATAGAAAATAATAAAACAGAAAATAATAAAAAAATGTGTTATTTGTGCTTGCATGGAACAAAATCTTCAACAAAGGATAACTATTTTTGTGCTCGCATGTAACAAAATCTTCAACAAAGAATAACTATGTTATCAAAAAATTGTTGCATTTTCAACAAAGGATAACTATGATATCAAAAAATAGTTTTAAAAAATGTGTTATTTGTGGTTTCATAAAAACAAAATCCTCAACAAAGGATAACTATACAGGGAGTGCAGAATTATTAGGCAAGTTGTATTTTTGAGGATTAATTTTATTATTGAACAACAACCATGTTCTCAATGAACCCAAAAAACTCATTAATATCAAAGCTGAATAGTTTTGGAAGTAGTTTTTAGTTTGTTTTTAGTTATAGCTATTTTAGGGGGATATCTGTGTGTGCAGGTGACTATTACTGTGCATAATTATTAGGCAACTTAACAAAAAACAAATATATACCTATTTCAATTATTTATTTTTACCAGTGAAACCAATATAACATCTCAACATTCACAAATATACATTTCTGACATTCAAAAACAAAACAAAAACAAATCAGTGACCAATATAGCCACCTTTCTTTGCAAGGACACTCAAAAGCCTGCCATCCATGGATTCTGTCAGTGTTTTGATCTGTTCACCATCAACATTGCGTGCAGCAGCAACCACAGCCTCCCTGACACTGTTCAGAGAGGTGTACTGTTTTCCCTCCTTGTAAATCTCACATTTGATGATGGACCACAGGTTCTCAATGGGGTTCAGATCAGGTGAACAAGTAGGCCATGCCATTAGATTTTCTTCTTTTATACCCTTTCTTGCCAGCCACGCTGTGGAGTACTTGGACGCGTGTGATGGAGCATTGTCCTGCATGAAAATCATGTTTTTCTTGAAGGATGCAGACTTCTTCCTGTACCACTGCTTGAAGAAGGTGTCTTCCAGAAACTGGCAGTAGGACTGGGAGTTGAGCTTGACTCCATCCTCTACCCGAAAAGGCCCCACAAGCTCATCTTTGATGATACCAGCCCAAACCAGTACTCCACCTCCACCTTGCTGGCATCTGAGTCGGACTGGAGCTCTCTGCCCTTTACCAATCCAGCCACTATAACACATGTAATGTTTCCCCTACTGGACAACCCATATAAATCCAGTATTTCTTGTGTAGATTATCCTATGTGTGAACGTTACTTCAAATAAATAACAGTCTTACAGTATGGATGACAGCAATATGTATATATAAATATATTATGTCAGCATTAAACTGACTATTTCATTTGATATCCTTGCTATTGCTGTAGACCCACAGCCTTTAATTAATTAGAGCAGAAGTATTCTTCCACTTGGTAGCTTTATACCAATCTACACAGCATTGACCGAGCTTTATTTAATTGAGCCGGTGTGCCACATCGATTTCTGTATAGACTATATTGTAATATTACTATTTGGGCTATCATACCCCAAAGGCCTATTTACACAATTACTGTATATAAAAGAATCTATACATGACTACTCTATCCTAGGTTTTTAATTGTTTATGTCCCCCTTTTTCCCCCTTCTCCAGTAATTTTAGTCAAATAAATAAAAGTTAAGTTTTATACTCTGGAAGTTGACGCCGCATAAGGGGTCAAGACAGTGAGTGCTATAACCGCATTCTTTCGTGGAAGTGACTTTATCACCTCCACTCCTTGTGTGAATGCTTCTTGCGACCCTGTTGACTATTTTGAATGAAACGCTTGATTGTTCGATGATCACGCTTCAGAAGCTTTGCAATTTTAAGAGTGCTGCATCCCTCTGCAAGATATCTCACTATTTTTTACTTTTCTGAGCCTGTCAAGTCCTTCTTTTGACCCATTTTGCCAAAGGAAAGGAAGTTGCCTAATAATTATGCACACCTGATATAGGGTGTTGATGTCATTAGACCACACCCCTTCTCATTACAGAGATGCACATCACCTAATATGCTTAATTGGTTGTAGGCTTTAGAGCCTATACAGCTTGGAGTAAGACAAAATGCATAAAGAGGATGATGTGGTCAAAATACTCATTTGCCTAATAATTCTGCACTCCCTGTAATATGTTATTTTGTGCTTGCATGAAACAAAATCTTTAACAAAGGATAACTATAAAAAATAATAGAATTTTCAACAAAGGCTGACTATAATATCCAAAAATAGTTGAATTAAAATGTGTTGTATGTGCTTACATAAAACAAAATCTTCAACAAAGGATATCGAAATACCAAAAAACAGTTTAATAAATATTTATAACAATCTTATCATTGAATTGCTCTCCTTTGTTGAAGATTTTGTTTTTATGAAACCACAACAATTTTTTGATAACATAGTTATTCTTTGTTGAAGATTTTGTTACATGCAAGCACAAAAATAGTTATCCTTTGTTGAAGATTTTGTTTCATGCAAGCACAAATACACATTTTTAAATTATTTTCTATTTTATTACACTTTGCCACATTTTTACAAACAAAATTTTAATATTTACATAGTAACATAGTAGGTGAGGTTTAAAAAATACTAAAGTCCATCGAGTTCAACCTATAGAAAGTTAATATTCTTACAAAAAAAAGCTACAGTTGAGCTTAAATAAATCCCACTAAAAGGTGACCCATTTAATAGAAGCAATCATATCCATGAATTTTGTTTCTAGCCAGAAATGTATTCAAACAATTTTTAAATGTATCTACAGTATTGGCGTTCACTACCTCCTTTGGTAATGAGTTCCACAATTGTATTGCTCTTTCCTCCATCCTTAAATTATGACCTCTTGTCACAAACAATTTTCTTGAAATAAACAGAGCTTCTGCCATCTCTGTATATGGGTCTTGAATATATTTATATAAAGTAATCATGTCACCTCTTAAGCACCTTTTTTCTAGAGAAAATAAACCTAATTTGGCTAGCTTCTCCTCATAGCTTAAATTCTCCATCCCCCTTATTGACTTTGTGGCCCTTCTCTGAACTTTTTCTAGTTCTGCAACATCTTTTTTGTGGGATCGGTCCCCAGAACTGCACTTCATACCCGAGGTGAGGTCTTACCAGGGATTTATATAGTGACGGAAAGTAAGGGAGGGAAGGATTGAAAATCATCTACATCATGAAGGATGTGAGAATGTATAACAGGGGGGGGTAGTAGCAACATTCATTACCATAACTCCTGAACCAATTAGGAATATAGTAAAATATAAACTTTTCAAGGAGTTAGAGGAACACAATAATTTCCTGTTAACCCTTTAAGGACACAGCTTTCTGTTTGCTCAATTGTTTTATGACGGAAAAATTCTGTCATATGTCCTTAAGAGGTTAAAGATAAAAATAACTTATGGGCAGATAAAAATCAGGGGAATCTGTTATATTTTTGTGGTATTTAACCCAATTAGCTAAGTATTAATCAAATATTTGTTTTACTCTGACTAAAAATGAAGGATATTAAACTTCTGTTAGGAAGTACCTGTCTAATCTCCTGTATAGAATAAACGACAATACATTACAAATTGTAAAAGGAAGGTTTAAGTGGTTTATATAGACCATTCCTTTGTCATCTCAGTACTGAGTTGGAAATTTCTTCTCTTTCTTGGCACCACTGTCCAAGATGAGCGTTGTTTGTTTTTTTGTGCTGATTACTTTTTAAAAAGTTTGTGTTTATCAAATATTGAGTGTAGTAAATGCTGATAAATACCCAATTGGGTACAAAAGTCAGCAATATCTTTTGGATCTTTGTATATAACCATCTTGTTATCTTTAAATACTCTCTCAAAGAAAATGGAAATTCCCAACTGTAAGGGGTGTCAAGCCTCCATCTTCTTTGCTAGACTCAGTGGGCTCAAACCAGCATATATATGTAGGTTGGTGTCCTCAATTTTGGCAGGATCTTTTTCCTTGTCACTGTTAATATTTTTTCTTTGTCCTGAAATCAATGATACTTTAAAATGACAGATTGAGAAGGCTTTGGCCTCAAGGCTCTGTGTGCCCTGCCCAAGGATATGGTGTTGAATATTTTTTGCAAGTATTCTGGAAGTTGAGCAGGGGAGATAGTTTCAGGAATATCACATATTTGCAGATTTTACTGTCAATTTCTTTTATCTAAGTCCTCCACTTGGGTTTGGGGTTGTATAATCACTGTATTTTGTTGTTGAATCTGTATGGAAATGGAATCTGAGGTATTTGAAATTTCATCTGTAGCTTCTTCAAGGTGTGTCCCAGATCTGTGATGTCTATCTTGATTTCTGAAAGACTATCTTGAATGAGTTGTCCCACTTGGAACATGAAAGTTTTAATGTTTTCTTTTGAGGGTAGTAGACTAACATCAGCCTTAGTAACTGGACTGCTGTCTTCTACTTGTGTTTCATGAAATATTTTTGCGAGGTCTTTTGATCCTGAAGATGAAGCAGGAGAAACTGTTGTAGTGGTTTTCTCCAGAATTTTGAAGTAAGTGTTCATCTTTATATTCAAGGATTAAAAGGACTTCAGGAATTTATCTTGTTTGGAAGGTTTTCTTGATGCCATAGGAGGAGAATGTGACTTGGTTAGTTCAAAGTTTTATTTGTTAAAAATCATTTTTTTGTGCAGAAACTGCTGTACTATAGACAATGTGAATACAATGATAATAATCTGAGGCAGATTGCTTGTATATAATCTAGAGGGGAGTTAGTACAAGATTAAGTGAAAAATACATTGTGTTTATCAGGATGAGTAATTTATATGTAGGCTCCAGTTGTTTAGTCTGTAGAGCTGTAGTTACCTTAAGATCTTATAATCAGAAATTATATAGCATAATATTGAAATACAGACTTATAAAGGGTTTGTTTTCGTCTGGGTGAGGGTGTATTTTTGGAAGTGCTGAGTTATAGCTCTACCCCAGCAGTTTTATATACAGTATTGCTTTCAAGATTTAGTTGAAATCAATGTTTGGTTTCTTTTTTACTAAAAGTAAAAAAGTTAATGTGATACCAATATTTTACTGAGGCCGAGTGTAGTTTTAGATTGTCTCAGTATATATTGCTAAGATTATGAACACCACTTTTGCCCACTCAAGGTAAATGGTAAAGTAAGTCGGTATTGTTTTTAAAATACGCAGGGACTACAGTGCTTCAGGTATGTCAGAAAAGGCATTAATATTTAATGCATCACTATCATCAATAGCAGTTAATGGAGGTCCTTTTGTATGCACATTCACTCACCGAGGCTCTCTGTGTAAGTCAACTGGTAGTGTTCCTCAGAATTGGAGGTCAATACCTTCCGATGAATAGAGGTCCTTTCGTATGCACGTTCACTCACCGGGGCTCTCTGTGTAAGTCAACTAGTAGTGTTCCTCAGAATTGGAGGTCAATACCTTCCGATGAATGGAGGTCCTTTCGTATGCACATTCACTCACCGGGGCTCTCTGTGTAAGTCAACTGGTAGTGTTCCTCAGAATTGGAGGTCAATACCTTCCAATGAATGGAGCTTCTTTCGTATGCACATTCACTCACCGGGGCTCTCTGTGTAAGTCAGACTGGTAGTGCTGCTCTTAATTGGAGGTTGATACCTTCCGATGTTGTGTTGGGTAGATCTCTGAGCTTTTACCCGGAATCCTGTTCTGAGTATGACACCAAAGCCATGTCTAAGGAAGGCTGCAGACTAGACACTCAATTTCCCAGTGAGCTTAGCCACTTATATTTTAGTAGCATGCTGTTAAACTGCCATTAGTTGGAGTGGTGTTAGTGTCATATCTGCCTCAGAAATAACTTTTGGTTCAGGAGTCAGTGTCAGAGCTATAGTGAAATGTGACTATGTTGGTCAGCGGCCGGCTCCGCCCCCAGTTTCAATTTTTTTAAACAAATGTTTGCTTACTATGTTTTTATGGGCAAGATTATGAGTGGTGCGCTAACTGTTGCACACAAGCAAAAAAGCACAATTTCAGGGCTCTGGTTAACTGTTTCGCTAGACTAAAAACTAAAAAAAAAAAAAAAATCACAATTATTTACCACTCGTATTACAAGTTGAATGTAAACACAATCGCCTAAAGCACAATTGTGATTTATGATAGAATGATTTCTGCATCCTCGGAGCTCTGGTTAACTGTTTTGCAAAACAAAACACATAAAGAATACATTACAAAGTACAGTTAATTACACTCATAATAACACCATCTAATAAAAATTATAACAAAAAAATTGTACACAAAAGTTAAAAGGGCTCAAAGATTTGAAACAAAAAAAGTCAGGCAAAGGGCTTTAACATAGAGATACATACATCCACATGTCCAACCATGTATATGTATCTATATATAGACATATATGTAAGTTCATTGGATCGCTTTGCAGTTAAGTAGCTGAATACATGTAAAATCATATTTATGCAATATACATATTTAATAAAGTGTTTAACTGTGTATGTACTATAAATATTTAACATTTCAATGTTTTTCACATAGGGGAATTTGTTCTAAGTATTTTTAAATATATATATATAATCACATGGAAAAGGTTCATTGATGATATTATAATCATCTGGAACGGAGATGAAAAGCATTTTGAAGAATTTGTCAACCACATCAATAATAATAATTGGAATCTGAAATTCACTAATACATGGAGTAAGAAGGAAATAAACTTTCTGGATATCACTATATTCATTGAAAATGAACAGATAGAAACAAAAATCTACACAAAAGAAACCGACACAAATGGCTACCTGCACGCCACAAGCAACCATCACAATAAATGGATCAGTAATATTCCATTCGGCCAGTTCCAACGAATAAAAAGAAACTGCTCTAGGAATCAGGATTTTGAAGAAACAGCAGGTGTGCTTAAACAAAAATTCTACAACAAAAAATATAATAGGAAAACAGTAGATCAAGCATATGAGAGAGTAAGTAAAATAGATAGAGATAATCTACTTAACCCGAAAAAAACGGAAAAAACAGAAAATGAAAATAAAAACAAAAACAAAAATAATACAGATATGGATTACACTATCTGTCCTAGATTTATCACCACATACAACAGTGGAGCCAAAAACATTGAAAAAATATTGAATAAACACTGGCACTTACTTATGAAGGACCCTCTCCTAAAGGAATCATTACCGGAGAAACCGAAAATTACATATAAGAAAAACACGAACCTTAAAAACATACTAGCTCCCACTAAACTAAAGTCCAAAAAAGCATCAACTAAGGGAAATTGGCTAGAAACTAAAACTAGAGGTTTTTACAAATGCAATCGGAAGAATTGTGTGTGTTGCGAACACATTAGTAAAAACAAGGAAGAAAACAAATGGATCACGGATATTGATGAAAAAAACAAATTTGAAATAAGGAGTTTGATGAACTGCAAATCCACATTTGTTGTCTACCAATTAACCTGTAGCTGTAATAAAATATATATAGGTAGAACGAAAAGAACACTGAAGACTAGATTTTTAGAACACACGAAAAACATCACCAGTGACAAACCAGAATATGGCATTGGTACTCACTTCGAGGAATTCCACGAAAAAAGTGTGGATGGGCTAAAGGTTAAAGCCATTGAACACATCCCATACAGAGTAGGAGAAAATAGGTTACTCCAGTTAAGAAAGAGAGAAACATACTGGATTCACAAATTAAAAACCAGGAAACCATATGGCCTAAACACTGATATAGACCTAGCAGCCTTCCTTTAAAACAATAAATAATAATAAATATAAAAATTACCGAGGATTTTAACACAATCTTTATTCATATTTTTATTCCCTATTGATTAAATATGTATAAACATATATATACATATCCCTACATTTTTTCTGCTAATAATATTTTAGCTTACCTATATATATATTTTTCCTTCAATTTTCATACTACACATGTTTTAATATTTATATATAATGAAAAAATTTTATATAAAAAACAGTATTATTCCAAATATCCCCATTTTCAAAACCACTGATTGTCCACTGTTTGCATTTTAATCTATTTTATATTCCCATCTCTTTTTTCTTTAGTTTTTTGACATCCGATATCCTAATTACCGCGTATATACACAAAATATACCGAAAATACACATCGGATCAATTAGACCAATATACACCCACCCCTTTTTTGTACTTAATAGCTTGAGGCTATATAAGAGTACCCAGGATGCGACTAGATTCACTAGCCTCTGATGAAGTGAGCTGATACGCTCACAAAACGCGTAAGGCACGTGACGCACGTTCGTGACGTCACTTCCGGAATTCCGAATTACTAACAGAGACCGAGCTGCACCGGGCAGCGTTGGTGGTCTCAACTACTTTTTCCTGACATCCTTTTTCAGAAATTCTTGGAACCCCACATTGGGCACACTCCCTCAGCTTTATTATTTTTAAAGTAAGTTATTTCTGCCATTTGTCGGCACCTTACTCGCTCCGTGGCTACCCATTTACCACATTATTATTAGCGTTTTATGTATTTTACCCATTTTACCCTTTTTCCATACACTTCCCCTTTTTTACATATGTTTTTAAAACAAGTCACATATATATATTTTTTAATAGTATATCAATAAATTATAATTGTTTTATTTCTTATTCACGCATATATATATATATATTTTTCAAAATGTTATGTTTTTTGTGTATCAGCTTATAATAAACAGGAACTTCCTTCCTCTTTACCCTCTGTCCACAAATACAGTGTGGTAAGAATTAGAGGTTCCCACAAGCAGTCTCCGGTTGTTATTAGGAGATATCAATATACACATTGATATCCCTTTGGGGCACATATTTGTTTTGTGTCCTATCCTTGGATTTTGGTGTTTATACACACCATCCATTTCCATTCGTCGTTGATTGCTGGTCCCTGTGATCTAACAGGTGAGCATTTATTATTGTCTTTAATCACCTTTCATTACCCGCATTCATCTGGGAAAATTTCCCATTTTTGTTTTCCTCTCTCCCATTTCTTGCCTGTGAGGAACATCTTCTGCAAGCGCTATTAGAAAAAACACTCTCTATCACAAGTCTCATAATTTTAGTCTGATTCAGGAGGAATTAGACAACACTAATAGCAGCAGGCACTGGACATCCTCTAAGGGCATTTAACTACTACACTACTATTACTCTTGTTGTGGCGCAACTACCTAAAACCCTCACCCTATACCTATATATATATATATATATATATATCTGTATATATCTATATATCTACGTTAATGCGGTCGCGATATCCAAGCTCAGCTCTTTGTGCGCATCGCGTTAGCACTCGTGTGAAAACATTTACTTTCAACTTGTAATGCATACGCTTACTGATGTGTTCAGCTAGCTCCCAGTAATGCATTGCTACTCTTTCCATAAAGGATACAAAGAGAATGAAGATAATAGAAGTAATTGGAAAATTGTTTAAAAAAATATATAAAAGAAAAAATATTTCATCTCCCTTTATAAAGGACATGTGAGTTCATAACCTTGTCCTTTTTACTTTGTATAATAAACATTGTTTCATAGGAAGGGCTGCTGCTTTTAGAATATATTCCTTCAACAAGGGATATCAAGAGAATGAAGCAAATTTGATAATAGAGGTACATTGAAAAGTTTATGAAAATGATTTGCTCTTTCTGAATCATGAAAGAAAAAAAAATCAGGTTTCATGTACCTTTAATTCAGCTTTCCACATAACATATGTTTATTTAAAGTAATTGCAATATATTGAAAAATAATTCAGCATATCTACAGTTATTTCAGTTATTTCATAGGCTATAACCACATAACCACAGATAATGAAATCAACAAATTATATATATATATTTTGTGACAAATATTGAATCATAAAAGAAAACAACAAATGCAGTAAATCAATAAATATCCTTGCACTGCTCATACGCTTAAGACAAAATGGCAATTACAAGGTACATAAGTGATTATACAATTATAACTAGTAAAATTGAACTATTGATCAATAATAAACATGTTTAGCTATTAAATATTAAATATTCATTTAATTTATACAATTATGATAATAATTTGAAAGGACACTAAACTAAAACAAATGCCATGCATAGGAAAGAGTATTAAGCTACAGGAAATGGTTTGTGCATAAGACCAAGGACACATTAGTGAGGAGAGGCTGATTAATAGACAGTAAAACTAGCCACAAGTATACAAAACAAATAGTTTATTTTTATTTTTACTATAAAGCATTGTATGCCTGTCTTTTTGGTTACTAGTGAATTATATGATCATATTTTGTGATTTCTATCCTACCAATTTATGTATGAAATTGAAACCTAAGATCTAAGGATTTCAATTGTTAAAAGAGACATCTGAGCTCTGTTAATGGAATTGCAGAATTTCTAAGTGTTAAAATACCAAGCAACCCTCTAAACAAAACATTTCCTGATGATACAGTGAGTGAAATAAAGAATAATTATATGTATTCAATAATGCAGGTTTTACTCAATTTAAACGGTTTTGTGTTCTGTATTTAACATGGGAAAATATACATATTGAAATTGTTACTATTCCAGTTTTAATAATTACACAGACTGATATTTAATATTATAGTAAATTAAATTATTTTGTCATGCATGAATGCACTTTTATTAGTTATAAATAGAATTCATTTGCAATGTTAAACAATAGCAAACTGATCATAAATAGGCAAGGCATAAAAAACAAAAATAGAAAAAAAAACATCTATGTGAAGGACAAAGGCATATAAATTATATTTATATAAATAAAAAGGTATTAGTGCACACCCATACTGCAAAAAAATTGCCTGCAAAAAACATCAAGAGACAACTATTCTTTTTAAATAAAATTGGGATCTTAGTCACACAATATGGCCATATACTGCTTTAAGCACAAAAAGATATAGGAGCACCAACCAGGAGTAATAAAACATACAAACTTAATTTTTTTTAAATTAAAATGTCAGGGGCACAGAATACATACATGTGTAATAAATGGAAAATCAGCAAGTAAAGCTACAGCTGACGCTTTTCAGCGAATGCCGTATTCGTAGCTGCTTGCTCTGTGTACTAAAACAGTCTACTTAAAACCACAAGCAGCTTCCCATTGAACTAATTGTTAATAATATAATTAGTATCATATGAATATTAAATTTGACACCAGCGTGTCTTAAGAAAACAGTAATTCTAAACAAACAAACCCTAATACCTCCTGTCACAAATCGTGTATTGAAACTTAACACATTTGTAATTTCTAAAATAGCCCTAACTGCATTCTGTTAATGGTTAATGTGTCAAGTATGTTTCTCACATATGAGGTTACATGAACTATGGAGAAGGTAACATACTCATAAATACCATAAGGGAGTTATCAATAGCTTGTCTTTATACAGGGCACATACAGTGGAAATAATTAAAGGGACAAACATAGTATATATGTAATCTATATGGGCAACAAAATGTAGACAGACTCATGGTCGCCCAAGGGGATATCCAATTTCATGAGGATTATGGTTGGAGTTCAAACAGTGGGGCTCTATATTCTTTACCATATAATCTTTTTGACAGAAATATATTTTGCCTAGACACATGTACTGTAATAGACCGTAGCTTGAAGGATCGTTGACTATACCAATATAACAACCAATAATAAATGGCCTCAGCTCACAATGCTTAGAGTTATATGGCAGGTGAAGCCAGTAATGTTAAGCTGGACATAAATTAAGTATATCATTCCTGATTATTTAACCTAATAGAACTAGTCACAGATTGCTCTTGGTCCTAATGTAGTAAGAATGAATATCACATAATTAAGAGGAAATTAATACAAGATTAATATCTCATTGCCAGAAATTTATAAGATCATAATCGGAATTTAAACCCCTAGGGTTTCTGGTCTGTAATTTAAACACCTTTCTCCTCCCCTATTGGGTGTGGTAACTTTTTCAATGCAGGTCCACTTGAAGGATTCAGCACTTTTATTATGTATCTGGGCAAAATGTTGTACCAGGGGTGTGCTGGCAGTGCCAGTTTTAATGCTGGACAGATGCTCTCTGATCCTTGATCTTACCTCGCGGGTCGTGACGACCCACATACTGTTTATCACAAGTATTGCAAGTAATAAGGTATACTACAAAAGTTGACCTACAATTAAGGCAGGAACGTTTCTTATAGGAGAAACCTGTTATAGTTGATATAAATCTATCTCCTAATTTAACTTTTTCACATGCCACACAAGTTCTATTGTGGCATTTAAACATTCCATGTGTAGTTAACCAAGAGGATTAATTTCTTGATTTCACCAGCAACTTTGTGAGGGCCAATATATTGCCTATTGTTTTGTCCCTTTTATAGGCAAATTTGCAGTTTTTCACTGTAACATTAGCGAGACCATCATCAGCCCTCAGGAGAGTAAAATGCATTTTAACAATATCACAAATACTATTGTATTGTTCCCAATAGTCCGTGATAAATAGAATATTCTCCTTTTCTGAGGTCTGAGCTTGTGAGTTTTTTTTCTTTAACAGATCATTTCTGTTAAGCTTTTCAACTGTGTTATCAGCCTCACTGTCACTGATGACTTTCTTATTGTATCCTCTTTCTTTTAAACGTTCAATAAGGCCAAAAGATTGGTTTTGATAACAAGCTAATTCTGAACAATTCCTTTTTTGGCGTATGAATTGGCCCTTAGCTATGCCCTTAAATACACTCTTAGGGTGACAGCTGGTAGCATGCAGAAGGGTATTGCCCGATATGGGCTTTCTGTAGACGCTGGTGGAAACTGTTTCCCCATTCACCACTGAGAGGGTCATGTCCAAATAATTGATTTTGGACAGATTCCATTCATGGGTAAAACTGATCTCCAAGTCATTTGTATTAAGATATTGTACAAATTTCTGGAGTTCATCCTATTCCCCCTTCCAAATAAACAAAAGGTCATCTATAAATCTCTTATATAGAACGACCTTTGAGCCGAAGAGTTTCCCATCTCCATAGATGTGGGCCTGCTCCCACCACCCCATAAAGAGGTTGGCGTAAGAGGGGGAGAATTTCGCCCCCATAGCAGTACCACAAATCTGGAGATAGAACACCCCTTCAAACTCAAAATAATTATGTTGCAGAAGAAAATGGGTAACTCTCAAAACAAAATCACATAACTCTTTGTTGTCACCATGGTATTTCTCCATATAGAAGGTTATTGCCAACAGGCCCTTTTCATGGGGGATTGAAGAGTAAAGTGCCCTAACATCCACTGTTAGCCACTTATACTATTTATCCCATACAATTTGCGAAACCAGATTGAGAACATGAGTAGAGTCCTTCACATGACTTCACAAGTCGGCCACCATAGGTTGTAATATCAGGTCTAACCACACTGAAAGATGTTCTAGTAGGGACCCTATGCCACTAACTATGGGTCTTCTGACCACATTCTCCAAAGACTTATGGACTTTTGAGAGGTGGTTGAAAATCGGTATGACTGGATTGATGACCAGAAGATATTTACTTGTCTCCCTGTCAATGAGGCCCTTATGCACTCCATCATCCACCAGGTCCCTAAGTTTGGTTTTAAACAACCTAGTAGGATCATTAATGAGGATTCTGTAGTTATATGGATTATGTGGATTCGTAAGTTGTCTGAGGGCCTCATTGACAAATGATGTCCTGTCCATAACCACCACTGAGCCTCCTTTATCGGCGGCCTTTATGACTAAATCTGAGTTGGAATTTAAATTGTCCAATGCGCCCCTTTCTGTTTTTGTGAGGTTAAAATTGAATTTCCCCACTTGATAAAACAAATTAGTCAAATCCATTTCCATTCTCTTCTGAATTTTTTCTATTATCAGACCCCTACTTTGAATGGGATAGAAAATGGATGGGCACTTAAGTTTGCTTAGCCAGTCACCAACTTACAAGGTGCCCCAAATATAGACTGGTCCTAACACTACAGTCCTTTGCCTCAGAGGGCGGAATCATTCCTGCTTTTACTCTTCCTAATAGAATAAGACTCCCTGGCTTAATATTCACAACTCTATTACACTGTCATGAGCACACCTGAGCTTGGGTGGGGTGCTTTAACCACTGGGAGCTGGTCAGTCTATGTATATGTCTATATGTATATATATATATATATATATATATATATATATATACAGAAAAAAGGGGATAGAAAATATAAAGGAAGAGACAAAGTATGCCCTGTGCCATTAATAAAAGTAGAAAGGGGATACAACAGAGCTGGGTGTGAGAGCCACTGGTCTAAGGGATATAAACCCCTCTTCCATAAACATCAAGATGCTAGTAAGTAAATTGCAAAAAACACTCAATTTATCACTAAATAACACATATAAATAGTAATGCGTAAAATGTGCTTATGTCTAAAATCGACACCTATCTACCAATGGCCATTGGGAAGAGAACATAGTCCTGTTTCCATGGTATGAGCTCATAGGGTAAGTTAAAGAAGAGGATTGGTAGATGCCTGTCTTCTTAAGCCTTCACAGTGGAACACAAATAGGTTCATACAGTAATCCTATAATTCAATTTCCTTTTCCCATGAAATCCATACAAGATGACACCACACTGATCTCCAGACAGTTAAGCAAAAGCACACATTGAAAGCAAAAAATTATGGAGAAATGTTAGTAGCAGAGTAACAGTTCATGCGACACATACAGTAAAGGCAGAGATAGCAGAGGGGCATCAAGCATAGCAGTTCATGTAATACAGACCAGCCGTGTGAATATGTTAGGTTGGTTATAGATCACCAAAAGTCACGCTTTGAAGAAGTCGCACAGAGCATCCCGTTTTTAGACTTTTTACTAATTTCTATTTATATGTGGTATTTACTAATAAATTGAGTGTTTTTTGCCATTTGCTTACTAGCATCTTGATGTTTATGGGAGAGGGGTTTATATCCCTTAGACCAGTGGCTCTCACACCCAGCTCTGATGACTTTATCACCTCTGTACTTTTATTAATGGTTAGTGCTGGCACAGGGCATACTTTTTCTCTTCCTTTATATTTTATATCCCCTTTTTTCTGTATATCTTTATATCTTATTTCAACCTTGCACCCCTGGATACATCACTTTAGATATCTAGGGTTAACCAAGACACCATTAGACTGGGTTTGAGCTGGTGCACATTTCCAATTATGTCCATATATACTGTATATTTATATATATATATATATTCATATATATTTTTATTTTGCTGCTCAACGCTGCGCGATGCGTGAATTACCCATTTGGCTGCGCTAGGTGGTTTGCTGTGTCTCACGGCATGAGAACGAGGCTCCTATTGGAGCCTATGAAAGCGCTCTTTCGCGTTTGGATTGCACCTGACTTGTAATACCAGCGCACATTTGTGTGCACTGTTATTCCTAAGTGGAGCGCAAATATCATGCTCACAAAAGCCCAATTTTGCGCTCCACTCATAATCTAGGCCTATATAAGCAATATTTAGCATTATTAAGATATCCATTGAAAATATAGGGCACACAAAAGAGATGCCTTCCATACTAAACATTCTCTGGTAATTCAGTTTTAACATTGATTTGTGATACCAGATTGGAAGCTAATTTTAGCTTGGTTCAGCAATATTAATAGCACACCTTGTGCTATAGGTAGCGCTCTACTTGTAATCTTGGTCACAATTTATTCCTTTACTACTTTGAAAAATGTAAACCTATGCCATTTTTAAGAAGACAGAAGTAATCCTGCAGTGTGAAAACTCACTTTAACATGCTTTTGGGTGTGTGGTTTTATAGTATAGTAGAGTGCTAATTTAAAATGCTTGCTATGGCTAAAAATCTTGCAAATTAAAAAACAAAAAACAAAAATAGAAAGTAAATTTTATTCCATACATGAAAAGAAAAAGGACAAGCAAAGTGAAAACTAAGGGATTTCACATACAATGTTCTCAACCTCTTTTTGCCAATTCTATTTCAGTCCACAAAGAATATTTCTATAGCTGCTGTTTAATTATCATTGGTTAGACAGAGCCAGTTAATGCATGCACTTTTTGTGAGTTACTATGGTTAAGATGAATTACAAAGGAAGAACATACATCAAATGCCCAAGTAATTTCTTCCTTTGTTAGCTTAACTGACTTTCTGAAAGCAAAGCAGATAATAAAGCAGAGGCCATTTAAAATCATATCTGCTACAAATGGAACAAAAAAAAGAGAAAAAAAAAATGTAATTAGTTTTTAATGAAACCCTTTTCTAATATTTTCTGTTTAGTGGCACAGTTTATGGGTTGCTATTAACTTGAAACTAGGTGGGGTACATTATCTGCCAGAGTGTGATGGCAATGTGAAACACTGAAAGAACTCTTGCACCTCATTCCATCTTTGTTCTTGGTTTCTTTCATCCCATTCAATAACCCAGCAAAATTGGAAGTTATCTGCTTTACATTATGAGTGAATACATGTAAAGCAATACATATGAATTTAGTAGGCGTCTGCTGGCTTTATACAATTCTTATGCAAATTGGCACAACTCTAACTTTTTTCTTATTTTAAACTTTCATATAATGTTATTGGTAATTTGATGCTAAATTTTGTCAACTTATTTTTATATTTATTTTTTCTATCAAACACAATAATCCATGTGAAAAACTATTCATATTTATACAATCACTACACCTGTCTGAATATACAGTAGTACATGACAGTTGATATAATATGGCTATGACATGTTAAAATATATTTGTTTTCAAGAACAAAATGTTATTACTTGTGTTTCCTACATTCTATTCCTCATGCAGTTATGTTTACCCTTTGAAAGATACATACATATGATCTCCTCTCAATATAATGCAAAGATGTACAACATAGTCTTTTTTTAATGCCCGCTGGTATTACGAGTTTGTCAGGTACAGGTGTACCGCTCACTTTTCTTCCGCGACTCGAGCTTACCGCAAATCCCCTTATGTAAATTATGTATCCTATCTTTTTAATGGGACTTGCCTAACGCCGGTATTACGAGTCTTGGAAGAAGTGAGCGGTAGACCCTCTCCTGTCAAGACTCCTACCGCATTTAAAAGTCAGTAGTTAAGAGTTTTATGGGCTAACGCTGTAACATAAAACTCTTAACTAAAGTGCTACAAAGTACTTAACACCCATAAACTACCTATTAACCCCTAAACCGAGCCCCCCCCCCATCGGAAACACTTTAATAAAGTTTTTAACCCCTAATCTGCTGACCGGATATCGCTGCCACTGTAATAAATATATTAACCCCTAAACTGCCACACTACTGCCTCACAAACACTAGTTAAATTTGATTAACTCCTAATCTTCCATCCCTAACATCGCCGAAACCTATCTACATTTATTAACCCCTAATCTGCCGCCCCCAACATCGCTGCTACTATATTAAATTTATTAACCCCTAAACCTAAGTCTACCCCTAACCCTAACACCCCCTTACTTAAATATAATTTAAATAAAACGAAATAAAATTACTACAATTAACTAAATTAATCCTATTTAAAACTAAATACTTACCTATAAAATAAACCTTAAGCTAGCTACAATATAACTAATAGTTACATTGTAGCTAGCTTAGGGTTTATTTTTATTTTACAGGCAACTTTGTATTTATTTTAACTAGGTAGAATAGTTATTAACTATCAAATAACTACCTAGTTAAAATAAGTACAAATTTACCTGTAAAATAAATCCTAACATAAGTTACAATTACACCTAACATTACACAAACCCAAGACCTCCAGATGGGCAGAAGGCTTCATCCAGGCGACATCTTCTATCTTCATCCATCCGGAGCGGAGCGGGTCCATGTTGAAGCCAGCCGACGTGGAGCATCCTCTTCTTCCGACGACTCCCGACGAATGAAGGTTCCTTTAAATGACGTCATCCTCAATGGCGTCCCTTGAATTCCAATTGGCTGATAGGATTCTATAAGCCAAACGGAATTAAGGTAGGAAAAATCTTATTGGCTGATTCAATCAGCCAATAAGATTGAGATTGCATTCTATTGACTGATTGGAACAGCCAATAGAATGCAAGCTCAATCATATTGGCTGATCCAATCAGCCAATAGGATTGAACTTCAATCCTATTGGCTGATCCAATCAGCCAATAGGATTTTTCCTACCTTAATTCCGATTGGCTGATATAATCCTATCAGCCAATCGGAATTCAAGGGACCCCATCAAGGATGACGTCATTTAAAGGAACCTTCATTCGTCGGCAGTCGGCGGAAGAAGAGGATGCTCCGTGTCGGCTGGCTTCAAGATGGACCGCTCCACTCCGGATGAATGAAGATAGAAGATTCCACCTGGATGAAGACTTCTGCCCGTCTGGAAGTCCTCTTCTGCCCGGATCTGATGAAGACTTCTGCCCCTCTGGAGGACCACTTGTGCCCGGCTGGGTGAAGACGGCTCAAGGTAGGGTTATCTTCAGTGGGTGGTGTGTTTTAATGTGGGGGGTATTGTATTTTTTTTTTACAGGTAAAAGAGCTGATTACTGTGGGGCAATAGATTAGGTGTAATTAGTTTAAAAAAATTGTAATTATTTTTTTATTTTCTGTAATTTAGGGGGGGGGGGGTTGTACTTTAGTTTATTTAATTTAATTGTATTTAATTGTAGGTAATTTAGCAAATTAATTTAATGATAGTGTAGTGTTAGGTGTAATTGTAACTTAGGTTAGGATTTATTTTACAGATAACTTTGTACTTATATTAACTAGGTAGCTATTAAAGGGACAGTCAAGTCCAAAAAAAACTTTCATGATTTAAATAGGGCATGCAATTTTAAACAACTTCCCAATTTACTTTTATCACCAATTTTGCTTTGTTCTCTTGGTATTCTTAGTTGTAAGCTAAACCTAGGAGGTTCATATGCTAATTTTTTAGACCTTGAAGACTGCCTCTAATCTGAATACATTTTGACCACTAGAGGGCATTAGTTCACATGTTTCATATAGATAACATTGAGCTCATGCACGTAAAGTGACCTAGGATCGAGCACTGATTGGCAAAACTGCATGTCTGTCAAAAGAACTGAAATAAGGGGGCAGTCAGCAGAAGCTTAGATACAAGATAATTACAGAGGTAAAACGTGTATTATTATTACTGTGTTGGTTATGCAAAACTGGGGAATGGGTAATAAAGGGATTATCTTTCTTTTTAAACAACAAAAATTCTGGTGTTGACTGTCCCTTTAAATAGTTAATAACTATTTAATAACTTTTCTACCTAGTTAAAATAAATACAAAGTTACCTGTGAAATAAATATAAACCCTAAGCTAGCTACAATGTAACTATTAGTTATATTGTAGCTAGCTTAGGGTTTATTTTATAGGTAAGTATTTAGTTTTAAATAGGATTAATGTATTTAATTGTAGTAATTACATTTTTTTTGTATTAAAATTATATTTAAGTTAGGGGGGGTGTTAGACTTAGGTTTAGACTTAGGTTTAGGGGTTAATAAATTAAATATAGTAGCGGCGATGTTGGGGGAGCAGATTAGGGGTTAATCAATATAATGTAGGTGTTGACGATGTTAGGGGCAGCAGATTAGGGGTTCATAGGGATAATGTAGGTGGCGGTGGTGTCCGGAGCGGCATATTAGGTGTTAAAAATATAATGGAGGTGTCGGCGATGTCGGGGACGGCAGATTAGGTTTTAATAAGTATAAGGTTAGGGGTGTTTAGACTCGGGGTTCATGTTAGGGTGTTAGGTGTAAACATAACTTTTATTTCCCCATAGGAATCAATGGGGCTGTGTTAGGAGCTGAATGCTGCTTTTTTGCAGGTGTTAGGCTTTCTTTCAGCTGAATCTGCCCCATTGATTCCTATGGGGAAATCGTGCACAAACACGTTTTGCCAGCTTACTGCTACCGTAAGCAACGCTGGTATTGAGGTGAGATGTGGAGCTAAATTTTGCTCTACGCTCACCTTTTTGCGGCTAACGCCGGGTTTAAAAAAAATGCAATACCAGCGTTGTCTTAAGGGAGTGTTGAAAAAAAAAAAATGCTCGTTAGCAACGTACCCCTGTTAACACAAAACTCGTAATCTCGGTGTAATAATCTTATAGTTACCACCCAGCTAGTATTTTAACTGCATAGGAAGCATAAAGAATAAATATAAAAAAACAAAGTTGTGATGGTGATACTCCCTTTAACTATAAGCTAGTCATGGTCCTAAAACCCCCCCAAAAAAAAACCGTTTAATTCACTTTCATTATTTGTTTTGCCTATTTTAATTTCCTGTAATGACAATTGTAGTTTTCCACTCCCTCCAGAAAAGTTGAAGTAATAGCCATTGAATTCAGAACAATGACACTCCTACATGCTGCACCACAATTGGTTGATATATGCAGGAGCTCATTTATATCTGATCCTAATTGGCCACATTGAAGGAGCTATTATTAAAAAAAATAAAAGACTTTCCAAGCAGTGTATCTGGAGACTGTAATAAAATAATTCAAAATGTTCTAACAAAATGAAAATCTTAAAGTCCTTCACAACATTTATTATGTATACAGAATTTTTTTTAATGCAAAATAATTTCTGGTAAATAAAAAAATGCTTTAGTGTTCTTATAACATTAATATCTTGATTTTGGTTAGGTCAAGTTGTTGATAATATTATATAGCTCATTATACACTTAGGGCCATATTACAAGTGGAACAATAAATATTGATTTCAAGAAAGTGATATTAGCGCTCCTCTTTGTAATACCAGTGCACGTTAATGTGCGCTGGTATTGCAAGTTAACAGCAATGCAAACACGAGCTCTTGTTTGCATTGCTGGGATGCATTGCGCTCATGAGAGCGTGCTTTCATAGGCTCCAATTTGAGCCTCATTCTAGTGCCGTTAGAGACAGCATCAGAGCCTTGCGCAGTTAAGGGGGTAAATAGTGCCGCGATGGCAGCAGTTTGTAAATATATACAGGGAGTGCGGAATTATTAGGCAAATTAGTATTTTGACCACATCATCCTCTTTATGCATGTTGTCTTACTCCAAGCTGTATAGGCTCGAAAGCCTACTACCAATTAAGCATATTAGGTGATGTGCATCTCTGTAATGAGAAGGGGTGTGGTCTAATGACATCAAAACCCTATATCAGGTGTGCATAATTATTAGGCAACTTCCTTTCCTTTGGCAAAATGGGTCAAAAGAAGGACTTGACAGTCTCAGAAAAGTCAAAAATAGTGAGATATCTTGCAGAGGGATGCAGCACTCTTAAAACTGCAAAGCTTCTGAAGCGTGCTCATCAAACAATCAAGCGTTTCATTCAAAATAGTCAACAGGGTCGCAAGAAGCGTGTGGAAAAACCAAGGCGCAAAATAACTGCCCATGAACTGAGAAAAGTCAAGCGTGCAGCTGCCAAGATGCCACTTGCCATCAGTTTGGCCATATTTCAGAGCTGCAACATCACTGGAGTGCCCAAAAGCACAAGGTGTGCAATACTCAGAGACATGGCCAAGGTAAGAAAGGCTGAAAGATGACCACCACTGAACAAGACACACAAGCTGAAACGTCAAGACTGGGCCAAGAAATATCTCAAGACTGATTTTTCTAAGGTTTTATGGACTGATGAAATGAGAGTGAGTCTTGATGGGCCAGATGGATGGGCCCGTGGCTGGATTGGTAAAGGGCAGAGAGCTCCAGTCTGACTCAGACGCCAGCAAGGTGGAGGTGGAGTACTGGTTTGGGCTGGTATCATCAAAGATGAGCTTGGGGGCCTTTTCGGGTTGAGGATGGAGTCAAGCTCAACTCCCAGTCCTACTGCCAGTTTCTGGAAGACACCTTCTTCAAGCAGTGATACAGGAAGAAGTCTGCATCCTTCAAGAAAAACATGATTTTCATGCAGGACAATGCTCCATCACACGCGTCCAAGTACTCCACAGCGTGGCTGGCAAGAAAGGGTATAAAAGAAGAAAATCTAATGACATGGCCTCCTTGTTCACCTGATCTGAACCCCATTGAGAACCTGTGGTCCATCATCAAATGTGAGATTTACAAGGAGGGAAAACAGTACACCTCTCTGAACAGTGTCTGGGAGGCTGTGGTTGCTGCTGCACGCAATGTTGATGGTGAACAGATCAAAACACTGACAGAATCCATGGATGGCAGGCTTTTGAGTGTCCTTGCAAAGAAAGGTGGCTATATTGGTCACTGATTTGTTTTTGTTTTGTTTTTGAATGTCAGAAATGTATATTTGTGAATGTTGAGATGTTATATTGGTTTCACTGGTAAATATAAATAATTGAAATGGGTATATATTTGTTTTTTGTTAAGTTGCCTAATAATTATGCACAGTAATAGTCACCTGCACACACAGATATCCCCCTAAAATAGCTATAACTAAAAACAAACTAAAAACTACTTCCAAAACTATTCAGCTTTGATATTAATGAATTTTTTGGGTTCATTGAGAACATGGTTGTTCAATAATAAAATTAATCCTCAAAAATACAACTTGCCTAATAATTCTGCACTCCCTGTATGACTATATACATATATATTTATTTATTCCCATAGACTGCAATGTTAAAGGATTACTTTCTGTTACAATTTTTAAGCTAAACAACTAACATATTAAAGTTAATAAACATTAATTAAAACCTACTGACCTATATTTTCTCCAAAATGAAGTTTCATAACGTTCTAAAAGTTATATCTTTTATTCGTCGATGATGTCACGTTATCCTGCCCACTATTTTCAGCACTGCATGTTCAAAATACTTAAACCAATAACTTTGTGTTTAAAGCGCCATTTTGAAACCTAGGTATTGTAAACGGATTGGTACAGAGCAAAGGATACCCACGGAGTGGGTTTGGAAAACAATTAAATTTGCAGACAAGATTTCTGATATACGGTAGAGATATGTTAATGAAATGCTATTGATAAAAAGCGTATTTGGGGTAGTTAGTTAGTAACAGGCATAGAAAATATTTACTTACAGTGGCCCTTTAAGGCACTTTTCAGTGCCTTTTTTTTCTAACACCCCACTCCCACTAACGTTAGACCCCAAAAACTGTCTAGTGGAGTTGTTTTTAACTATAAATAAATGCTAAATTTGATTTAATTAAAAACTATAATGCCCTCTATTTTTAGGGCATTTGGGGCACTTTTAAAAATAAACCAGAGATCGGATCTCTCGTTAATTTTCTGAGCACCAATTGCTACCGTGAGCTTGCGTTAGCAATACCCAGCCACTTGTAATGGGTGGTTAATTATTGCTTGCCAACGCTGTGCTCCATGATAGTCACCTTAACCAGTATAATGCCATGAGAGATCAGCCGTCTTCATGTTTTCCCTCGCCAACACTTCCTTTCCGAGTGTCCCTTAGGATTAACGTTACTGGCCACTGCCGAATTGAGCACTCCACAATAGTAACAATGCATGAACAGTATCCAAGGTCAGCTCCAAATGGAATACAGAGTGGCAGGCTTCATAATAAAAGTATCATTGTTCTTTATTGAAAAACTACAAAAGCATAACACACAACAATATTGGGCCATACGCATTTCATTTATCAATGCTGCACTTTCGCAATGACCCTTGTTAATAGAAGTAATTTGCAAAATTGTCTAAAATGACATGCTCCATCTTAATCATGAAATTTTAATTTTGACTTTATAAGGATTACAAAATGAAGTAGCTTCATATGATTGGTCACTTTGACCGTCCATGTAAGAAGCTGCTATTACATTATTATTTGTGTCATACCAAAGTTATAACAACCCTGTATCCTTAACAATGACCCAGCACCAACAGCAAAAATCTCCCTAACAAATGCTAATCTGGAACTTCAAAACTACAAATAAGAATATTTGTGACCTGGTCTCCACCAATCTTCATCCCAACTATGGTCCTTTCCTCAAAACCTTTTTACACAGTATTATTTCCCAACGTTAATACCCCTGCATTCAAAGGACACTCTAAATGTTGAATCCCAACTAGTAAACCCTGTAGCTCCAATGATATCCCTAATGTTCTATTGCTCTTGCCCTATAATCTAGACCCTGATGCATAAACCACTCTAATCTAACCCTCCACATAATCCTGCATTGTAGAATTGCTAAAGTGACCAATCTAAAATCTGCTCCTTCACAGACCTCCCATTGAAAATATTTGCTAAACACCTAAACGCCATCCCAAAATCCAACTACGAAAATAAAAGTCATTAAACTTAAAAAAAACATAAGGATGCCATTTAAGAATCTGTTTGTGGACATAGCACATACAATAGCGTAAGTTAATAGTGCGCAAGAACTCTTTTGTGTATTCCCACATCTCTGCTCTCACACAACCAATCATGCAAGAACAGGAATTGTTGATTACCTCAGTAAAATTAGTCTAGGGTGATTTTAATGAAGTTAGGAAGCAGTTGTCAGCAGCTTAATTAATAGAACCCTGTATACCCTTAAAAAGGCCTTATCAGAAATCCAAATAGACTTATTTTTTTTAAGCCTCTCCTGGCTTTATCCACTGTAAAATCTTACTAGTCTGGGACTAGTGGACATTTAACCCCTAGACAACCTATTTACCTCAATGCCTAAAAATTAAATAAACTAAACAAAGTTCTCTGCACTTGCAGGAGAGCATTGTACTATCCTTAAAAGGACACTGAACCCAAATTTTTTCATTCATGATTCAGATAGAGCATGCAATTTTTAGCAAATTTCTTATTTACTCCTATTAACTAATTTTCTTCATTCTCTTGGTATCTTTATTTGAAATGCAAAAATGTATGTTTAGATGCCGGCCCATTTTTTGTGAACAACCTGGGTTGTTCTTGCTGATTGTTGGATACATTTATCCACCAATGAACAAGTGCTTTCCATGGTACTGAACCAAACAAATAGCTTAGATGCCTTCTTTTTCAAATAAAGATAGCAAGAGAACGAAGAAAACTTGATAATAGGAGTAAATTAGAAAGTTGCTTAAAATTGCATGCTCTATCTGAATCATAAAAGTTAAAATTTGGGTTCAGTTTCCCTTTAAAGTTTTGATCCCTGAGAAGTGTAATTCCCAGTAATTGTGAGTGAAATAAAAGGTTAGTGGACTTCTACTTCTATTATCAAATTTATTCAATGTGCCTCTTTCTCTTGGTGTCTTTTACAGAAATGTAGCACCTTTTTATAAGCGCATACTGAGGCAAGTTCCAAAGCAGATGTAAATCTCTAAGTGCACACAATTGCATTGCTTAGAACTCCCTGTAGGAGGCTTACTAGTGTTTTATTATACTTCCTTTGGTGCGTAAATTTTATTGGGACACTACAGAGCAGAGCTTATATCTGTTCAAGATCCGCAGCTCTAACATTCCTCTAATGCCAACCTCAAAGTATAGTTAGTGCATGGCACAACTAATACAATTACGAGTGTGTACAGTTTTTTCAAATCAGTTGGAGGCCCTGTATGCTCATGTGTTGCATAACAGTTACTTGTAGTCTTGTAGTTAGAGCTTTATGCAAGCCTTTTTAATGCAGCTTTATTGATAACATGATTAAATTATATACTTTGGATATATAGCCCCCCCATACACTATAGAGAACATTGTTTCTTTTGTCATCATGTTTTCAAAACCACTAAAATATACTTATAAGTAATGAACTTAAAATAGTGGGTAAAAATAGTAATCAGGAAGTAATGTTGTTTATTAGATGTTTTATTTTGCTAATAATATTACCCAGATGCTTAAAAAAGTAAATAACATATAAAATATAGTTACAAAATAACCAGTAAATTCCATGAGATGTATTCATATTGTTTTTAAAGTTGATAATCTGACAGAATATTAATACATACATTTTATATTTGACATTCTGATTGTCAATATGTACGTTCTGCTCAAAATAATAAAATATTTTTTATTCTTTACAAAGAACAATTTAATGTAATCTACTCTCTCATCGTTTCCAGTCTTCACTATTGCAATCCCGTCCTCTCTGGTCTTCCTAACTGCCGTCTATCTCCGTTACAATAATGAATAGCTCTACCAGGCTGATCTTCTTTACATGTTGCTCCTCATGCTTTGCACCTCTCTGCCAGTCTCTTCACTGGCTTCCTCTGACATCCAGAATCATTTATGAAATACTATTTCTGATATTCAAGGTCCATTATAACACTGCTGCCCCCTATTTCTCAGATCTCATCTCCAGATACTCTCCCTCCCATTTCAGTTGTTCTGCTCACAACATCCTTCTCTCCGACTCTTTTGTTACTTCTTCAGATTTCCATCTACAGGGCTTCTCCAGATTAGCCCCAATCTTGTGGAACTCTCTGCCTCACTCCACCAGACTCTTTCCTATTTTTTAATGTTTCAAGCACTCCTTAAAGAAACATGAAACCAAAAACTTTTCTTTCAAGATTAGGGTAGAACATACAATTTTAACCAACTTTCTAGTTTACTTATATTACCGAATATGCTTCATTCTCTTGTTATCATATGTTGAAGGAGCAGCAATGCACTACTGGTGTCTAACTGAACACATGGATGAGCCAATGACAATCGATATATATGTGCAGCCACCAATCAGCAGCTAGAACCTAGGTTCTTTGCTGCTCATGAGCTTACCTAGATAAACCTTTCAGCAAAGGATAACTGAAGAAGGAAAAAATAATAATAGAAGTGAAATGGAAAGTTGTTTAAAATTGGAAACTCTTTCTGAATCATGAAAGAAAAATATTGTTTTTCATGTCTCTTTAAAATTTCTACTATTCAGGGATGCATACAATATACACTAATATATTCTTACCTCAGTTCCTCTTCTCCTTTTTTCATCCCCTGAACACCCTTAGCATGTAAGCCTACGAGTCTAGCTGTTCTGTACTACACCTTCATGAGAGTTGATTTACAACAATGCAACTCTTGGCAGAGCCCTCTACCCAATTGTATACCATAAATGGTACCTTGCACATCATACCGGTGTTCATAGTGCTGCCAAATCTGTTTTTGCTCTACAAATAACTGATAGTAATAATAATAATGATGTTTTCTCATGATTTCATATAATGTAAATAGTTCAGTTTTTTTTGTTTTAACTTACTTTTGATTTAAACTTTACTAACAATCGTCTAGATTATGAGTTTTGCGTTATGAGTGAAAAACGCTGCTTTTCACTACCGCTGCTATTACAAGTCTTGTAGGTATAGCTGTACCGCACACTTTTTTGGCCGTCACTCAACGTAACTACCAAACTTTTTAAAAAGTCCTTTTTCAATGGGACTTCCACAGCGTCGGTATTACAAGTTTGTCTGTCAAACTGCCAAAAAGCAGTCCGGCCAAAAAGCAGTCCAGCCTATACCGACAAGATCCGTACCGTAAGCTGAAAGTCAGTAGTTAATGGTTTTACGTTACAAAGCTGTAGCATAAAACTCATAACTAAAGTGTCACAAAGTACACTAACACCCATAAACTACCTATTAACCCCTAAACTGAGGCCCTCCTGCATCGCAAACACTAAAATAAAATTATTAACCCCTAATCTGCCGCTCCGGACATCCCCGCCACTATAATAAACATATTAATGCCTAAACCACTGCATTCACTAGTTAAATATTATTAACCCCTAATCTGCTGCCCCCAATGTCGTCGCCACCTACATACACTTATTAACCCCCAATCTGCTGTCCCTAACATCGCAAACCTACATTACTGTTATTAACCCCTAATCTGCTGCCCCCAATATCGCGCCACCTAACTACACTTATTAACCCCATATCTGCTGCCCCCAATGTCACCGCCACTATACTAAAGTTATTAACCCATAAACCTAACCCTAACGTAACCCTAACCCTAACACCCACTAACTTTAACATAATTAAAATAACCCCCAAATAAAAATTACAATTAATACCTAAATTATTCCTATTTAATACTAAATAAATACTTACCTGTAAAATAAAACCTAAGCTGGCTACAATATAACTAATAGTTATATTGTATCTAGCTTATGTTTTATTTTTATTTCACAGGTAAGATTGTATTTATTTTAACTAGGTAGACTAGTTAGTAAATAGTTATTAACTATTTACTAGCTACCTAATCAAAATAAATATAAATTTACCTGTAAAATAAAACCTAACCTGTCTTACACTAAAACCTAATATTACACTAAAATTAAATAAATTAAATTAACAAAATACATTTATCTAAATTACAAAAAATAATAAACACTAAATTACACAAAATAATAAAGAAATTATCAAATATTTAAACTAATTACACCTAATCTAATAGCACTATCAAAATAAAAAAGCCCCCCCAAAATAAAAAAAACCCTAGCCTACACTAATCTGCCAATGGCCCTTAAAAGTGCCTTTTGCGGGGGAAATGCCCCAAAGAAATCAGCTCTTTTACCTGTAAAAAAAAATCCCCCAATAGTAAAACCCACCACCCACACACCCAACCCCCAAAAAAATAAGCTACCTAAAAAACCTAAGCTCTGCATTGCCCTGAAAAGGTCATTTGGATGGGCATTACCCTTAAAAGGGCATTTAGCTCTTTTACATTGCCCAAAGTCCCTAATCTAAAATTAAAACTCACCCAATAAACCTTTTTAAAAAAAACACTAACCCCCGAAGATCGACTTACAGTTTTTGAAGACTGGACATCCATCCGCATCCAGCTGGGAGAAGTCTTCATCCAAGCAGCAAGAAGTTCTCAATGAATCCTGGAGAAATCTTCATTCAAGCGACAAGAAGTCGTCCTCCAGGTGGGCAAAAGTCTTCATCCAGACGGCAACTTCTATCTTCATCCTTCGACACAGAGCGGCTCCATCTTCAAGACATCTGGTGTGGAGCATCCTCTTCTATCGCTGGATCTTGAAAAATGACGGTTCCTTTAAATGATGTCATCCAAGATGGTTTCCCTTGAAAAGGGTAAAAAATCCTATTGGCTGATGCAATCAGCCAATAGGATTGAGCTTCAATCCTATTGGCTGGTCCAATCAGTCAATATGATTGAGCTTGCATTCTATTGGCTGTTCCAATCAGCCAATAGAATGCGAGCTCAATCCTATTGGCTGATTGAATCAGCCAATAGGATTTTTTACCCTTTAATTCCAATTGGCTGTTAGAATTCTATCAGCCAATTGGAATTCAAGGGACACCATTTTGGATTACGTCATTTAAAGGAACCTTCATTCTTCAAGATCCAGCAAAAGAAGAGGATGCTCCGCGCCGGATGTCTTGAAGATGGAGCTGCTCCGCATCGGAAGGATGAAGATAGAAGATGCCATCTGGATGAAGACTTCTGCCCGCCTGGAGGACGACTTCTTGCCGCTTGGATGAAGACTTCTCCCGGATTCGTTGAGGACTTCTTGCCACTTGGATGAAGACTTCTCCCGGCTGGATGAGGATGGATGTCCGGTCTTCAAAAACTGTAAGTGGATCTTCGGGGGGTTAGTGTTAGGTTTTTTTAAGGGTTTATTGGGTGGGTTTGAATTTTAGATTAGGGACTTTGGGCAACGTTAAAGAGCTAAATGCCCTTCCAAATGCCCTTTTCAGGGGAATGGGGAGCTTAGGTTTTTTAGGTAGTTTTTTTTTGGGGGGGGGTTGGTTGTGTGGGTGGTGGGTTTTACTGTTGGGGGGTTGTTTGTATTTTTTTTTTTACAGGTAAAATAGCTGATTTTTTTTGGTGGGCAATGCCCCGCAAAAGGCCCTTCTAAGGGTCATTGGCAGTTTAGTGTAGGCTAGGGGATTTTTTTATTTGGGGGGTGGCTTTTTTATTTTGATAGGGCTATTAGATTAGGTGTAATTAGTTTAAATATTTGATCATTTCTTTTTTATTTTGTGTAATTTAGTGTTTATTATTTTTTGTAATTTAGATAAATGTATTTTGTTAATTTAATTTATTTAATTTTATTGTAATATTAGGTTTTAGTGTAAGACAAGTTAGGTTTTATTTTACAGGTAAGTTTGTAGTTATTTTGACTAGGTAGCTAGTAAATAGTTAATAACTTTTTACTAACTAGTCTACCTAGTTAAAATAAATACAAACTTAGCTGTAAAATAAAAATAAAGCATAAGATAGCTACAATGTAACTATTAGTTATATTGTAGCTAGCTTAGGTTTTATTTTATAGGTAAGTATTTAGTCTTAAATAGGAATTATTTAGGTGATAATAGTAATTTGTATTTAGATTTATTTTAATTATATTAAAGTAAGGGGTGTAAGGTTTAGACTTAGGGTTAGGGGTTAATATACACTGCTCAAAAAAATAAAGGGAACACTTAAACAACACAATGTATCTCCAAGTCAATCACACTTCTGTGAAATCAAACTGTCCACTTAGGAAGCAACACTGAGTGACAATCAATTTCACATGCTGTTGTGCAAATGGGATAGACAACAGGTGGAAATTATAGGCAATTAGCAAGACACCCCCAATAAAGGAGTGGTTCTGCAGGTGGTGACCACAGACCACTTCTCAGTTCCTATGCTTTCTGGCTGATGTTATGGTCACTTTTGAATGCTGGTGGTGCTTGCACTCATAGTGGTAGCATGAGAGAGTCTACAACCCACACAAGTGGCTCAGGTAGTGCAGCTCATCCAGGATGGCACATCAGTGCGAGCTGTGGCAAGAAGGATTGCTGTGTCTGTCAGCGTAGTGTCCAGAGCATGGAGGCGCTACCAGGAGACAGGCCAGTACATCAGGAGATGTGGAGGAGGCCGTAGGAGGACAACAACCCAGCAGCAGGACCGCTACCTCCGCCTTTGTGCAAGGAGGAACAGGAGGAGCACTGCCAGAGCCCTGCAAAATGACCTCCAGCAGGCCACAAATGTGCATGTGTCTGCTCAAACGGTCAGAAACAGACTCCATGAGGGTGGTATGAGGACCCAACGTCAACAGGTGGGGGTTGTGCTTACAGTCCAACACCGTGCAGGACGTTTGACATTTGCCAGAGAACACCAAGATTGGCAAATTCGCCACTGGTGCCCTGTGCTCTTCACAGATGAAAGCAGGGGCACACTGAGCACATTTGACAGACGTGACAGTCTGGAGACGCCGTGGAGAACGTTCTGCTGCCTGCAACATCCTCCAGCATGGCCAGTTTGGCAGTGGGTCAGTAATGGTGTGGGGTGGCATTTCTTTGAGGGGCCGAACAGCCCTCCATGTGCTCGCCAGAGGTAGCCTGACTGCCATTAGGTATCAAGATGAGATCCTCAGACCCCTTGTGAGACCATATGCTGGTGCGGTTGGCCCTGGGTTCCTCCTAATGCAAGACAATGCTAGACCTCATGTGGCTGGAGTGTGTCAGCAGTTCCTGTAAGATGAAGGCATTGATGCTATGGACTGGCCCTCCCGTTCCCCAGACCTGAATCCAATTGAGCACATCTGGGACATCATGTCTCGCTCCATCCACCAACTTCACTTTGCACCACAGACTGTCCAGGAGTTGGTGGATGCTTTAGTCCAGGTCTGGGAGGAGATCCCTCAGGAGACCATCCGCCACCTCATCAGGAGCATGCACAGGCGTTGTAGGGAGGTCATACAGGCACGTGGAGGCCACACACACTACTGAGCCTCATTTTGACTTGTTTTAAGGACATTACATCAAAGTTGGATCTGCCTGTAGTGTGTTTTTCCACTTTAATTTTGAGTGTGACTCCAAATCCAGACCTCCATGGGTTGAAAATTTTGATTTCCATTTTTTAATTTTTGTGTGATTTTGTTGTCAGCACATTCAACTATGTAAAGAACAAAGTATTTAATTAGAATATTTTATTCATTTAGATCTAGGATATGTTATTTTAGTGTTCCCTTTATTTTTTTGAGCAGTGTATTTATTTAGTGTTAGTGATGTGGGAGGCCAGAGGTTTAGGGGTTAATAACTTTAGTATAGTGGCGGCGGCGACATTGGGGGCAGCAGATTAGGGGTTAATAAGTGTAGGTATGTGGCGGCAACATTGGGGGTGGCAGATTAGGGGTTATTAAGTGTAGGTAGGTAGGTAGCGGCGATATCAGGGGCGGCAGTTTAGGGGTTAATAAGTGCAATGTAGGTGTTAGCGATGTCGGGGGCAGCAGATTATGGGTGTTTAGACTCGGGGCTTATGTTAGGGTGATAGATTTAAACATAAATTTTCTTTCCCCATAGGAATCAATGGGGCTGCGTTACGGAGCTTTATGCTCCATTATTGCAAGTGTAAGGTATTTTTTTAGCCGGCTCTCCCAATTGATGTCTATGGGGAAATCGTGCACAAGCACATAAAACCAGCTCAAATCGTCGATGGTATTTGTGTACGGTATGGAGCTCAATGCTGCCATATTGCCGGCTAACGCAGGTTTTTGGAAAATCTGTAATAGCAGCGCTATTAAAGGTGAGCGGTGGAAATAAGTTTTTACCGAGCCGCTCATAACGCAAAACTCGTAACCTGGCCGAATGATAGATTGCAACATTTTGTTAGCAATTTTTGTATGGCATTTTTTTTTTATTATTTTTTTTTTTTTAGAGAATTAGCTTTTTCCATCTGTTTGAACAATTTTCCTTGAAAATTATATTTTTAATAAAGAAATACATTAGATTTAGTGTGAACCTGCCATGAAATCTCAACTTAATTTCATACTCATGATGAAAACATAGCCACTGCTTTTCAAAATTCGTATTGCACATAGGGGCCAATCTATCAAGCTCCGAAAGGAGCTTGACGGGCCGTGTTTCTGGCGAGTCTTCAGACTCAACAGAAACAGCAGTTATGAAGCAGCGGTCACAAAGACTGCTGCTCCATAACCATATTACAATTGAACTTTAGCCGATTTAATTTTGACATCAGTTAAAGATATTAGAGAAATTGTGTTATACAACAGGATCTCTAATTATTTGTCATAGTGCTAAGACATGGACTTAAAAACATTTGTGGGAATAATTATAAAACTGTCATCAGTAGATGTCATAGTTGTTTATTCCTCTAAGTACATTTTAAAGAAATTACATGTATGCCGATATTTTACAGGCTCATAAAAGCCTGATTCTTTTCTATATGTGTTTTAAATGCACATTTAAATAGATGGTAGGTTAAGTTACTATTATATTGTGGCTTACTGTAACACAGTATCTGAAATTCCACTCCCAATAAGTATTTATCAGACTCAGAAAAATCAATGATACCTTTAGTCAATATTCCAATACAATCACTACAATATTTAAAAATCCCATTAGTGTCTCATTAATGAAATAGATTTTTTTTTCAACATCTGGATTTTACAGTGTAGATGCTATTAAATGCTTCTATTGGCATTGGAACATCAGAGTTCTGTAAAGGATAGGGATAAAGACATTTTAACTCTGAATATGCATTACATTAGTGGGGAAATTGAGAGTGATTAAAAATTGCTGACAATTTAGCAAATGTGACTTATTTGCATATTAACTCAAAATAATGTGTTAGTGCATCAAGGATATATAAAATGCCTGTATAAATCTGTCCCAAATTGAGGAATAGCTGGCAGCTTCCAAGGATTGCTCCTCGAAGAGAAACAAATACTGCAATTGTGAAATACTGTGATGCACAGGTTAGAAATAATGACAAGTATTATACTCACATAATCTAGAGCTTCACATCAAGTTCTAGATTGAAATACTCAGTTGAGACTCCTAACGCAGATAATGAAGTGGAACTTAGTCTGGACACTCTTAAAATATTTATTAAAACAAATGTGGAAATCATCAGGCTTCCAAGAGAACAGACCAAAGCAAGAACCTCCACTGACACAGACCGTTATAGTACAAACGTCTTGAATTGTGGTATACGGCTCAGACGGTAAGTCTCTGCCCATATAGTGACATCACACGATATACTCTGACATAAATTTCACTAATTAAAGGGATACTAAACCCAATTTTTTTTTCTTCCATGATTCCGATAGAGCATGCAATTTTAAACAACTTTCTAATTTACTCCTACTATCACTTTTTCTTTGTTCTCTTGTTCTCTTTATTTAAAAAGCAGGGATGGCCCATTTTTGGTTCAGCACCCTGGATAGCGCTTGCTTATTATGGCTACATTTAACCACCAATAAGCAAGCGTAACCCAGGTTCTGGACCAAAAATGCAAAAATGGCTTATAAGCTTTACATTCTTGCTTTTAAAATAAAGATAACAAGAGAATGAAGAAAAAATTATAATAGGAGTAAATTAGAAAGTTGATCTATCTGAATCATTAAATAAAAATGTTAGTTTAGTATCCCTTTGACACTTGGCTTTGTCAAGGATATCCCTCTTTCTTTCTTAGGTCCTTTTAAATCCACAAGTCTACTTCTGATTGGTGTTTGGTTAATTGTCCACATCTGGTAATCCATATTTGGCAAATCTGACATTTATTTTGGTATCTTAACACTTTTACTATGGAAATATTATACCCTGTTTTTGCATTATGGAATCAATGGACCTGGTTCTGCAGCTGTGTGTGCAAACGCCAATACAAGAAACCCTGCAACAAAAAAAGAGAGAGAGAAAATAATGTTATTTTATTTCACTTAACTGAATTTAATTATAAGAAAGCAAGATTTTCAAGTTGTATAATATTTGGAATTTGGGTGACTTAGTTAATTCAAACTACAGAGCAGCTAATAGAGTGGAATGTCATCAAATTCAAAAGACAATGTCAAAAATTAAAAGGATCATTAAATAATGTAGAATTGCATAATAAATTAGTATTGCATGATAAAGAGAAAATTAAGTAGCACTTACTCTGAATTTTAAATGAGCAGTAGATTTTTTTTCAGAAAATTTTGAAAATTTCCTTCAATTTGCTGGCCACGTGTATCATGTGACAGGGATCAGCCAATTGCATATTCATATACAGTTTAATAATGGAAATAAATTGGAAAAGTCCCTTGAAGTGCATACTCTTTCTGAATTATAAAAGTTTAATTTAGATGTTAGTGTTCCTTAAAATTGTGCATAAAATGTGTTTTATACATGATAAATTCTAATAGATTGGAAAGGAGATCATTATTTGCAGGGGAGTCACCCAATCTAAGACAGTTTATTGTTTCAGTGTTCTCATTACTTATTAAACTAGTAATGACTCATTGGGCCCTATTTACTAAGAGCCATGGAGACAAAGTTCTCAACTTGAGATACTGTCCGCACAACTTTATGACGAGTGAGCAGCAGACCTTGTACATCTGCTGCCCATATGTACCATTAAGAACTCAACCGATTGTGTAATTCCGCCCCCTTCTCTGGCGAGACCAATCATGCAAGACAAGGGTCTGTCAATCACCCTGTGCAAACCTGCCCTGCAATTGCTCAAAATCTGCTTACACTGATTGGAGCCCATTACTGTAACCTAATCTTTTTTTACTATTAGTAAACAATACATTGTTATAAGAAATCTGATCGGTGTCAGTTCTCAAAGGAACAAACTGCATTATTCTGATACATTGCCCTACTGGTAAGTATGAAAATGTGCATGAGAAACCCACTTGTCTATATAATTTTTGAGCCGATTGGTTTAGCAGCAATCTTCAGTTAAATAAACTTGGTTGTTAAAACTCATACATTGCTGAATTTATTGTTCTCCTGCCAAAGGAAAAAAAACAGAAACAAAAACTTATTTTGTCTAAGTAATTATGTGTGTTTAGTGTAGACAAAGAAATTATCACAGCATGAAAAAGTAATTATTTACTCATTGAAACAACAAGGCACAGCAGGTAGGTAGCTTTTATTTAAGGCAACTCTATGCAAGAGTCACAGTGAGAAAATGTGATTTGGAATAAACAATATACAGAATATACAATATTTAGGTTTTGTAAACACATCTGTAGTTGCTGTTATAATTACACACCATCATAAAAAGACACTTCCTTTAGAGATACAGTATATCACAGTTATTGTTGTACTGTTTTGAAAGCTTTAATAAGCAATGATTATTCATTTTACATATTTATTATGTAATTTGGTTGCAGATTACATTAAATATTTTTTTATTAAAAATATTGTACAATCTATATTTTATTTTTATTTTAATAACCCGCCTCAAACAATCTTGATTATGGAACAGACTTATAAATACAAAGTAAGGGTTTGTAAATTATACAATAATGGTTACATCACTTTTTTATTGCTTTGGAACTTCTTTTTAAAACTTTTGAAATTGATCTGACATCCTCAATATATTTTTACAAGCTAGTCACACTCTAAGCACACTATTGATATTACACAGTAATAGAAAATGAAAGTACAGCAAAAACACAAATATAAACAGTTATATAATATGTGTATTAAAACTTTTAGAAGTTACAGGGACATTAAAATAAAAAATAAAAAGCATATGCAATTGATTGATTGAAACTTGATCTACTTGGGATCAGCAGGTGTGTGTGGCTCCTGACCATGATATTAACTAAGGGCCAGATTACAAGTGGCGCGCTAATTACATTTTAGCTTGCACTCTAACTGCACTTGAAGTAAAGATTTAATTCCTACAGGTTATCACACATATTACAAATTTAAAATAAGTAAGCGTGAGACCGATGCACACTAACCTCAGGACTTCTTATAATCAGAACACAGTAAAACACATTTTAACATACTAAAATTGATTAAAAAATATTTTTCATGTTTCAAGGTATATATATATATATATATATATATATATATATATATATATATAGACCTCTGATGAAGTGACCAATCGAGTCACGAAACACGTCAGGCCACGCCCCCTCAACAGCCGCAATTGAAATGGAGTGCTACGGCACGAATACACGCTTTGCCAGGTTTGCTACCAGTGCAAAAGCACAAATATATAACAATTTTTTGTATTCAACAAAACATATGCATAAGAACTATAAGACAAAGGTTTAAGCAAGTGATTTTTATGCATTAGGTGCTTCAATTTTTTGGGACACTTGTTTGAGCAAATTTAAGAACTTTAAAAACAAGGACTCTGGTTTTGAAATCTTGCAGCACTGTTTTAGGCTTTATGTTTTTTACTTCAAGGTTTTTAATACGGTTATATTAGAATTTTTAAAGCATCAGTATATGCATGAAATTGTGTATTTATTTAATAAAAGTACATTTTTCACATCAAGTCCTACTGGTATATATAACCGTCTCTGCCATCCCCTGTGGAGAACTACTTTTGCACCTTTTTTCAGAAGGACTGTGCTGACATCTGTTTGAAGGGGTCAAATCCTCTGCTGAAGGGGTGAATACACTACCTGAGGAAAAAGGAAAGAGCTTGGAAGCAGAAAGGGTTGGATTGCCTTTTCCCTAAGTGGATAATCGTTTTCTATGTGTCTTATCTATACCTCATAAGGTTGAGGTTGTAACATATGAGTGTTCATTTGTCACTGCATTCTAATACACCCTCATATATTTTGACATACTACACCAGGAGGTCCTTTTTTTCTGCTGCGCCCCTCCCTCTTTTGTTCTAGATAAAAAGAACTGTGCTGACATCTTTTTGAAGTGGTTAATCTTCTGCTGGAAGGGTGTACACACTGTCTGAAGAAAGAGCAGGAGGCTGAACGCAGAAAGGGGTCTGGATTGCCTTTTCACAAGTGGATAATAGATTTGTGTCTTATCTATACCTCATAAAGTTGAGGTTGCAACATGTGAGTGTTCATTCGTCACTGCATTACAATATATATATAAAAATATCTTGACATACTACACCAGGAGGCCTTTTTTTTCTGTGCGCCCTTCCCTCTTCTGTTTTAGATTTGTTCCAAGAAGCTCTCCTGTCTACAGGGGGATTTCGTTTTTTGGGAGTTGGCTGCAGGTAGAAGAAAAGAACCCTCTCTTCCCTCCAGATATCAAAGATTTGGAGTCATTGGAACATCACAGGGAGACCTATAAACATAGGACATTACTGGTACTTTTCTTTTCTTGATTGGGGACTATCTACATTTATAGAGCTGTATTCATCTGTTTTATATATATATATATATATATATATATATATATATATATATATATATATATAGTTCACACTGAAGAAGGACAGGACCCGGTGTTGATCCGTAATATCCCACACCAATAACAACCAGCACCAGAAGTATAATGAATCACCAATTTTTGGATGCAAACTGGCCGTGCACAGAGTGGTTGTAAGAGTTGGTGAGTGCTGATCTTTTATATACTGAGATATATATATATATATATATATAATATATGGTATATGTGTATATATATATATATATACTGTATAATATATACTGTATATATATATATATATATATATACACATGTGTATTTATGTGTTTATATGTGTATATATGTTTGTATATACATTTATACATATAAATACAGTATATATAATTTTACTATCCTTTTAACATTGTGTATATTTAAAGAAAGCTATCCTAAATACTTTGGTATCTTTTTCCTCATTATCAAGAAGAAGCTCAGAATCACTGCAATACATTCTTGTACTCATGTTAAAGAGTTAATAACTTCAGATTTTGATTTTTCTCCCAAGGAATGTAGATGCTATAATTCAAAGACAGAACACTATCTTTCATTAAAACATTATTCATTACCTTTTTTATGTTATGTGGTTGAGAGACATTTCATATAAATTAAGCTTGACTACTGTGTTTGATGAGTTACATTTTCAATTTAATACAAAAAAAAACTTTAAAAAAAAAGCTATGCACAGAAAACTTAATACCCATATATTTGATCTTTTAACTATACCTTACATCTGTCAATTCTGCAATTTAATTAACCTTGACGTTCCAGTAAAATATGTAGGTTGGAATTCAGAATTTGTTTTATCATTTATTTGTACAGCTCTTTCTTAAATACATCTTTACTGTATAATCAGTGCACAATAAAAGTGAGTTTCTTCTTGTAATACAAATATTATACTAAATTGCACCACATAAAATCCAATCAATATAGTTGTCTGTAGAAATTAATATAGAAGAGGGAGCAAAGAAAAAAATCATTTAATCAGCAGAAAAATCTATTAATCAGCAGAAATATTCCTCTTCTCTAGAGACCGGGATGTAACTGAATGTAACTGAATAGCCACTCACAGTGCAAAATAAACACTCTCAGAAAAGTGACCTGTGCAAGCAGAAGGGTCATATGATGCAGAGGGCTGCCATAAAGGAGCAAGGCACTGCGGTATATGGGAAGGCACATCAAAAACTGTGGAAGATCAAGCATGGAAGGCGGAAAGCGACCGCTCTAACTTAGTGAATCACATGAGATCTACTCTGACCACTTGTCAGACACAAGGTAGACAGGCTTGATTAATCTGACACCCAAATATATAGGTCCACTTAAAAGCTACAACCACTTAGGGCCGTCTTTAACACAAGGCAAAAGGGGCAGCTGCCCAGGGCCCAGTCTTTTACTATTTTTTTTTTTTTAATTCATGCCAGACTGCTGATGTCATGTGACATGGGGGACACACACACAGTCAGTCCTAATATTGTCACAGTCAAAAGATCTTTGCTTTTATTTATTTGTGAGAAACTGTGCCAGACAGTGCCAATGTCATGTGATATTCCAAACTAGTGCCATGTGCTGTTTTAGATGTGCACTGTGCAGCACTGGATGCTAAGCCCTAACTAGGCATCCAGCCAATCCCACTGCATCAGAAAAGGTCCTGCTGGGGTTACCACTGTTACTAGGTAACTGCTCTGGTGGTGGGGATTGTTTCTGGGTAGGGCTGACTACAGGCGCATGCAGGAGAAAGCTGGAGTGCCAGGCACGTGAGGATTTGAGCATCTGTGCAGCTGCACACACTGCTCTCTTCAGGCTTGAGGCTGTGTGACTCATCTGTATCCATGCAGACTTGGGTAGACAGCATCCAGTCTGCTGGTCCCCTTAGCCCTGCTCTTTCTGCAGTGGCTCTAAGATCAACTAACTGAAGTTTGTTAGTGGAACAGTGCTTTGTAGAAAAGTGGGAAGAATAAGTGTATAGAATCAATAGTCGGTCCACAGCACCATATACAAAGTTCACTTTATTAGAAACAGGTAAAACAAAGAAAGTGACATTTCATGGTTGCCCCTTTAATCATACAATCAGAAGAATAAGTGAGTGTACACATGCCCCTCCCCCATGCAGCATTGTCTAGTGCAGGATGAGAGGGAATTTGTTCCTAGCAAAGAAGTGACATGTGCTGCTGTGGCTGATGTATAGTGCCATGCTGATACTTCACACATTAAGGTTAGGTTTATTTTTATAGTTTTTATTTCTCTCCGTCTCAGATTTTACAGCTTCCCATAGTAGTTCTACTGTTCCAGTCAGTAAACTTATAGTTGTCTGCACCTCCATGCTTCCGCTTCAGTCTTTACCTTGCTTTGCTCCTGTTGGCTGCCCTAAATCTCTTTAACCAGCTAACCTCACACCAGAATCACATTCAAAAGCATATTAAATTAAACCAGAGTATAGGAATTTATATATTTATTTATTTATTAGTAATACTTAGGTCTAGTTTCACATATTACATTTTTTTTAATGATTAGCCCAGCAGTGGGTGATCCACTGCTGGGCTAATAATTTAAAAAAATATATTAAATAAATTGATTTAGTTGTTTTTTGGGATGTTGGGGTGGAGAGCGAAATTGCATGGGGACGGGGGCCAAGAAAATGTTTGCCACGGGTCCAGTCAATATTAAAGACGGCAATGCAGCCACTCTTGTGGTACACTATATAAAGTACATAAACTTAATCCCTTTGAAATGTACTAACTTGGTGCAGCTCCAAACCGCTAAGCAGAAAATGAACTTACTTTCCAGCCATGTGATGTGTCTGTCATCTTGAAATACTGTATATGTTAACATAGTAGGCCCTGCATACAGATAGTAAGAGAAGCTGTACTAATAAACATTTACATTACTCTAATGCATGCTCTTGGATTGATGATTTTATCCACACACCTTTGATTAGGACATATGTTTGTCCTTTTCCTCCTCAACTTATGGACTACCTGTCAGTGTACCTCACAGTAAAGCTTGCTTGATTAATAAATAACGACATCACATCAAGGTATCACAAAGGGAGATTAACTTATTGATGAAATAGCTCATAATAGCTATAATAAGAAAAACTATTACATGTATCCTGTATGAATAAAAAATCGTGCTATCAGTTTCTCCTAAACCCATGTGCGCTCTCAACTTATTTGAGATCAGGTGCTATATGATTACACAAAACACAACCCACTCTCCTTACATTATTTGTATTCATAGTCCAAAACAGAAGTGAGCATTTAGAAGCTATCTGTCCTCTGTTAAAATATGCACACTATGGCTACTAAAAACATATGTGAAACTGATAAATCACTGAAGCTGCAAGCTCACTCTAGCAGTAAAATGAATGCTTTCTTTAGAACGCTATGTTCTGGCACACTGAAGAGTCTCAGCTGCAGGCACCAGCAACAACACATTAGCAACACCAGATGAAAGGTGAAAAAAGATATAACTGATATCGAGGACAGAGTTGAACAGCTAGAGTAAGGGGCACTCATGACTGACATGGAAGCCCAGTCTCTCCATATATGTAAACAAGAGTCCCACATCCTACAACTACAATTGCAGGTGAAAGACCTGGGGAATAGGAGTAGGAGTCAAACTGTTTTCAATTAGATTAGGTAACACAGGTAATACAGAAATCTATTTGGACACAGCCCACAGGGCACTAAAGCTACAACTGAAAGATAATGCTCCCCTAAAAACATTATACAGATAAGAAAAGTATCATGGTGGTGGCAAGGAAACACCCAATCCAAGAAACACAATATAATTAAAATATTCTAAAGACCTCAGTTCTTTAATTTTACTCAAGAGAAAAGAAGCAAGATATCTAACTCAACATTTACAAGGATTAGAAATATCATACAGAAGGAGTTACCTTTTCAGCATTGGGGTCTTAAAGAACAATCAACTACTTATCTACAAAACACCAGATGCCCTTGAATCCTTCTGCAAAGGTTTAGGGATAGCCCTACCATCACTTCTTACATTACAAAATGGACACACAGGTCAGACCAAAGAAGGACAATCAGCACTGAAACCCTAAACATTATCCTGGACTAAGGTGTCTATGAAGTGTGCAAGAGATCATAACTCACCTTATAGTGACTCCCAGCAAGCTCCCACCTAATTACAGTTAATTTTTATACAGGACACTTGAAGTATGATGGGTCTTTAAACATGGTCTTCCCCTCTTTAATTCATATTGATCAAGGAGACTTTATCCAACCAGGGATATTACAATAAGAGCCATACAACTAATAGATTATTCAAAATATATGCAAATGAACCCTGTATAAGTCTCCACCGATGCTGAGAAAGTATTTGACAGAGATAATTGGTAATTTATATTCTCTGTTGTGCCTCTTTCTGGTTTACGCCTAAACTAATACTGAGTGAAAGGAAATGGCCTCCTGTCATATCTGTTCCAAATACATAAATGAATGAGACAGGGTTGACCACTTTTTCCTATCCTTTTTAAGCTGACAATCAAAATGTTTGCAGCCCTCATAAGATAACCCCCACATTCAAGGATTGGAGATTGGCCCCAACATGTATAAGTTCTTTTTTTATCCCATGATGATTTGTTACCCCAAGCTTCATTCATGACATCTTTACCTGTGGTTATACAACAATTTGAGCTGTGTTGATTATTTTTTCCAATTTTCTAATTAAGTACCTAAAGGACCAGTCAACCCAGTAGATTTGCATAATCAACAAATGCAAGATAATAAGACAATGCTATAGCACTTAGAGGCCCATTTATCAAGCTTGAAGGGCCATGTTTCTAAAGACCGCTGGTCCATAACCCTGTCCGCCTGCTCTGATGAGGCAGACAGGAATTGCCGCAATTCAACCTGATGGAATACGATCGGGTTGATTGACACCTCCCTGCTGGCGGCCACAAGTCTGGAGGGGGCGGCGTTGCACCAGCAGCTCTTGTGAGTTGCTGGTGCAATGCTGAATACGGAGAGCATATTGCTCTCCGCATTCAGCAATGTCTGTCAGACCTGATCCGCACTGTAGGATCAGGTCCGACAGACATATGATAAATAGGCCTCTAAGTCTAAACTTCAAAGTAGTAGTAAGATTTTTTTTGACAATTTTAAAAGTTATGTCTTTTTCCACTCCCCTGTACCATGTGACAGCCATCAGCCAATCACAAATGCATACACGTGCCATGTGACAGCCAACAACCATTAACAAATGCATACACACTTATTCTTGCACATGGTCAGTAGAAGCTGGTGACTCAAAACATTTAAATATAAAAAAGACTGTGCACATTTTGTTAATGGAAGTAAATTGGAATGTTGTTTAAAATGACATGCTCTGTCTGAATAATGAAAGTTTAATTTTGATTGAGTGTCCCTTTAAATCTGTTTTATGATATAACTCCAAATACTCACAGTACCAATCAATATACTAAGGTCTGTAATATAATCAAAAAATATTTGCCTTTAATATATGGAGATGAAGTTTTGAAACCTGTAATAAAAAAAGGTTGTAAATTTGTGTATAAGAAGGGCAAATCTATTGCTAACATTTTATCCCCAAGTGAGCTGAGAAATAAAGTGACAAATACAGGGAGTGCCTGGCTTCAATCAAATGGCACCTTTAAATGCGGTAATAAGAGATATAGGGCTTGTGGATATATAAGGGTGACTAAGAAATGTCAATCCTATACCACAGGCAAAGAATATAATGTGAAAGGCTGTATAAAATGTTTCACTGATCATGTGATATATTTAATAGCATGTAAAGAGCTTAAAAAACGGTATATCGGCATGATGACAAGGGATGTAAGAACTCTAATACGAGAGAACATATCTTTTATATAGAGAATAACATCTCATGCTCTGCGTTGGATGCTCACTTTATTGAGGAGCATGATCAGAATTTAAAATCCTTTAGTTGGTCTGCGTTAGAACACATACGCAAACCACACAGAGGGGGAGATAGGCTAAACCTCCTTAAAAAAACAGGAGGCATATTGGATCTTTGTATTCAAAACACTGGTGCCTTCAGGGTTTAACTCCGAACATGATGTTATAAATTGTTGGTTGTAGCTACATTATCTATCTTATATCTTTGAAACACTTTATGATAGAAGTATGTTCTTTATATGTATGCCCATTGTTTATATGGGCTATATTCAGTTTCTGTAATATGGATGTACTTCCCCTTAAATGTATACCTAATATCTGGCCTTTTTAGCAAAAGTTTATTGGTTTATCCAAATTAGATAAATACGGAGTAAAATGAAAGCTATGTATGACGTTTAGCTATATTGTGGTATCTATATTGCACCATATATATTCTTTTCTGATAAGAACCTTCAAAGTATGTTTATGATACCATAACATTGTACTTTATAGACGTTTTAGCGTCTATTCTCTGTATTATGAATGTATACTTCTTAAATATGTGTATCTAACACCTTTGTCTCCTAGTAGAGTTTGCAAATTTATTCATATTAGAGATATATGGAGTATAACGAAAGCTGTTTAAGAATTTATTTATACTATGACACTGATTTTGTTCCATATATATATATAATAGCATTATTTATCCTTAAAATATGGTTTTGACACCCTGGGTCCGTTTCATATAGACGTATTAGCACTAGGTCACAGGTCAATCTGTTATCCACAAAGGTCTGCCCCCTATTAGGAAAGTGATTGGAGTAAAAATGAAGTGGGAGTATACCTGCCACCAGGTGATAAGTCACAGGTATGAGGGGTTCCGGTATGGTCTATGATTAAGGCGTGTTTGTCTTACCGAAATACGTAAGACCGAACCTGATAGTAGTTCCATGATTGTGTGTGCTGTCTTCTATGATATGGAAGTGTGTTTTATGCTGAGATATTGAAATAAAGAAGTTTACCTTTAACTGGATTTGGACCCATCTTTTGTTTGATATTAGTTCTATCCCTCATTCCCTCTGCCAGATTTCCATCTTGTCCTTTTGTGGTCTGTTTGCCCAGTGTGCCAGACACTAACCTTGACGTTTCTCTACTGACACCCACATCTACCCTTTTTTCATCTGGTACATTTCTGCCGATTCTGCAATAACCCAGTCCTAGGCTTGAGGCCTACTGCACAACAGTATAAAGACAGGATTGTGAGCATCACCAATCTACGTGGTTAGACATTGCTGTGAGTTTCTCCAGTTTATAAGCTCCTGTTCCAGTGTTATTATCCAGATTTTTATTTAAGCCTTATTTGGACTGCCTTCCTGTTTATGACCCACTGCCTGTTAACAGGACTTTGTTTTCTCCTGCTCCCTTTGTATCTAAACGTGTGCAGACTGATCTGCTGTGTTACTCATAACCTGCTGTCATCTGCTTTCCTCTGTTGTTTCTACACAGCGCTGCTGGTAGTGTTCATATTAAAAATTGAAAGTAAAAAATTTGCATGTGAGTGAAATCCAACGCGTGCATAGAGTTTAATTTTAGATAACCGTAATCGCGTTAATGTATTCTCACCATAGACTTCAATGGAGCGGGCAAACTGAAAAAACCTAAGGCCAAAACTTGCATGCTAACCCAAACTGAGCTTTTAATATTAATATTAAACATTCCATTGAAATGTATGTAATATTTATATTTAAATATAAATGTATATTTACATCTGTGTATATACCTGTATATATAAGTATAGATATATATTAAAATATATATTTATTTATACAGATATATATATATATATATATTGCATTTAATGCTATGTAAATTGCAATGTATAATATGCAAATTGGGAAACGGGTCTATTGATGTAGGTCTAACGCGGTGTTGGGCTAGCGCAACAGTTATCTTAAGTCACATTATGTAAATATTAAATATAAAAATAATGTAAAAAATGTGTTACTGTTTAAAAGATAGATAATCAGTGTATTACCCATTCCCAAGTTCTGCATAACCAGTACTGTTATATCAATATACATTTTACCTCTGTGATTACCTAATATCTTTGCCTTTGCAGACAGCCCCTTTATCTCAGTGCTGTTTATTTATTTATAAAATAGTTTACCAGAAAGGATACATTGAGATTTCTCTCGTTTTCAAGTATGTCCTGGGTCCACAAAACATTGCATTGATACAATAGGGTACAATAAAATTCAAAAACAATAATAATACACAATATATGCAAAGATTTAACATAGAACAGGTTGGAAATATATAATCTACCATGACAGGTGCATTCTATTTTGAGATATGTAGAGAGGGATCTCTTAAAGGATATGAGGCTTGGGGAAAGGTTTGAAAGTGTGCGGGAGGTCATTCCATAACTGTGGTGCTCTGTAGGAAAAGGAGGATCGAGCTGCTTTCTTTTTGTATTGAGGCAAGCTAAATAATGTGCTGGTACTGGATTGGAGGTTATAGGAGGTGTGAATAGCTGGGGAGAACATTTTGCTCAGGTAGGGTGGGAGTTTCCCAGAAAGGCTCTTAAACACAAGGCAGGAAAGATGGAGGGTGCGTCTGGATTCCAGCATCAGCCAGTTCACTTCTTTTAGCATGTCACAATGGTGGGTCCTCTAGTTACATTGTAGCACAAAGCTGCAGAATAAGTTATACAATGTATTAAGTTTATTAAGGTAAGTTTGCGGTGCAGGTCCGTATACTATGTCCCCGTAATCCATGATAGGCATCAGCATTTGCTGTACAATCTTTTTCTTTATTGTAGGGCTAAGGCAAGATTTGTTTCTGTACAGGGCACCTAGTTTTGGATAAAGTTTAGATGCAAGTTTTTCTATGTGGAGACAAAAACATAGATTAGGGTCTAACAACATACCCAAGTATTTGAAAGAGTGGACTGCGGTCAGTGTGCAATTGGATTTTGTTTTGATGCATACATGGGAATTTTGTAATTTGCGTAATTTAGGCCCCCTTCCAAAGATCATTGTGACAGTTTTGTCAGTGTTTAGGAAGAGTTTGTTTTTTGAGATCCACTTTTCTACCTCTGTGAACTGGTCTTGGAGCACTGCTTCAAGCTGCGGCAGTTCGGAATTGTTTGCATAGATTACTGTGTCATCTGCATACATGTGTACAGTTGAGGATTTGCAGACATTAGGCAGATCATTTATAAATAATGTAAATAGTAGGGGGCCGAGAATGGAACCTTGGGGAACACCACACGTGACTGGGAGAGGGAGGGAGTCACTGTCAGAAATGGAGACATATTGTGATTGATCCGATACATATGATCAAAACCAGGTTAATGGATGATCAGCGATACCAGAGTTTTTTAGTTTGAGCAGTAGTATGTCTTGGTCTACTGTGTCAAAGGCCTTTGCAAAATCAAGGAAAATAGCTTCAGTTAGGTCTCCTTGTTCCATGCCAGTTTGTATGTCATTGCAAACTTTTAGGAGGGCAGTTGTAGTTGAGTGATTTGGTCAAAAATCTGATTGATCAGGGGTCAGATAGTTAGAAAGTTGGTAATACTCGCATAATTGCGTATGGACGCATTTTTCTAAGATTTTTGACAATACTGGGAGCAATGATATAGGGCAATAGTTATAAACCAAGGTTAACTCCCCACTTTTATGAATAGGCACTACTCTTGCAATTTTCCAGAGTTTGAGTATGTATTCAGACATCAAGGATTCATTAATTTGGGTTGTGACAGGCTTAGCAATTGCTGGCACACTGAACTTCAACAGCATTGCTGGGATTTGATCAGGTCCAGGCTGTTTTTTTTATTTTTAGATTATTAAGGTGTTTCTTAATGACATTGAAGGGTACAGGTCTAAAATTGAACTTCTCTATATTGTTTATTTGCTGTTTTAGTGGGGCCTGATCCACATTTGTAGTTTCAGGATGCGTGCCATTTACTAGTTTAGCAATCAGGGTGGTGGAGCATCCTACAAAATAATTGTGGTTATCCGCATTGACAGTTTCAGGTTAGGAGTGGATTGGTGGCTTTTGTAAGTTATTTATGAGTTTCCAAAACTTTCTAGGGCTAGATATGTTATTGTTCAGATGTTCACAGAAATATTGGGCCTTGGTCCATTTTGTTTTTTTAGTGCATATATTTTGCCATTATCTATATAAATAGTGATTGATCATAGAGCCAGTATGCTTGAACTTTGACCACAATGAACACCGAAACTGGTACATTTGAATGAGGTCAGCTGTGATCCAATACAAGTGTGCTCCTTTTACTCTCACCTTATGCAGCGGGGCATGTAAATTCCAAACTTGTAGGAGTTCAGACTGAAAGAATACAACTGCAGAGTCTAGATCTGGGATTAGGTTTAATTTGTGCCAGGAGAGGTTCTTGATGTCATTTAGAAATGATTGAAGATTACATTTTTTGAAGGACCTGGTGATTTTAACCTTGGGAGAGGATTTAGTTGGCTTTATTTTGCGCACGCAGTACACTAAGCAGTGGTCACTGAAATTGTTAGGGAGAACACCTGCCTCCAGGATTCGGTCGGGAGAAGTGGAGAGAATCCAGTCGAGCATTATGGCTTTTGATGTTTATGTGAGTTTGGGAGAAGATTAATTGCGTTAGCTGCAAAGATTTAAACAGCGAGCGACAACTGTTATTTTTTGGATTCAGCCAATCAATATTAAAATCTCCAAAAACTAAAATTTCACTTTTTGGGTTTTGATCTATGGATTCACTAAGGAGATGTGCTATGTCAGAAATGGAATGCACAGGGGAGCTAGGTGGGCGATATATTCCTGCAACAATGATTGATTTACTGCAAGGGATCTCAATTGTGCCAGAAAGGAAATCAAAGATGGCAGGAGAGCTAGATTTTTGTAAGGGGGTGAACTTTGTGGAATTGTCAACATAAATTACAATGCCGCCTCATCTATTAGCTCTGTCAATTCTATTGCATAAATACCCATGTATTACAATGGCAGAGTGAGGTATTTTTGCAGTTAGCCACGATTCAGAGATCACAATGATTTTGGGCTTGTATTGTAAACACTAAGGCCTAGATTTAGAGTTCGGCGGTAGCCGTCAAAACCAGCGTTAGAGGCTCCTAACGCTGGTTTTGGGCGCCCGCTGGTATTTGGAGTCAGTGATTAAAGGGTCTAACGCTCACTTTTCAGCCGCGACTTTTCCATACCGCAGATCCCCCTACGCCATTTGCGTAGCCTATCTTTTCAATGGGATCTTTCTAACGCTGGTATTTAGAGTCGTTTCTGCAGTGAGCGTTAGAGCTCTAACGACAAGATTCCAGCCGCCTGAAAATAGCAGGAGTTAAGAGCTTTCTGGCTAACGCCGGTTTATAAAGCTCTTAACTACTGTACCCTAAAGTACACTAACACCCATAAACTACCTATGTACCCCTAAACCGAGGTCCCCCCACATCGCCGCCACTCGATTAAAATTTTTAACCCCTAATCTGCCGACCGCCACCTACGTTATACTTATGTACCCCTAATCTGCTGCCCCTAACACCGCCGACCCCTGTATTATATCTATTAACCCCTAACTTGCCCCCCACAACGTCGCCGCAAGCTACTTAAAATAATTAACCCCTAATCTTCCGACCGCAAATCGCCGCCACCTACGTTATCCCTATGTACCCCTAATCTGCTACCCCTAACATCGCCGACCCCTATGCTATATTTATTAACCCCTAATCTGCCCCCCACAACGTCGCCGACACCTACCTACAATTATTAACCCCTAATCTGCCGAGCGGACCTGAGCGCTACTATAATAAAGTTATTAACCCCTAATCCGCCTCACTAACCCTATCATAAATAGTATTAACCCCTAATCTGCCCTCCCTAACATCGCCGACACCTACCTTCAATTATTAACCCCTAATCTGCCGACCGGAGCTCACCGCTATTCTAATAAATGTATTAACCCCTAAAGCTAAGTCTAACCCTAACACTAACACCCCCCTAAGTTAAATATAATTTTTATCTAACGAAATAAATTAACTCTTATTAAATAAATAATTCCTATTTAAAGCTAAATACTTACCTGTAAAATACATCCTAATATAGCTACAATATAAATTATAATTATATTATAGCTATTTTAGGATTAATATTTATTTTACAGGCAACTTTGTAATTATTTTAACCAGGTACAATAGCTATTAAATAGTTAAGAACTATTTAATAGTTACCTAGTTAAAATAATTACAAATTTACCTGTAAAATAAATCCTAACCTAAGATATAATTAAACCTAACACTACCCTATCAATAAAATAATTAAATAAACTACCTACAATTACCTACAATTAACCTAACACTACACTATCAATAAATTAATTAAACACAATTGCTACAAATAAATAAAATTAAATAAACTATCTAAAGTACAAAAAATAAAAAAGAACTAAGTTACAGAAAATAATAAAATATTTACAAACATAATAAAAATATTACAACAATTTTAAACTAATTACACCTACTCTAAGCCCCCTAATAAAATAACAAAGCCCCCCAAAATAAAAAATTCCCTACCCTATTCTAAAATACAAATATTACAAGCTCTTTTACCTTACCAGCCCTGAACAGGGCCCTTTGCGGGGCATGCCCCAAGAATTTCAGCTCTTTTGCCTGTAAAAAAAAACATACAATACCCCCCCCCAACATTACAACCCACCACCCACATACCCCTAATCTAACCCAAACCCCCCTTAAATAAACCTAACACTACCCCCCTGATGATCTTCCTACCTTGTCTTCACCATGCCAGGTTCACCGATCCGTCCTGGCTCCAAGATCTTCATCCAACCCAAGCGGGGGCTAGACATCCACTGAAGAAGTCCAGAAGAGGGTCCAAAGTCTTCCTCCTATCCGGCAAGAAGAGGACATCCGGACCGGCAAACATCTTCTCCAAGCGGCATCTTCTATCTTCTTCCATCCGATGACGACCGGCTCCATCTTGAAGACCTCCAGCGCGGATCCATCCTCTTCTTCCGACGACTAGACGACGAATGACGGTTCCTTTAAGGGACGTCATCCAAGATGGCGTCCCTCGAATTCCGATTGGCTGATAGGATTCTATCAGCCAATCGGAATTAAGGTAGGAATTTTCTGATTGGCTGATGGAATCAGCCAATCAGAATATAGTTCAATCCGATTGGCTGATCCAATCAGCCAATCAGATTGAGCTCGCATTCTATTGGCTGATCGGAACAGCCAATAGAATGCGAGCTCAATCTGATTGGCTGATTGGATCAGCCAATCGGATTGAACTATATTCTGATTGGCTGATTCCATCAGCCAATCAGAAAATTCCTACCTTAATTCCGATTGGCTGATAGAATCCTATCAGCCAATCGGAATTCGAGGGACGCCATCTTGGATGACGTCCCTTAAAGGAACCGTCATTCGTCGTCTAGTCGTCGGAAGAAGAGGATGGATCCGCGCTGGAGGTCTTCAAGATGGAGCCGGTCGTCATCGGATGGAAGAAGATAGAAGATGCCGCTTGGAGAAGATGTTTGCCGGTCCGGATGTCCTCTTCTTGCCGGATAGGAGGAAGACTTTGGACCCTCTTCTGGACTTCTTCAGTGGATGTCTAGCCCCCGCTTGGGTTGGATGAAGATCTTGGAGCCAGGACGGATCGGTGAACCTGGCATGGTGAAGACAAGGTAGGAAGATCATCAGGGGGGTAGTGTTAGGTTTATTTAAGGGGGGTTTGGGTTAGATTAGGGGTATGTGGGTGGTGGGTTGTAATGTTGGGGGGGGGGTATTGTATGTTTTTTTTTACAGGCAAAAGAGCTGAAATTCTTGGGGCATGCCCCGCAAAGGGCCCTGTTCAGGGCTGGTAAGGTAAAAGAGCTTGTAATATTTGTATTTTAGAATAGGGTAGGGAATTTTTTATTTTGGGGGGCTTTGTTATTTTATTAGGGGGCTTAGAGTAGGTGTAATTAGTTTAAAATTGTTGTAATATTTTTATTATGTTTGTAAATATTTTATTATTTTCTGTAACTTAGTTCTTTTTTATTTTTTGTACTTTAGATAGTTTATTTAATTTTATTTATTTGTAGCAATTGTGTTTAATTAATTTATTGATAGTGTAGTGTTAGGTTAATTGTAGGTAATTGTAGGTAGTTTATTTAATTATTTTATTGATAGGGTAGTGTTAGGTTTAATTATATCTTAGGTTAGGATTTATTTTACAGGTAAATTTGTAATTATTTTAACTAGGTAACTATTAAATAGTTCTTAACTATTTAATAGCTATTGTACCTGGTTAAAATAATTACAAAGTTGCCTGTAAAATAAATATTAATCCTAAAATAGCTATAATATAATTATAATTTATATTGTAGCTATATTAGGATGTATTTTACAGGTAAGTATTTAGCTTTAAATAGGAATTATTTATTTAATAAGAGTTAATTTATTTCGTTAGATAAAAATTATATTTAACTTAGGGGGGTGTTAGTGTTAGGGTTAGACTTAGCTTTAGGGGTTAATACATTTATTAGAATAGCGGTGAGCTCCGGTCAGCAGATTAGGGGTTAATAATTGAAGGTAGGTGTCGGCGATGTTAGGGAGGGCAGATTAGGGGTTAATACTATTTATGATAGGGTTAGTGAGGCGGATTAGGGGTTAATAACTTTATTATAGTAGCGCTCAGGTCCGCTCGGCAGATTAGGGGTTAATAATTGTAGGTAGGTGTCGGCGACGTTGTGGGGGGCAGATTAGGGGTTAATAAATATAACATAGGGGTCGGCGATGTTAGGGCAGCAGATTAGGGGTACATAGGGATAACGTAGGTGGCGGCGGTTTACGGAGCGGCAGATTAGGGGTTAAAAGTGTAATGCAGGGGTCAGCGATAGCGGGGGCGGCAGATTAGGGGTTAATAAGTGTAAGGTTAGGGGTGTTTAGACTCGGGGTACATGTTAGGGTGTTAGGTGCAGACTTAGGAGGTGTTTCCCCATAGGAAACAATGGGGCTGCGTTAGGAGCTGAACGCTGCTTTTTTGCAGGTGTTAGGTTTTTTTTCAGCTCAAACAGCCCCATTGTTTCCTATGGGAGAATCGTGCACGAGCACGTTTTTGATGCCGGCCGCGTCCGTAAGCAACTCTGGTATCGAGAGTTGCATTTGCGGTAAAAATGCTCTACGCTCCTTTTTTGGAGCCTAACGCAGCATTTGTTTGAACTCTCGATACCAGAGTTAAATTTATGGTGCGGCCAGAAAAAAACCCGCGGAGCGTTAACAGCCCTTTTACCGCCGAACTCTAAATCTAGGCCTAAGCTTGCAGTGCATCAATTTTTGGTAGTAAGCTGCGGATATTACAGTGCACAAAGGAGAGGCCTTTTTTAGCTGGAAGGCTAAGAATTGAATTTTCTGGGGGACCAGGGTTAGACTCTACATCATTTGCAAGGGCAAGTAACATAAGGAATAGGAATTTGGCCATATAGTGAATGGGATACTTTATAATTTTGTGAGGTGGGGGTAGGAGGGTTATTTTTTATAACTCTCCACCAGCACTCAACAGATAAGTTACAGCAACAGAGCAGGCCATGGCGTATGATAATTTGTTTTCCAGTTTGAGGTGTGTGCTTATGGTGGTAATGATAGGAACAAAATTGGAGTGAGAGAAGGTTTGTCACGAATATCAGTATGGTCATATTTGGATTCATGTTAGTGCTATGAGGTGTGTAAATGAAAATAAAACAAAAATAGTACAATATAAAAAATAGAGTGTATATATATATATATATGTATATATATATATATATATATATATTTATCGATGTGGGATATATAGCTATTTGTAGGGAGAGAGGGTATGTATTCTAAAGGGTTAAGTGAATGGAATGATGTGCTGATCAGTGTTTGCAGCTGTCGGTTTAGGAGAATGAACATTGTCTGGGAGACTATCTATAAATTAGGGAATAAGCTTGGGGTGGGAGGGAAACTGTCTTCCAGAGGCTATCTGTTGCAGAGGGCTGTGTGGCAGCTGAAGTAAGTTGGTCTATGAATTTTCTTTAAAGACTGGAGCAAAAATACTTTAAATTCAGCTGAGGAAGAGAGATATATTAGTGTCAGATTGGCCTGCAAAAAAAGTTGAGGGAAGGGGTATCTATGGACATTTGAGCTAGGGGTCATACAGGCAAAAACACAGGGAAAGTTCACAAATTACAGAGATAAGAGAGGTATCCATTGAGGGAAATAAAACCATTAAACAAGCAAGATATCTTACAAAAGTTTATCAGAGAAAAGCTGCCTTCTTGAAACAGAAGCACTTTGAACTTAATGACAAAGTAGGCTCATCACTAGCGAAAGCCCTCAAACGAAAGCAGTTGAATACATATATACATACTGTGTCAGATAGGGCAGACACAACACATAAAGACAGCAAGAGTATCGCTGAGACCTTTAGGCTTTATTATGAAAATTTGTATAACCTAGATAATGACAGTAGTGATGAGGACATCGATTCATATTTAGACGACCTCTGCTTAACCGGACTGAGCAGGGAAGACTCGGAATCTCTAGACGCACCAATCACTATTGATGAAACCAAATCGGCCATTAAAAGTATGACTAATGGGAAAAGCCCAGGACCTGACGCCCTGAGTGTAAAATATTATAAGACGTTCATGAATCATCTGTTGCAACCCCTCAGTCTTCTCTTCAACTCGGTTTTGAGGGAAGGAGGCTTTACAGAACGCCTATTAGAGGCGCATATAACAGTACTCCCAAAACAAGGTAAGACCCCTTATAGACCTGAGAATTTTAGGCCCATCTCATTCTTAAATTCGGACATAAAGATATATGCCAAAATCCTAGCTAATAGGATAAACAAATTCCTCCCTACGTTAATCCACCCAAACCAAGTGGGCTTTATACCTGTCAGGGAAGCTCGGGATAACACCCTAAAGATACTTCAACTCATGGCACACGCACAGACACATCACATACCATTGGCGCTCATTTCTACGGAAGCCGAGAAGGCATTTGACAGGGTGCGCTGGCAGTTCCTGCGGGCAACCCAGTCAAAGATGAATTTCAGCAAAACCTTTATAGCACAAATCTTTTCCCTTTAGAGCAATCCAACAGCCCAGGTCAAGGTAAACGGCACCCTCTCTGACAAATTTAGTATACGGAATGGGACAAGGCAGGGCTGTCCACTGTCGCTTGTGTTGTTTGCTATTACCATTGAGGCCTTAGCGCAAGCAATTCACTCAAACAACCATATTAAATGTATCCACACTAAATCTCGGGAACACAAGTTGGCATTATATGCTGATGACGTTTTACTCACACTCACGGATATAGGCGAATCCATTCCCACGGCCCTAGAGTCATTTGCCAAATTTGGTAGAGTCTCGAATTTCCATCATAATCCCAGTAAGTCTGAATTTTTAAACGTCACCTACTAGCCTGAGCTCTTACCTAACCTATTACAAAACTGTCCTCTAAAAAGACAACAGATAAAGATGAAATATCTTGGCATATATCCGTCACCAGATCCCCAAGAAATATTCCTCGCCAATTACAAAAAACTAGAGAATGAATTAGTTACAGATCTGTCCAGCTGGAGAAACGAATCAATTTCCTGACTGGGACGCATCAATGTAGTTAAGATGAACATCCTTCCCAGATTGCTTTACTTGCTCCAAACTACACCTATACCCCTACCAATACACTATTTAGACAGAATACAACGACTTATAGACCAATACATATGGAGAGAAATCAAGCCCAGAGTAGCAAGACATACACTGTGTTTCCCAAAGGATAGCGGAGGGTTGGGGGTACCACATATAGGCATATACAAACAGGCGATTGCCTTACACAGACTGATGGACTGGTGCCAAAATGACCCAAATAAAGAATGGGTCCAGCTGGATTGTGATATATTGAACACGAATAATGCAGACTTGATAGCCTGGCTCCATACGAAGCACAGACCAAAGTTGGTAACAGAATACCCCTTGCTACAAGACTTTTTTCAGATCTGGGATAAGATCTTAAACACCTCAACACACATTTCTAGTATACCCTCACCACTTCCACCTATTTGTAGCAATCCTGAGCTGCCTGTTGATCTCGGAGAAACTAGACTAAACAGAACCGCCTACATGGGAGAGAGAGTGATCTCAGTAATTATGGACGGTCACAACCTTAGAAAGCTTGAGGACATCCAGGAACACTTACTTGAGTCCAAAATGGATTGGTTTACACACGCCAAGCTCACTCACTATCTAGCTATGCATCAACATAAACATCTCCTTGTAAGACCAAAAATTTCTTTTGAACAATCTGCTTACAAAAAACAAAAACACAACATGGGATTTCAAAATTATATAAGCTCCTCTTACTTGGCGACGCAGGCTCACTCCCCTCTTACACTAAAGCATGGGAGAGGGAATTTAACTCAGATATCACATTCCAAGAGTGGCAGACGGCTTTCCAAACCACAAAAAAATCATCCATATCTGCTAGAGTCCAAGAGTCAAACTACAAATTTCTCTCTAGGTGGTACTTTACTCTATCCAGACTACAAGACATATACAAAACGACATCAGGGAAATGCTGAAAAGAGTGTGGCGGGGAGGGTTCTCTTGTTCACATCTGGTGGGACTGCCCCAAGCTAGATACATACTGGACTGAAATTCTATCTCACATAAAAGACTCCCTGGGTCTTACTATACCTAATGACCCTAAGATCCTTCTATATATCTCTCTACCTAAAATAGACGGACAAGAGCATAGAGCACTACTAATGATCATGCTGAACAGCGCAAAGATGCTGGTTCCTAAAAATTAGAAATCTAGGATAGTCCTAACTTTGGCAGATTGGAAACAGCAGGTTACCACATTGCTTCAACTTGAACAGTATCACCACATATTACAGGGGGGAGGGGGTCACACATTCCTCATAGTAGTGTGATTTGAGACAGGACGTATATACACACCCCAAAGTCCAATGTTTCATTGCTACACCTCTGTGTTTGTACATATGCTCGTGCTGTGTTTTTGTATAATTTGTGTTGGTCAAGAGCAGAACCCACTATTACAGTATACATTGCTTGATATATGGAATCCATTGTTTATTACTTACAGTTTTATCTGTTTACCATCCAGATAGGGGGAAAAAAAGTTAGAAATAACCAAGCTCTACAGGGGATCAAAACTAATACAATTTTGGACGTTGAAATGAACAGGGCTCGAAAGGGCGACCTCAGTATGATCCCATATCAATATTTGTGTTACAATGTACCAAGGACATTTACAAGGACCTAATTCTTTAAACAGAAAGTTCCTTGTATTTTGTTTACAATATGTTTCTTTTTATAATTGTAAATTTGCTGTTTTTGCTCAATAAAGCTTGTTGAAAAAAAACAAAAAACAAGCAAGATATATGGTTCATCAATGTGCTCCAATATGCATTTAAAATAAAGAATAAAAATAATACCCAATACATATTACAACACACACTTTAGTAATAACAGGTAGAATATAATGAGATAACTATCTTCCAGAGGCTACCTGTTGCAGAGGGCTGTGTGGCAGCTGAAGTAAGTTGGTCTGTGAATTTTCTTTAAATACTGTGGCAAATATAACGTTTAAAAACTTGCATTTCAGGCAATTAGTGCTGACTTCTGAATAACTGCATGGGAGTGACATACATGAACAAGCAGTGCATTTTATTAGCTATTCACAAGCAGATAGTAATATAAGAGGTGGTCTTCAAGGGCTTAGAAATTAGCATATGAGCCTACCAAGGTTTAGCTTTCAAGAAAAGCAAAGTTTATGGTAAAAGTAAATTGGAAAGTTTTTTTAAAATTACATGCCCTATCTGAATCAGGAAAGATTATTTTGGAAATTACTGTATCTTTAATAATTATTAAAGAGGTTCTAAAAAATGTTAAAAAAAATCATTAGAATATTTTTTAGAATTTCTATAATAATTTTTTATAATTTGAATATTCTTCACATAAAAAAAATAAAATTATTTTTTAAATATATGTTTAAATATACTGTATGATTGCTATTAAAATAAAATAAAAATTATATTTAAATATATATATACTAGTACTAAAGCCCGTGTACACGGGCCATTTTTTTCAGAACAGCGGTCCCACCCCTTGCTCTCTCCCCCCTTTCTTTTGCTCTCTCTTCCCCCCTCTCTTTTGCTTTCTTTCCCCCCTCTCTTTTGCTTTCTCTCCCCCCTCTCCTTTGTTCTCTCTCTCCCCTCTTTTGCTCTCTCTCTCTCCCCTCTTTTGCTCTCTCTCTCCCCTCTTTGGCTCTCTCCATCATTTCTTTTGCTCTCTCTCCCCCCTCTTTGGCTCTCCCCCCCCCTTTGGCTCCCCCCCCCCTCTTTGGCTCCCCCCCCTCTTTGGCTCTCCCCCCCCTCTTTGGCTCTCCCCCCCCTCTTTGGCTCTCTCCCCTCTTTTGCTCTCTCTCCTCTTTGGCTCTCTCTCTCCCCTCTTTGGCTCCCCCCCCTTTAGCTCTCTCTCCCCCCTCTTTGGCTCTCTCTCCCCCCTCTTTGGCTCTCTCTCCCCCCTCTTTGGCTCTCTCTCCTCTTTGGCTCTCTCTCTCCCCCCTCTTTGGCTCTCCCCTCCCCTTTGGCTCCCCCCTCCCCTTTGGCTCCCCCCTCCCCTTTGGCTCCCCCCCTCTTTGGCTCTCCCCCCCCCCTATTTTGCTCTCCCCTCCCCTCTTTGGCTCTCTCCCCCCTCTTTTGTTCTCTCCCCCCCCTCTTTGGCGCTCTCCCCCCCCTCTTTGGCTCTCTCCCCCCCTCTTTGGCTCCCCCCCCCCTCTTTGGCTCTGCCCCCCCCCTCTTTGGCTCTCTCTCCCCCCTCTTTGTCTCTCTCTTTGGCTCTCTTTCCTCTTTGGCTCTCTCTCTCCCCCCCTCTTTGGCTCTCCCCCCCTTTAGCTCCCCCCCCCTTTGGCTCTCCCCCCCCCCTCTTTGGCTCTCTCTCCCCCCTCTTTGGCTCTCTCTCCCCCCCTCTTTGGCTCTCTCTCCTTTTTGGCTCTTTTTCCTCTTTGGCTCTCTCTCTCCCCCCTCTTTGGCTCTCCCCCCCTTCTCTTTGGCTCTCCCCCCCTTCTCTTTGGCTCTCTTCCCCCCTTCTCTTTGGCTCTCTCCCCCCCCCCCCCCTTCTCTTTGGCTCTCTCTCCCCCCCCCTTCTCTTTGGCTCTCTCTCCCCCCCCCTTCTCTTTGGCTCTCTGCCCCCCCCCTTCTCTTTGGCTCTCTGCCCCCCCCTTCTCTTTGGCTCTCTGCCCCCCCTTCTTTTTGGCTCTCTGCCCCCCCCTTCTCTTTGGCTCTCTGCCCCCCCCTTCTCTTTGGCTCTCTGCCCCCCCCTTCTCTTTGGCTCTCTGCCCCCCCCCCTTCTCTTTGGCTCTCTGCCCCCCCCTTCTCTTTGGCTCTCTGCCCCCCTGCCTTCTCTTTGGCTCTCTGCCCCCCCTTCTCTTTGGCTCTCTGCCCCCCCCTTCTCTTTGGCTCTCTGCCCCCCCTTCTCTTTGGCTCTCTGCCCCCTCCTTCTCTTTGGCTCTCTGCCCCCCCCCTTCTCTTTGGCTCTCTGCCCCCCCCCTCTCTTTGGCTCTCTGCCCCCCCCTTCTCTTTGGCTCTCTGCCCCCCCCTTCTCTTTGGCTCTCTGCCCCCCCTTCTCTTTGGCTCTCTGCCCCCACCCTTCTCTTTGCCTCTCTGCCCCCCCCTTCTCTTTGGCTCTCTGCCCCCCCTTCTCTTTAGCTCTCTGCCCCCCCCCTTCTCTTTGGCTCTCTGCCCCCCCCTTCTCTTTGGCTCTCTGCCCCCCCCTTCTCTTTGGCTCTCTGCCCCCCCCCCTTCTCTTTGGCTCTCTGCCCCCCCTTCTCTTTGGCTCTCTGCCCCCCCCCCCCCTCCTGCTCCCTCTCTGGCTCTGTCTTCGCGGGACCCCGCCCGGCCACGCCCCATCGCGGCAACACCTGCCCGGCCACGCCCCTCGTGATGCCCGGCCACACCCCTCGCGACGCTCCTGTCGGCCACAAACAGCTGTGAGGTCTGGGGAGCGCGTTGCCGCTTCTCACGCAGCAGACCTCACAGCTGTTGAGTAGCTCGCGCTCCCTATCTCACAGCTGCTTGTATGCTGTGTACCTCGCGCTCCCAATCTGTCAGCTGTCAGCTATGCCGAGGTGCGCGAGAATAGAATCTAAGGCCAAGTGTTTGTCTGTACTGCGCATGACAGCTTCAGACAAACACTTGTCTTTTATAATATAGGATATATATATATATATATATATATATATATACATTTAAAAATACATAGAACATATTACTCTATGTGAATAACATTTGAATGTAAAATATTTACAGTATATACACAGTTAAAGGGATAGTAAACTCCAAAAATGATATTGTTTAAAAAGATAGATAATCTCTTTATTTACCATTCCCCAGTTTTGCATAACCAACACTAGTTTCGATATATACTTTTTACCTCTGTAATTACTTTGTATCTAAGCTTTAGCTGACTGCCACCTTTTCTCAGATCTTTTGACATATTTGCATTTCAGGCAATTAGTGCTGACTCTTAAATAATTTCACCTGCGTGAGCACAATGTTAGCTATATGAAACAAATTAACTAACGCCCCCTAGCTGTGAAAAGCTGTCAAATGCATTCATATAAGAGGCAGCCTTCAAGGGCCTAGAAATTAGCATATGAGCCTTTCAACTAAGAATAACAAGATAACAAAGCAAATTTGATGATAAAAGTAAATTAGAAAGTTGCTTAAAATTGCATGCCCTATCTGAATCATGCAAGTTTAAATTTGATTTTACTATCCATTTAAACACATTATTAAATATTAAAGATAAATATTAAAGATTAATAAATATGATTTTCATGTTTTCAGGGATTTGACTGGAAATGGCCCCAATGTGTGTGTGTGTGTATATATTTACACATACATATATACATACATACATACACATATTTAGGCATGTTAGTGTATGTATATTTATGTGTGAACCCTTTTTTTGTCAAACACCTTATACCATATATATTGGATTTCTTATAATTTTTTTATAATTTTTTTCTTTCTTTTCGAGCAAACACGTTTTTGTAATAAACATGCTATTGCCGACACGTGTAAAAAGCAGGACAAAAAAAGATATAGCTTGCTTGCAAAAGTTAGTGCACCACTTGTAATCCTTGGGGCCTGATATTTAACACATTGACAGTCCAATGAGAAATTTTGGTTTTTCTAGGCTTGCAGTGCATCTGTCTATCACTATATTCTAAAAAAGTGGGCTGAACCTTGATGTGCTGAGAAGTGGTGATGTGTCTCCCATAGGATATAATAGGGATATTCAGTATATTTAGTTTCACTGTACATTCACTAGATTTGTCACACTCGGAAATATCGCCACTGAAAAGCAGGCGAGACTGATATGGCTGAAAAGGAATAGCTAAAGTGGAGGACAGTGCTTTGAATATTAAAAACCCACAGTGAAGTTTCCCTATTAAAATACAGATTACTCCCATGTAATGATCAGTAAACTCCCACGGAACACCTATATATTCATTATATCTGCGATTGACTTTAATAAAACAAACAAAAAAACACTTCCTATTAAAACTATAGGACCTGTGGGATTGTATTGTATAATGTTACAATGTGTATGTAAACTGTGAACGTGAAAGTACTAATCTTCTATTATGTCCTCAGGCGTATATATTTTTACTTATGTTAAGATTGTGATTATGCATTCTCAATATTCAAATTTACACTCTATTGAGAATGCGCATTGGCTTTTTGGCGTTTCCATATCTTACAATATTGTGATTGTGTTTCGAGATTGTAATATTAATATTTTATAATATAGTGATCACGATTGGTGATCGTGTTTTACTTAGAACATTGCAATCGCGCTGTAGCAAACGTGTTCTATATAATATTAATATATTTCTATATCTATTTCTATCTATATATATATTAGTACACACATTGTTACATTGTATATACAGTATATAATATATATATATATATATATATATATATATATATTATTACATACATTATTACATAAATATTCTAAGTTTATGCAATACAATATACAGTATATATATTAAACAATGTATATACATATCTAATATATTTATAATCTCCCTGCTCCTATTGATATGTTTAATTCCCTATTGTATTGTAAGAACAGGGGTTTAGTTCCTGTTGACACATGTAAATTGTACTGTCATACAGTACTGTTTTAAGGGTTCATTCCTTTCCTTTGATATAGGTGTCAATGCTGCTTTGAATATTTTGATGTTGTCAGAACAGCATCACAACCCACTGAAATGTATGGTAAGAGACTTCTTGGCTATGCTGTTTTTAAATAGTACTGTGTGTCGGCCCTTTTTAATATTTCGCCAAGTTTCTCAACATGGTGGCAGATCCCTTTTGAATATCTAATCCCCTCGTAGCACTTTCAATCATTGGGGCATTGGTGTTTTCCCTGAATTCTACTGTAAAATGAAAATGTATCTCCACTCTGTCCACGTTTTCATCTCTCACGCTTTCCAATATTGATACATGTTCCTATACATATTAAGCACAGAATGCACTATAATACAGTGGTATAATCTAAATAAGTGGCTTATGAAACTGCAATAAAAATGAATAACTATAAATGAAAAGTTGACTTTAGTCTGTGCTATTGTTCAAATATAAAGAACAAAATATAATGTTGGATATTTACCCTCTCTTGTCCCACTCTACATGCTTGTGCCATTTAAAACAGATGTTGTACTTTTTACCGTTGTACTTCTTAACCCTTTGGCTGCTAAGCCATTTCTCACCTGGGTGCTAAAATTTTATTTTATTTTTGAAATTTTTGACATTTTTGAAATTTTTGAAAACATTTTTTTTAACATTTTTTTTCTACAGACCACCAAGACTTACACTGTTGGAAAGGTTAAGCGATTACCTTTCCAACTATGGGTATTGGGGGTCTGTAGCTGCTTAGATGCCTGAGATACAGGCTTCTAAGCAGCATGCCCCCTCCTCCTATACTTAACATTGTTAAGTATAAATAAAGTTGTGCGGTGACGTCATCACGTAATTGGGGGGGGGGCTAGATAAAAAGTATGCTGTGGTATATTTGTGGTGGTTCCATTTGGGTTCTCTTCCTTTTTTAAAATGTGTTTTCTGAAAGAAGATGATTGTCCCTTTTTGCTTGAATAGGTTGTTTAGTATAAGAGACCTTTTTTGGGGTATGTTAAATCCTTTGATGTTGATAGTGATGATATTTACTAGGTGTGTTGATGGCGATCTGTGCATCTTAAGTAGTTAGCTGTCATAGAGAGAGGTAAGTGTTATGTATGTTACCAATATGGTATATACTGTCTTGACCACTGGAGTTAGCAAGTTCTATATCAACAGCATCTGAAACCTGTATACGTTTCCAATGGTATGAGATTGTCAGAATTGACAGGAACACTATTGTAATTTTGGAATATAAATCAGTGGATCTCAACTGCAGATGGAATTAGCCTAGAAGACTATAGGTATGTGTTGCTTTAAGAGAAACTGGTATGTGCTTTTATCCTTGTATCTTACCGGAGTTTTTGAGAGGAAAGTCCTGTAATAGCGGTGCTACCAACTTTGGACATAGACACTCAAACAGTTGCTTTATTAGAGAGTTTGTTTCGCAAAAAGCTCTGTGGTTAACTTTTTATCCTGTTAGCAGTTAAAGAGACTTGGCTCCTGTCTCAGTGCAGAGTGTGCATTGTTCCGCTATTCACTGTGTACTGGTTTGTACAGCTGACGTGCTGTGGAGTGTGTTAGTTGCTGATTCAGCTGTGGGTACTGAATCTCAGTCAGGATGACGGAGAGCAGGGGGTGGAACATCCTGGTAATGGCTTTCGGTCTTCAGGTACATTTTAGCTTGGCTTTTTATCCAGATAAGTGAAGAGAAGTGTGGCCACAACTGCAAAGAAATTACAAGAAGGATTCCCCTGTATACCTTCTGCTAGAAAGTCTGTAAGATGGTTTTGGAAGGTGCTCCGATTGCGGAGAGTCTTTGTTAGCAGCTGATTCGAAAGAGTGGCTGCCTTTGTAGTCAGTAATTTGTTATAGACACAAATCCTTAGTAAGTGCTGGCAGGAGTTGATACTGTACAGCAGAGCAGGTTAAATGCTTTCTCCAAAAGCAGCTTGTCGATTCGATTAGGATACTTTATCAGCTGGCTTATGCCAGAGAGGTTCAAGAGTATGAACTGAGAAGTAGCAGTACTACAAGCTAACAAAATTAATTAGCAGGTGGTGCAGGGTTAGGTAGGATTATAAAGGGAAGAGTTAAAGGCATACACCTCTGACACGATACCTACGCAGATGTTCCCTTACTGCTGAGCAGCACTGGAGAAAATCTAGGAGTTCAGCTGATTTTCAACATTAAAAATTTATCTTGAACTCCTTCTATTCTGCCCTTAATTTCCATAAGCAACACTACTTCTCTACTTTTATATCTAATCTTTCTTCAAACCCAAAACGTTTGTTCTCCACTTTTAGTACTCTTCTCCGCCCTCCCCCACCTCCTAATACAACTTCTCTGTCAGCTCAAGACTTTGCCAACCACTTCAATAACAAAATCGACTCCATCAGAAATGAAATCAGCTCTCAACATAATTCCATTCTCTCACCCCCTCAAATGCTCTTAAACTACATCCCACATAACCTTAAACTTAGCTCATTCTCCCTTGTTACTGAGGAAGAAGTTTGGGCACTTATACTGCGCTCTCACCTCACTACCTGTCCCCTTGACCCTATCCCCTCACAGCTACTCCCCTCCCTTTCTGCCACCATTACACCTATACTCACACACACTTTCAACCTCTCCCTCAGCACTGGTATATTTCCCTCATCACTGAAACATGCACTGGTCACACCTATCCTCAAAAAAACCTTCCCTTGATCCTACCTCCCCATCCAAATACCGCCCTATTTCCCTCCTCCCTCTTGCATCAAAGCTTCTTGAAAAACTAGCTTATGCACGCCTATCCCATTTCCTTACAATAAACTCCCTCCTTGACCCATTGCAATCTGGATTTCATCCCCATCACTCCACAGAGACATCAATTGTTAAGGTTACCAACGACCTACTTACAGCAAAATCAAAAGGCCACTTCTCTCTGCTTATCCTCCTTGATCTGTCCGCAGCCTTTGACACTGTTGACCACCCTCTTTTGCTGCAAACCCTTCAATCCTTTGGCATCTGTGACACAGCCCTCTTGTGGCTCTCTTCGTACCCTTCAAACCGTACCTTTAGTGTAGCCTTCTCTGGGGCCTCCTCTGCCCCGTCACCACTTTCTGTCGGAGTACCGCAAGGCTCTGTTCTCGGTCCCCTTCTCTTCTCAATCTACACATCATCACTAGGTTCCCTAATAAAGTCCCATGGTTTACAATATCATTTGTATGCCAACGACATCCAAATCTACTTCTCTGCACCAGACCTATCTCGTTCCTTGCTAACCCATGTCACTAACTGTCTTTCTCACATCTCTAACTGGATGTCCTCTCACTACCTCAAGCTAAATCTCTCCAAAAGTGAGCTCCTTATTTTTCCCCCTTCTTCTAAACTCTCCACCCCCAATCTCTCTATAACTGTCGACAACTCCATCATTACCCCTATCCCGCATGCCCGATGTCTCAGGGTCACAATTGACTCAGATTTTTCTTTCACTCCTCACATTCAGTCATTGGCTAAAGCCTGCCGCTTCCACCTTAAAAAATCTCTAAAATTAGACACTTCCTTACACAAGACACAACTCAGATTTTAATTGACTCTCATTCTTTATCGCCTCGATTACTGCAACTCTGTCCTCTCTGGTGTCCCCACCTGCCGCCTAGCTCCTTTACAATCCATAATGAATGCTTCTGCCAGACTCATCTTCCTTACACGTCGCTCTTCATCTGCTGCACCTCTCTGCCAATCCCTTCACTGGCTTCCTCTTGCCTCTAGGATCAAATACAAAATTCTCATTCTGACATACAAAGCCCTCAACTGCACTGCTCCCCCCTATATCTCAGACCTTGTCTTCAGATACTCTCCCTCCCGTCCCCTTCGCTCTGCTCACGACCTCCTACTCTACTCCTCTCTTGTTACCTCATCACACTCCCGTTTCCAGGACTTCTCCAGACTGGCTCCCATCTTGTGGAACTCTCTGCCTCGCTCCACAAGACTCTCTTCTAGTTTTAAAAGCTTCAAGTGCTCCCTAAAGACTCTACTGTTCAGGGATGCATACGACCTATGCTAACCTTTCTTTATACCAGTTCCTCTCCTCCATTGCTATCCCCTGAACCTCCTTAGCATGTAAGCCTAAGAGTCCAGCTGTTTGTAGATCACCTTCTTAAGAGCTGACTACAACAGTGCAACTCTTGGCAGGGCCCTCTACCCATTTGATCTCTATAATTGTTTTGTTGTACTCCGCATTTGTTTATAGTGCTGTGGAATCTGTTGGCGCTCTACAAATAACCGATAATAATAATAATATAATAATAGTTTTGGATCAATTTGTATTCATTTGGATTCAAATAAATTTGGATGTATTCCAAGGTATTTGGTTCGGATTTCATTAGTAAAATTGGTATGTGTTAGACTAGTATTATGTACTTTAATATTAGATGTAACCCATAGCAGAGTGATATAACCTAATATACTGTACAATATTTGTGTAATTGTGATTAATCCATGGCCATCCGAATGTAACAAATAAATCCAAACTAATTCGGATTTATAAGTTAGTTTTGGTGCTACGGTAATTTTGAAATTCAAATCGATATGAAGCTCCGAATTTGACAAATTTGTCTGAATTTTGATTTGGAATGAAATGCACATGTCTAATTAGTATTGCCAGCTGTATTATGTATTGGTGCCTCTATTGTTAGAGCACTCTCTGGCATCAGTGTTGAAGAACAGGGGGCTTTAGGTGAGGATCCTTCTGCTAGTTTGAGATATTGGTTTATTATTTTTGCTTTAGCTGGCGTCTCAAGTTTTTGTTGTTTTTTGCTGGCATAACCATGTAGGGTTGTAATTACTTGCTTCAGGCTATATAGTCTAGCAGGGCTTTAAGCGTGATCTGAATGTTCTGCCTTTTATTGTGCTATAGGCATCCTGATGCTTCTGTAGCTGCAGTGACTGTGTTTTCTAAGGACTGTATTTATTGGTAGGTAGGTGTCTCTTGTGGGCCCTTGGGTTGTGCTCCTTTGAACACTATTACTTTCAATTACAGGCTAATAGGTGGTATCCGCTAAGACAGACCTCTGTGACACCATTTGTCTTAATTCTTAATAGTTGCATCACACTATTGCTCCTTACACCTAGTACCCGTTGAATTAAGAGCTACTCAGACCCTCATCAGCCTAGGGGGCAATCTCTGTTTCTGCCTTCTTTGTTACTTTAAGTGTGGATATTACATATTTTATGTGGTGCTGTGGAAGTCCCTACTCAAGCATCCAGTACTACCAAAAATGTAGGCTTTCACCTGCTGTTCTCCAATTATTCAGGGCTTGACTAATTGAAGGTGTATTGCTGTGTAGCATGATGTAGACTACCCTCTTCTCCTTAGGATTTTTATTCTGTTCCTTTTTTAAAAAATTATATTATTACTTTATCTTACCCCCATATTATTCCCCTTTTCTGTTCCCCTTTTGGTTTTCAAGTAGATGGGGTGTTTAGTTTTGTTTTGGGTGCTCTATATGTGTCTGTATGTGAGTTGGGAGTATGACTGTCTCAGTCTGAGGAGTGCATTGTGATAGGGCTACCCTTTCATTACCTACATTGTTGGTCAGCTGCTGTGAAGCCTGCAGGGTCACTTATTCCACACTGCAATCATTGCACCTTTGATGGTCCACTGCTGTCTAAAGCTAGATGCCGGGTATCCTTGATTTGCTACACAGCGAAGCGATAGCCTTTTGTGATGGTGGTTTGGCCATGTGTTGTGACGCTCCGTGTGCTGCATCCTTGCATCCAATGGTATGGGTTTTACTAGGCTGGTGCTTGGGCCCTGCCCCTGTGTTTTGTCATGGCATCTAGTCTTTCAGCTGTCCCTGGTGCCTGTTGTCGTGGATCGGTGGTATCCTTTTTTTGCAAGGGGGTTCCTTTACTTAGTTTATCATGGGTTTTCCACTGTTAGCCTGATTGTGGATGCCACTCTGGGGGTCTGGGCATAGGAACTATTCTAACATGCAGCCATTACACAGTGCGGCCAAGCACCACCTCCATGTCAATGAGATAGGGGGCGCCCTAAAGAGTAGCACTAGATTCACTATAAAGCATAAATGTTAATGGTGGATGTGAAGTACAAAGGAGGTCAATACCAATATACCAAAAGTCAATAAAAATTAACAAGTGTAAATTCAACGCAAAATAAAGCACAAAATAAAGCACAAAATAGAATACAACCCACATAAAATAAAATAATATAGTTGTGTAAGAAAAGTCTTTGATATAAAGGTGGGTGATGAAGAGGCAGCAATCTGTAGAGGACCTGGCTTGGATCCAAAGAATGATCTAAAAACAGAGAAAAAGACAGATGCGCCACATGGCCCAATATTGTTTGATCCACAGAATTCAATTTCAGAACTATATGCTATCAAACTCACAATTGTAAAAGCACTCCAATTAGTGCAGTGGGAGCAGTCTGGGATCTATAACAGTCACCCAGCAGACCGACCTCTTAGGTGGAGATAGATATTCTGTAGTGAAACACAAAGGGACACAAAGGTGCCTATATGGCCTAGTACAGTCTTATACAAGAAACAGTAGTATGGGTGGTAAGGTATATACTCACAAAAAGTGAAGCATCTCAGTTGATGCTATTCAGACAGGATGGGGTCAATGTAGTCACCCAACAGACTGTAACAAGGCTTCCACAGGAGGCAGACAGCAGAGGTCCAATGGACAATGTTTGGATCCAAATGAGACACAGTAGCAAGTGTTTGAGTTAAAAAGATATAAAACTTTACTGATATAGATTAAAATACAGCGACGCGTTTCTCAGTCACAGACTGTTTCCTCAGGCTTAATAAAATAGTTTCCAAACACTTGCTACATATACCTAACCAAACCAATTAACATAATTGCTAACACCTATAGTGGGTGTGACTTATGACATCATAGTAGTTCTAGTTACAAGTTTGTTTTGACAGCAAATCAATTAATATGCAGTATGTTGAATAGAAACGAAAAACACATATAAAAAATAATAAAGTAATACAAAAATAAGAGATACATATGTCTAACCAAAAAAACCAATTTGTATTATTACGCATAATTGCAATTTCCACATCTTTGTAATATCCCTCTTAACTTGTAGAGGTAGTATGGTAAGGACTAAAGACAGTTTGTATGACACATAATGGCAGGGATACTCAATATTAAACATCTAAGTATTGTTTATCAGATTTCTTGATTAGCTATTCTTTTTTATATGTTTATGTGACATGACCATTATTTGATATATTTAAACCTTTCAATTTGATGATCCAAATTATTCCTACTCTGTTTTCTCTGTTTGTCTATTTAATTTATTGTACAAATCTAATGTTATAAAGCTCATTTAACATGTTTGTACCCTTCAATGTCATGATCCAGTTTGCTCTTAGTGATTATAATATGCATAAAAGGTTATTAGATTAACTCAATTTGATCACTTACTTTGTATTGTTACTCGTCTCCAATAGAGTATCTGGATGGCGTGTCCCTCGCGCTAATGCGCATGTCAGTGCTGTGGCCATAGTAACCATATAACACATTTGATTCGAAAGGGGAGCAGTGACCTAATTGGTCAGTGATGCTCCTTAATTCGATGTTGTGATTGGCTTTTTTGCGGCCGTTCGCATTTAGAAATCATTAGGTAGTCGGCATTGTTTTGTATTGTAGCGTTATAGGGATTTCTTAACTGACGTCCGTGTGGCGCTTAGTGTGCATGTCAGTGGTCTAGCCATAGAAAACGAATGGCTTATTCGGATCTGTATCAAGGTGTAAGTTATATGTTAACACCTGATAGGTCCCTATACTATTTAGCCGAGTGTGATGATTGGCTGTGTTCTAGCCACTTACAATAGTGTCAGAGTAACGAAGCTTATTCAGCACGGCACTACTTTGTTTTGTCACCTTTGTTTTTATCTTAGTGTGTTTGGTTACAGCATTTGGCCAAATGGTGATAGGCCCATGACTAGGTCAAGTTCTCTTCCTCCCTTGGTCCCTAACCTACAGTCACACAGTGCATGCCTTCAACCAAGAAAAAGAAGGGGAGTGGTATGAGTGCTAGCTGTAAGGTATATTGCTATCTGTTCCTATAGGGGATCATTGATTCCTAAGAAAAGATCCAAAAAATAGTGTGCAAAGAAAAGAAGTGTGGGACAGAAGCGCTCCAAAAAAATGAAGCTTAACTTGCAAATTTTGTGTAGACAATTTTTTGCCATGATAGTACTATGTTGTAAAGTGATAGTGCTATGTTGTAAAGTGATCAATATTACTGTTAAATTTATAATGTTACTAATTGTTCCCAATACAAAACCAGATGAAACAGAGTGACAAGAAATTAATTGTACAAAATGTAACAAAAATTTATTAAAATGCTAAAAATTGCTAATGTAGCACACTAAAGTTGCTATAAGATGCCGGCATCTATAATAATCAATATATTTAACACTAAACGTACCTCAGCAATGATATGTTTTCAATTGTAAGTGACAATCTTACATATTAAATAGCGCTATTTTGTATCTTAAGTAACGATTAGAAAAAAACAATAAAACAAAGCCAATACTTATATGTTAAGCTAAAATGTTCCCAAATGGTTTGTGACTAATTCGTTGGTGTATAGTGTCTTGCACCAATAGCAGAAATAGATTCTTCGGCTGTGCACAGCTTTGTAACTCACAGTTCTCCGCTATACAAACGTGTATTGACAGTACGTTGGGAGCTCCAGTATGGATGGTGACGTCAGATCTCTTTCGGTCCAATCAGCAAGCATTGTGAATCCCGCACACTTCAAGAAATCCTGTGTCAAAAAACACAGAGCCAATCCTCGATTTTTCAGCTTGAATTTGAAAGGTGTTTGTTCTTTTTGGAACCTTTAAAGCAACAGCTTAGTGAGGATCAGTTGCAGTCTCTTTGTGTAGTATCTTTGATCCGGATTGCTTGATTAGCATAAAACCTAAACCAGGTAGGCAGTAGTAGCTTAACACTTAGAGCAAGAATTATACATATAGTTCATGTCTACAAGGTTTGACACAAACAATGAACCTGCAAGGTGTTATAAATACAGATAAAGTGAACAGGCAGGGTAACACATGAATTATTCATATGCCCAAAAAATTGATATGACAAAGTTTGGGGATGAACCTGATTGTTACAAGTTTATAAAATATACAGTACAGACAGTAAAAACAAATTCTACGCATTTCGGTAGTCACAGCTACCTTTATCGAGATGTTTTATTGATACTAATGTGGTCCCTTTTAAAGGGAATATTTACTCGAATAAGACCTGTGTTAGAAAGGGAGTGTCAGAAGTTCATTCAAGTTGAACTATACCACACCTTTGAAAAAAAAGACAGGGAATCCGGAATAGTAGCCAATGTCAGTAGTGTTATTTAATTCAGCAGATGATAGATAAGTACAGCAGCTTCATATATCTGACATGTTTCTCGCATGTTTTCATGCGCTTCTTCAGAGATAGTTGTTGGAGTGCCACAGGTGGGATTAAATAAGGTGAAGAGGTAAATTGATTTAATCTCATTGGTCCCAATTGAAGAGAAGTGTTGAAGTGAACATTAACCCTTGGCACTGCAACACACACTACATAGATGATAAATTGCATTGAGATTGGATACTAATAGATTCGACAATGCATATTAAAATAATCATTCATGTGGATATGTTATCCAATTTAGAATAATACAAAAGAGCAAGAAAAAAAAAGAAAAAAAAAAATATATATATATATATATATATATATATATATATAAATAATGATTTTTTCCAACAACAAACTTGAGTTTCAAGACTGACTTGAGTTTCAAAAACAAACGAGTTTCAAGAACAAAATTAGAACAAGGACTAAAGAAACAGAGAATGAATGTTTTACATTGTAATGTTCAAAACACTTTAAACTGTGATGTTCAAGACCATGAGTAATCCTATGAATTGTTAAGTAAGAGTATAAAAGTTAATATGCTCTATACTGAAGTTAAAAAGATAAATGTAATTAAAAACATATTGGGAATATTCATATAGAGAATGTTTATGTAGATATCTTGCATATATCTACATGGTATACTAGATTAGTTCATCTGTCTAAATTCAAGCATATGTATTTGAAAGAAGCAGGAAACTAGAGAGAACCAAATAGTCCAATTAATCTAACTTTTATATGAATGTAATTACATATGGTTCTGTGAAAGCACTCTGTCAAATATTTGTATGCTTTCTCAGATACACATGTATGAAAAACCAAGGAGACATCTAAGATGAGCTTTTAAGATAGTATTTCAATATGCCCAGAGATTTTATCCAGTATTGGGGTAAAGAATGTAGTATGTAATTTGATTAATTTTATAATTTAGTGAATTTTTAAATTTTATGATTTTTGGAATTTTATGATTTTTTGAATAATTAAAGAGAAAAAGGAAAGAGGGAGATCATTCTATTAATACGTTAACATCATATCTCTTATTGATCCCTAATGGTGTTCTCGTTACTAATATGAAGATCCAATATACTTCCCTTTTAAGTAGGGTTTTCAATCTGTCTCCTCCCTGGGGATCCTTGATTATGTGTTCAATTCCCTGAAATGAGAAATTTTTAATGTTTTGTGAGTGTGTATGAAAGTGTTTGGCTACTGGGGTTCTGGGTGTATTTTCTTCTATGGATGTGGGATGCTCCCTTATTCTGTCCTTGAGGGGGCGGGTGGTTATGCCAACATACTGGAATCCACACTGTTTACAAGTAACCAGATAGATGACAAACGTGGATACACAGTTAATTCTACTTTTGATGTAGTATTCCTTTCCTGTTAGGGTTGATGTGAATTTTTTGCTTACATTTGTATAATCACAGCTTTTGCATCGAATGTGGCCACATTTGTAGAAGCCAGTGGTGGGGGTTAGTCAATTAGTTTGAGTTTGTTCCTTTTTGTGAAATTTTTTCTTTATAATGTCACCTATGTTAGTTGCTATTTTAGCTGTAAACTTAACTTTGTTGTCAAGTTTGTATTTAAGTGTTACGTCCCCATTTAATACTGGAAGATATTTCTTAATTATTCCACATATTTTGTAAAATTGTTTGCTGTATTTAGTAGTGAAATAGATAGGATCCTTGTCTTGTGTTGTCAACCTATCCTCTGTGATCTGGGATGTAGAAATCCTGTTGTTATATGTCTTACTGCTCTCAGTGTGGATGGCTTTATTTACCCTTTTCTTTAATAATGTATCCCTATCCATCTTAGCTACTTGTAACATAGTTTGTTTGAGGAGAGTTCTGTTGTATCCTCTCATTATTAGTTTGTCAATCAATTTCTGAGCTTCATGTTTATATAATTTTGATGTAGTGCAGTTCCTGCGAAGTCGTAGGAATTGTCCCTTGGGTATGCCTTTTCTCATATGTGGTGCGTGGCAAGAATCTGCCCTTAGGATAGTATTCCTAGATAAAGGCTTGCTATAATTAGAGACAATTGTATTGCCTTGATTGTCATGATCTAGATGTAAATCTAGATATTCAATACTTGTATGACTTGTCTCGTAAGTGAAGATTAAATTTAACTCATTGTTATTTAGATAATGAATGAATTCAGGTATGGTGGAGTTATGATCATTTTTGTATATGAGGATCAAACAAAAAAGTTGTGAGTAAGTAGAAATTGTGTTATTTCTACTAAAAAATTTATGAAAACATCAGGAAAATCTGTATATCTTCTCAACATGAATTGCAAAGCTCTTAATCCTTCTGTATGGGGGATGCTAGAGTATAGAGAGGATATATCAATTGTTAACCATTTGTAGCTGTTGCTCCATTTAGTGGTTTCAATCTTATTGATCAGATGAGTGTTGTCTCTTATGTAACCAGGGAGAGACCTCACTATAGGCTGTAGAACATTGTCAAGCCAGTCTCCCAACCTCTCGCATAGTGAGCCAATACTTGCCACAATGGACCTACCTGGTGGTTTATCCAAAGTTTTGTGGATCCTGGGGAATATGTGAAAGGTTGGGACAATGGGGTGTTCTACAATGCAGTGTTGTGCCAATTCTGGTTTTATAAGGCCCTCCTCACATGCTGTGTCTAAAAGACTGTGGAGTTCATTTTTAAATTTCTGAGTAGGATTGAAAGTCAATTTCTAATATGTTTTAGAATCAGCCAATTGGGAGAGAGCATCTTGTCTATAGTCTGATTTATTTAGTATTACTATGGCACCCCCTATATCTGCTGAAGTAATGACTATCTTAGGATTAAGTTTTAGCGCTTGTAAGGATTCTCGTTCTCCTATTGTAAGATTATCCTTGAATGTATAGGAACCATCACTTATGGTTTGATGTAACTGAGTGATTTCTTGTTCTACTAAATGTTGAAACATTTCTATAGAATCACTTCTGCTGTTAACTGGATAGAAGTATGATTTGGTTTTTAGTGTGGTTCCAATTGTAGGTATTGCTGTGTGTGTGTGCTCTGTTGCCTAAGAGTAGGTTCTTGAAGAGAAATTAAGTTATTAAGGTCACAAAGTTCTTCAAATGTGGTGCCAGTATTAGTGAAAGAATGTTGAATGTGATATTCCTGAGATGTGCTAATTGTATTAGTGATTTGTCGGACAGTTGAATTCTCAATGTTAGTGATGCTGTCTGCCAATCGATCATCATAATAATGATGATTGAATAAAATAGTGTCATTCTGCGCTTGTGTAATAAAATGTTTTTTCAAAGTAATCTTTCTTACTAGTGCATTGAGGTCTAATATAGTTGAAAAAAGATCAAAGTTAGTGTTTGGTGCAAAAGAAAGGACCCTATTGAGAAGCTGAATCTGGTGATATGTGAAAGAAAAATTAGAAAGGTTGATTACTGCTTCTTTGTTAGTTTCTTTATCCTGCTTGGGTACATGGAGGGAAGCTCCTTTTTTTGGAGTACTACTTGTGATGGGAGCCTTGACTAAGGTGGTGAGGCTTGTTCAGCCCTGTGATGTTTGTGGACTATTTGATTCTTGGTCAGACTCATTGTGTGTAATATTGCCCTCTTGGTGATGGGAATTAACTGAGTTATCAGTATCTATACTAGAAAATGTGACTCTCTTCGGGTTCAGTGTATGATGGGAGCTATTTTTTCTCTTGTTGCTCTTGCCCTGTTTGTTAGCCTGCGACCTATGTGGTCTATTTTTCTGCCACGAGTAGACTACATCTAACTCATAGTCTTTACTGTCTCTTTGATATTTGTTCACTTTTCTACTTGAGAGTGTAGAGTCTAAATTCTGCATGGTCTCTTGTAGTAGTTTGTTATAATCTTTGTATGTTTGTGAATCTTCAATTTTTTGGAGATTTTTGTCTAGTTCCTCTATTTCCTTCAATAATGATTCTCTTTCTGACTTTTTGTGTTTTAATAATTGTTTCATGAGAATTATGGAACAGTTGGTAAGATTATTGTTCCATTCTTCCATGAACTCTGGCATATTGATAGCAAAGATAGGATACTTTTTAATTCTGAGGCCCCTAGGGACCTTCCTCTCTTTAGTGTAGAGTTCCAGGAATTCTATATCCCACCATAGGTTAGACTCCTTGTATTTTTTATTTTCTAATGTGGAAAAAATAGTGACCAGATCGTTTTCCACTATATCATCCCCTGTAATGGAGCTGCCATTTAGTGCTATATTCATTATGTGCTTCCTTCTTTCTTGGTCTATTAACCCTGTGGTATTGTGACCTTCTGCCATAATGAAAGACGGTGTGTTAGACTCCTATGCTAGTAAAAAATCCTAAACAACCAGTAAGTACAAAGTAAAGGATATAAGCAATGAGTCTGAATAAATTTATAAAACCATATGCTGAAAACACTATGTTGACCTTAATATAAGTGTACAAAACCAGTGTGTACTGTATCAAATTTCTCTAGTCAACTAATAATTCTATATAACATAGGGAAGCATAGGTAAATAATTTGATGACACTCAAATTTCAGGAACAGGCTATCCCAGTGCAATGTATAAGATGGTAAATACAAAATAGAAAAGATATTATTTCTGCTGAATATATTTAAAGCCAAAGAGAAAATTAGTGCAGATTATCAGATATTATTGATATGCAAAGTTCCTTGGACTTAAAAAAGAACAAGGGTTCAATATGTTAGAGATTTGCCAGTCTCTTAGTGGTATGTCCCATAAATGCAGTAGTTATTTCCAGATCTCCATTAGAATGAACAGGCAATGTTATTTCTTACTGCAATTTTCTCAATAGAGTCAGGGATGTTAACGTTCTGCTCTAGTGTCCTTTAAATGGCTAAATATGATGCAATCAATTGGCCTTAAATGTTCATATTGCTACTCACTGTGGGATCATAGATGGTGGTTTCAGCGACCGGGCTGTGGTGTGATGTTTCACACTGTGCCGTAACTGGATTAAAGCTGTTATCGGAGACTCGGTTCAGCCTCAGTGGAGCTACCCTTCAGAAGACCGGAAGGACTGTAGGCTGCCTAGAACCCCCGAGTATGACCTCGGTAATGGAGTCGTCAGCGCCTGATGATCCTCGCTCCGCAGCGTTCAGTTGGTCTGTGCACGTCGCACTTGTCACTCTCTGATGACGTCAGCCCAGTCGCTCCTGTTGGTATGCGGACTTCAGCGTAGTGGCTTGGAATTGGATCTGCTGGATTCTCTCTCGTTCCGTCTCAACCACAGTGAGTACTAATGAATATAGGCAGAGGAAAGTCCTTTCAATATAGATAACAAAAAGCTGAATCCGGAGTTATGGTGGTAACCTTCCACCGGTATACACATGAAAAAAGAGTCAGGGAATCCGGAATAGTAGCCAATGTCAGTAGTGTTCTTTAATTCAGCAGATGATAGATAAGTACATCAGCTTCATATATCTGACATGTTTCATGCATGTTCTCACGCACTTCTTCAGAGATAGTTGTTGGAGTGCCACAGGTGGGATTAAATAAGGTGAAGAGGTAAATTGATTTAATCTCATTGGTCCCAATTGAAGGGAAGTGTTCAAGTGAACATTAACACTTGGCACTACAACACATACTACAGAGATGATAAATTGCATTGAGATTGGATACTAATAGATTCAACAATGCATATTAAAATAATCATTCATGTGAATATGTTATCCAATTTAGAATAATATAAAAGAGCAAGTAATGTATATATATATATATATATATATATATATATATATATATACATAATGATTTTTTCCAACAACAAACTTGAGTTTCAAGACTGACTTGAGTTTCAAAAACAAACGAGTTTCAAGAACAAAATTAGAACAAGGACTAAAGAAACAGAGAAAACACTTTACACTGTGATGTTCAAGACCATGAGCAATCCTATGAATTGTTAAGTAAGAGTATAAAAGTTAATATGCTCTATACTGAAGTTAAAAAGATAAATGTAATTAAAAACATATTGGGAATGTTCATATAGAGAATGTTTATGTAGATATCTTGCATATATCTACATGGTATACTAGATTATTTCATCTGTCTAAATTCAAGCATATGTATTTGAAAGAAGCAGAAAACTAGAGAGAACCAAATAGTCCAATTAATCTAACTTTTATATGAATGTAATTACATATGTGTCTGTGAAAGCACTCTGTCAAATATTTGTATGCTTTCCCAGATACACATGTATGAAAAACCAAGGAGACATCTAAGATGAGCTTTTAAGATAGTATTTCAATATGCCCAGAGATTTTATCCAGTATTGGGGTAAAGAATGTAGTATGTAATTTGATTAATTTTATAATTTAGTGAATTTTTAAATTTTATGATTTTTGGAATTTTATGATTTTTTGAATAATTAAAGAGAAAAAGGAAAGAGGGAGATCATTCTATGAATACATTAACATTATATCACTTATTGATCCCTAATGGTGTTCTCGTTACTAATGTGAAGATCCAATATACTTTCATTTTAAGTAGGGTTTTCAATCTGTCTCCTCCCTGGGGATCCTTGATTATGTGTTCAATACCCTGAAATGAGAAATTTTTAATGTTTTGTGAGTGTGTATGAAAGTGTTTGGCTACTGGGGTTCTGGGTGTACTTTATTCCATGGATGTGGGATGCTCCCTTATTCTGTCCTTGAGGGGGCGGGTGGTAATGCCAACATACTGGAATCCACACTGTTTACAAGTAACCAGATAGATGACAAACGTGGATACACAGTTAATTCTACTTTTGATGTAGTATTCCTTTCCTGTTAGGGTTGATGTGAATTTTTTGCTTACATTTGTATAATCACAGCTTTTGCATCGAATGTGGCCGCATTCGTTGAAGCCAGTGGTGGGGGTTAGCCAATTAGTTTGAGTTTGTTCCTTTTTGTGAATTTTTTTCTTTATAATGTCACCTATGTTAGTTGCTTTTTTAGCTGTAAACTTAACTTTGTTGTCAAGTCTGTATTTAAGTGTTACGTCCCCATTTAATACTGGAAGATATTTCTTAATTATTCCACATATTTTGTAAAATTGTTTGCTGTATTTAGTAGTGAAATAGATAGGATCCTTGTCTTGTGTTGTCAACCTATCCTCTGTGATCTGGGATGTAGAAATCCTGTTGTTATATGTCTTACTCCTCTCAGTGTGAATGGCTTTATTTACCCTTTTCTTTAATAATGTATCCCTATCCATCTTAGCTACTTGTAACATAGTTTGTTTGAGGAGAGTTCTGTTGTATCCTCTCATTATTAGTTTGTCAATCAATTTCTGAGCTTCATGTTTATATAATTTTGATGTAGTGCAGTATACCACACCTTTCCTTAAGTGTTTAAACTTTAAAGTGCTAAGATCATGTGATGTAACCACCTGTGTTAGAAAGGGAGTGTCAGAAGTTCCTTCAAGTTGAACTATACCACACCTTTCCTTAAGTGGTTAACCTTTAAAGTGCTGGGTGTTTCTCAGTTCAATATTTTAACAAATAATGTTTAAGAAAAAATGTGTGTAATATGAAAATAATAAAAATGTGTGCAAGAAAGAATGAGAAATATAACTAGCAGTATGCCAATATTTTCCTTTCTATAAATAAATACTTTTCTTCATTGTCTCTTTCTTTTTTTATATTTTGTTTTATTAATTAGAGGACATGTGTAAATGTGTATGTATATAAAGGGTTATTTTCTCTAAGTGATGTGTGTGTACATTTTAATCAAATATAGTTTTACACTGATGTTTAGAGTATTCTTATTCAAAATATTGAAACAATGTACATAATATTTTTGACAGTCTCTCATCCACATTATGGTCAGGGATATCTCTGCTTAGCTTCCAAATTGGATCAGAGTTCTGAATAACTGAGACCACATGGAGGCTGTTTGTTTTAGATCAAATTGTTTTGTGTGTATCTTACATCACTTGAAAGATACTCCTGTATATGTTATATATATAAGATGTGCACAATTATAATAACGTTTAGTCTACAATCAACATATAATTATAATAGAATATTTAAATCAAAGGAGCTGTTTAGACCATATGGATGTATGGTTTTAAAGCGATGGATTAATTCAGCTTCCTTTTTTAACATAATTTTTTCTATGTCTCCACCCCTGATATTTGGATGTATTTTCATAATGCCCCAGAAATTGAATGGTTTGAGATCCCCTAAATGTACATCAGAAAAATGTTGATATAATATAGTCTTGTTTGTCTTGTGTTCTATATTCCATATGTGTTCTCTAATCCTATCTCGTAGGGAACAACTCGTTTGTCCTATATAAAAGAAATTAAAAGAACATTTGATATAGTATATGACAATAGAGTCACTACATTTGATAATCTCTTTGATTGTGAATGTGCTAGATTCATCTGCAAATATTACTTTCTTAGTTTTACTACTTGATTTACAGGATTTACAAGTATGACATGGAAAAAAAAACAATAACTTTTTCCTTATCAAGGTTTATATCATTCAAGGTGTTATTTGAACTTTTAAATTCACTAGGAGAAAGGTAGCTTTTGAGATTTTGTGCTTTTCTAAAAATACAATCTGGGTGTTTTTTAACTTATTTTTCCCCAAGATTGGGTCTTTTTTATGTAGTGCCAGTGTTTATTTAAGATGCTCTTTATTTCCCTGTGTTGGGAACTATATTCTGTGATGAATGGAACTGTAATATCATCCTTAGATTCTGACTGGATGTTGAGAGGTCTTTTTGCTTTAGTTGTTCCATGAGCTATACTCTTATTAAGTAGACTATCTCTATCAACTGCTCTTACTTTATTCTTTGTGTCAATTATTTTTCTAAGATTGTATCCTTTTTCTTTAAATCAATCTACTAATATATCAGATTGAGTATCATAAGATTCAATATTGGTACAATTTTTTCTCACTCTTAGGACTTGACTTTTGGGAATATTAGACTTCCATCTATTTAAGTGGCAACTTTTATAGTGGATATAGTTATTTGAATCAATAGGCTTGAAATAAGTTCTAGTTTTTATTTGGATGTTCATAATTTCTATTTCAATATCTAGAAAATGTATTAGTTTACTGTTTATTTTGTGTGTGAATGTTATTCCTAAATTGTTTGTATTTAAATCCTCCATAAACATAGAGAGCATCTCTGGGTCACCCTTCCAGATCAGGAAGACGTAATCTATGAAACATTTGTAGAGCACAAGGTTCGCTCCCCACTGTCCACTATGGAAAAAATCTCTTAAAAAAAAACATAAAAAGATTGACATAGCTGGGTGCGAACCTTGTGCCCATCGCTGTACCCCTGATCTGGAGAAAAAGTTCTTTATTGAATAAGAAGCTGTTGTTTTTTAAAATAAATTAAATACTTTCTAGTATAAACTCTTTTTGTGTATCCATTAACATAGCAGCTTTTTTTAGGAAATGTGTGATGGCTTGAAACCCTAATGCATGATCTATATTAGTGTATAACGCAGTTACATCACACGTTGCCATAATATAGTTTTCCTCCCATTTGATTTAATTTATGAGATTAAGGAAATGTGTTGAATCCTTCAGATATGCTGGTAACTCACACACATATGATTGTAAATAATAGTCCACATATTGGGATACATTTGAGGTCAGTGATTCTATTCCCGATATTATAGGGTGGCCTGGAGGACAATTTAGATGTTTATGGATTTTGGGCAAAAAATAAAAAAGTGGGAATACGTGGGTGTTTTATTTTCAAAAAATTAAATGTGTATTCTGTAAGTATACCTATTGTTTTTGCATCATTTATTATTTTATCAAATTTCTGTGTTTGAGTTTTAATTGGATTATTCTTAAGTTTAATATATGTGGTTTTGGCATTTGATAGTCTATATGATTCTTCTATGTAATATTGGGTGTCCAAACAAATGTTTCATAGATGACGTCTTCCTGATCTGGAAGGGTGACCAGGAGATTCTCTCTATGTTTATTGAGGATTTAAATACAAACAATTTAGGAATAACATTCACACACAAAATAAACAGTAAACTAATACATTTTCTAGATATTGAAATAGAAATTATGAACATCCAAATAAAAACTAGAACTTATTTCAAGCCTATTGATTCAAATAGCTATATCCACTATAAAAGTTACCACTTAAATAGATGGAAGTCTAATATTCCCAAAAGTCAATTCCTAAGAGTGAGAAAAATTTGTACCGATATTGAATCTTATGATACTCAATCTGATATTTTAGTGGATCGATTTAAAGAAAAAGGATACAATCTTAGAAAAATAATTGACACAAAGAATAAAGTAAGAGCAGTTGATAGAGATAGTCTACTTAATAAGAATATATCTCATGGAACAACTAAAGCAAAAAGACCTCTCAACATCCAGTCAGAATCTGAGGATATTACAGTTCCATTCATCACAGAATATAGTTCCCAACACAGGGAAATAAAGAGCATCTTAAATAAACACTGGCACTACATCAAACAGGACCCAATCTTGGGAAAAAAAAGTTAAAAAACATCCAGATTGTATTTTTAGAAAAGCAAAAAATCTCAAAAGCTACCTTTCTCATAGTGAATTTAAAAGTTCAAATAACACCTTGAATTATATAAACCTTGATAAGGAAAAAGTTATTGTTTTTTTTCCATGTCTTACTTGTAAATCCTGTAAATCAAGTAGTAAAACTAAGAAAGTAATATTTGCAGATGAATCTAACACATTCACAATCAAAGAGATTATCAAATGTAGTGACTCTAATGTCATATACTGTATCAAATGTTCTTTTAATTTCTTTTATATAGGACAAACGAGTTGTTCCCTACGAGATAGGATTAGAGAACACATATGGAATATAGAACACAAGACAAACAAGACTATATTATATCAACATTTTTCTGATGTACATTTAGGGGATCTCAAACCATTCAATTTCTGGGGCATTATGAAAATACATCCAAATATCAGGGGTGGAGACATAGAAAAAATTCTGTTAAAAAGGAAGCTGAATTAATCCATCGCTTTAAAACCATACATCCATATGGTCTAAACAGCTCCTTTGATTTAAATATTCTATTATAATTATATGTTGATTGTAGACTATACATTATTATAATTGTAAACATCTTTTATAATATATAACATATACAGGAGTATCTTTCAACTGATGTAAGATACACACAAAATAATTTGAACTGAAACAGCCTCCATGTGCTCTCAGTTATTCAGAACTCTGATCCAATTTGGAAGCTAAGCAGAGATATTCCTGACCATAATATGGATGAGAGTCTGTCAAAAATACTATGTTCATTTTTTCAATATTTTGAATAAGAATACTCTAAACATCAGTGTAAAACTATATTTGATTAAAATGTACACACACTTCACTTAGAGAAAATAACCCTTTATATACATACAAATTTACACATGTCCTCTAATTAATAAAACAAAATATAAAAAAAGAAAGAGACAATGAAGAAAAGTATTTATTTATAGAAAGGAAAATATTGGCATACTGCTAGTTATATTTCTCATTCTTTCTTGCACACATTTTTATTATTTTCATATTACACACATTTTTTCTTAAACATTATTTGTTAAAATATTGAACTGAGAAACACCCAGCACTTTAAAGGTTAACCACTTAAGGAAAGGTGTGGTATAGTTCAACTTGAAGGAACTTCTGACACTCCCTTTCTAACACAGGTGGTTACATCACATGATCTTATTAGAGTAAATATTCCCTTTATAAGGGACCACATTAGTATCAATAAAACATCTCGATAAAGGTAGCTGTGACTACAGAAACGCATAGATTTTTTTTGTACTGTCTGTACTGTATATTTTATATACTTGTAACAATCAGGTTCATCCCCAAACTTTGTCATATCAATTTTTTGGGCATATGAATAATTCCTGTGTTACCCAGCCTGTTCACTTTATCTGTATTTATAACACCTTGCAGGTTCATTGTTTGTGTCAAACCTTGTAGACATGAACTATATGTATCATTCTTGCTCCAAGTGTTAAGCTACTACTACTGCCTACCTGGTTTAGGCTTTATGCTAATCAAGCAATCCAGATCAAAGATACAACACAAAGAGACTGCAACTGATCCTCACTAAGCTGTTGCCGTAAAGGTTTCAAACAGAACAAACACCTTTCGAAATCAAGTTGAAAAATTGAAGATTCGCTCTGTGTTTTTTGACACTGGATTTCTGGAAGTGGGCAAGATTCACAACGCTTGTTGATTGAACCGAAAGAGGTCTGATGTCACCATCCATACCGGAGCTCCTAACAGACTGTCAATACACGTTTGTATAGCGGAGAATTGTGAGTTACAAAGCTGTGCACAGCTGAAGAATCTATTTCTGCCATTTCTGCTTTGGTGCAAGACACTATACACCAACGAATTAGTCACAAACCATTTGGGAACATTTTAGCTTAACATATAAGTATTGGCTTTGTTTTATTGTTTTTTGCTAATCGTTACTTAAGATACAAAATAGCGCTATTTAATATATAAGATTGTCACTTACAATTGAAAACATATCATTGCTGAGGTACGCTTAGTATTAAATATATTGATTATTATAGATGCCGGCATCTTATAGCAACTTTAGTGTGCTTCATTAGCAATTTTTAGCATTTTAATAAATTTTTGTTACATTTTGTACAAATCACTTCTTGACACTCTGTTTCATCTGGTTTTGTATTGGGAACACTTAGTTACATTATAAATTTAACAGTAATATTGATCACTTTACAACATAGCACTATCACTTTACAACATAGTACTATCACGGCAAAAAATTGTCTACACACTTCCTTTCTATGCCTTTAACCTATCAACCTTAGATTCAAATAAAAATGACACAAGCCCTATGTAATTTCCCTAATCACATACCAAAAATGGGAATGGTCTGCACTCTCAATTCTGGCTGTAAATGCTGGTGAGCACTCTGGGCTGTGATTTTTTTCAGGGTCATGGGATTTGTACGTCCAGTATTTAAGGTTCCCATTACATACTATAATAATTTGTACATGAATTGATCTGGCTTTCCGCTTTTGAGCACAGATATACAGATTCTTTTCTATAGGAATCGCTAGGTCCACGAGATCAGGATATCAATGATTAGTGATGTCGCAAATAGTTTGCCGGCGAATAGTTCCTGGCGAACATAGCTTGTTCGCGTTCGCAGCGGCGGGCGAACATATGCGATGTTCGATCCGCCCCCTATTCGTCATCATTGAGTAAAACTTTGACCCTGTACCTCTCAGTCAGCAGACACATTCCAGCCAATCAGCAGCAGACCCTCCCTCCCAGACCCTCCTACCTCCTGGACAACATCAATTTTAGATTCATTCGGAAGCTGCATTCTTAGTGAGAGGAGGGACAGGGTAGCTGCTGCTGATTTAATAGGGAAATCGATAGCTAGGCTAGTGTATTCAGTGTCCACTACAGTCCTGAAGGACTCATCTGATCTCTGCTGTAAGGACAGCACCCCAAAAAGCCCTTTTTTAGGGCTAGAACATCAGTCTGCTTTTTTTTTTCCCCCTGTGTAATCTAATTGCAGTTTCCTGCCTGCCAGCGTGTGTGTCAGGCTCACAGTGTATACTGTGCCCACTTGCCCAGTGCCACCACTCATATTTGGTGTAACAGTAGTGTACATTTAAAAAAAAACAACAGTTTTTTTTACTGTGTTAAATAATAGCAGTCAGTTTCCTTCACACGTGTGCATTTCAGTGCCTGCCAGGGCACAGTGTCACCCCAGTGCAACTCATATCTGGTGTAACAGTAGTGTACATTTAAAAAAAACAACAGTTTTTTGACTGTGTTAAATAATAGCAGTCAGTTTCCTTCACACGTGTGCATTTCAGTGCCTGCCAGGGCACAGTGTCACCCCAGTGCAACTCATATCTGGTGTAACAGTAGTGTAAATTAAAAAAAAAAACAGTTTTTTGACTGTGTTAAATAATAGCAGTCCGTTTCCTTCACACGTGTACATTTCAGTGCCTGCCAGGGCAGAGTGTCACCCCAGTGCAACTCATATCTTGTGTAACAGTAGTGTACATTTAAAAATCAACACTTTTTTGACTGTGTTAAATAATAGCAGTCAGTTTCCTTCACACGTGTGCATTTCAGTGCCTGCCAGGGCACAGTGTCACCCCAGTGCAACTCATATCTGGTGTAACAGTAGTGTACATTTAAAAAAAACAAAACACTTTTTTGACTGTGTTAAATAATAGCAGTCAGTTTCCTTCACACGTGTGCGTTTCAGTGCCTGCCAGGGCACAGTGTCACCCCAGTGCAACTCATATCTGGTGAAACAGTAGTGTACATTTAAAAAAAAAAAAAAGTTTTTTGACTGTGTTAAATAATAGCAGTCAGTTTCCTTCACACTTGTGCGTTTCAGTTCCTGCCAGGGCACAGTGTCACCCCAGTGCAACTCATATCTGGTGTAACAGTAGTGTAGATTTAAAAAAAAAAACAACACTTTTTTGACTGTGTTAAATAATAGCAGTCAGTTTCCTTCACACGTGTGCATTTCAGTGCCTGCCAGGGCACAGTGTCACCCCAGTGCAACTAATATCTGGTCTAACAGTAGTGTAGATTTTAAAAAAAACAACACTTTTTTGACTGTGTTAAATAATAGCAGTCAGTTTCCTTCACACTTGTGCGTTTCAGTTCCTGCCAGGGCACAGTGTCACCCCAGTGCAACTCATATCTGGTGTAACAGTAGTGTAGATTTAAAAAAAAACAACACTTTTTTGACTGTGTTAAATAATAGCAGTCAGTTTCCTTCACACGTGTGCGTTTCAGTGCCTGCCAGAGCACAGTGTCACCCCAGTGCAACTCATATCTGGTGTAACAGTAGTGTACATTTAAAAAAAAAAAAAAAACACTTTTTTGACTGTGTTAAATAATAGCAGTCAGTTTCCTTCACACGTGTGCGTTTCAGTTCCTGCCAGGGCACAGTGTCACCCCAGTGCAACTAATATCTGGTCTAACAGTAGTGTACATTTAAAAAAAACAACACTTTTTTGACTGTGTTAAATAATAGCAGTCAGTTTCCTTCACATGTGTGCGTTTCAGTGCCTGCCAGAGCACAGTGTCACCCCAGTGCAACTCATATCTGGTATAACAGTAGTGTACATTTAAAAAAACAACACTTTTTTGACTGTGTTAAATAATAGCAGTTAGTTTCCTTCACACGTGTGCGTTTCAGTGCCTGCCAGGGCACAGTGTTACCCCAGTGCAACTGATATCAGGTCTAACAGTAGTGTACATTTAAAAAAAAAATACAATTTTGACTGTAATAGATTTAATAGCAGTTAGTTGTCTGCAAGCGTGTGTGTCAGGCCTACAGCGTCTACTCTGCCAACTGCTGCCAGTGCACAGTGCCACTCATATCTGTTGTCACAGTAGCTTGCACGCATAGTACCACTAATCAAAAAAAGGCCAACCCGCAGAGGCCGTCGTGTTCGTGGTGCTGTGATTCCCTTTGGCCCTAGAATAATGCCCAGTGTTCAGAGGCCACGTACCCCGAACTCGAACAGTTCTGAGGACATAGTTGGCTGGCTAACACAGGACCTTGACGCACCATCCTCCTCCAGCTTAGCTTCGGGCACCTCTCAAGTTACCACTCGCCCGCCTACCGCCACCACCAACACTAGCACCACAGCCGCTTCACTTGATCTGTCAGAGGAGTTATTTACACATCACTTGGAAGAAATGAGTGATAGTGATGAGCAACCATTATTGCCAGAGGATGTAGATAACAGGGATATGTCTCAGTCAGGCAGCATTACACACATGGACGTACGGTGTGATGATGATGATGTTGTACCCGCTGCTGCTTCCTTTGCTGAGTTGTCAGATACAAGTGAAACGGTTGATGATGACGATGCGTCCGTGGATGTCACGTGGGTGCCCGCTAGAAGAGAAGAAGAAGAGGGGGAAAGTTCAGATGGGGAGACAGAGAGGAGGAGGAGACGAGTTGGAAGCAGGGGGAGGTCATCGCAAGGAGCTAGTGGCACAGTCAGATAGCATGCATTGGCACCCGGGGTCAGCCAGACAGCACGCCAATCAACGCATGCTGTTGCCACCACCAGAATGCCGTCATTGCAGAGCTCAGGAGTATGGCATTTTTTTTGTGCGATGCCATTTGCAACCTGTGCCAAAAGAAACTGAGTCGTGGGAAGTCCAACACCCACCTATGTACAACTGCTTTGCGAAGGCACATGATCACACATTATAAACGCCTATGGGATCAACACATGATTACAAGCAGCACACAAACTCAAAGCCGCCATCCTCCTCCTGGTCCAGCATCTTCAGCCACATCAACCACTGCTGTCCACCTTGCCCCCTCTCAACCATCCGCCACTCCGTGTCTCGCCTTGAGCAGATCCTGCTCATCTGCCCACAGTCAGGTGTCTGTCAAGGACATGTTTGAGCGTAAGTAGCCAATGTCACAAAGTCACCCCCTTGCCCAGCATCTGACAGCTGGCTTGTCTGAACTCTTAGCCCGCCAGCTTTTACCATACAAGCTGGTGGAGTCTGAGGCGTTCAAAAAAATTGTAGCTATTGGGACACCACAGTGGAAGGTACCCTGCCAAAATTTCTTTGCACAAAAGGCAATCCCCAACCTGTACTCGATTGTGCAAAAGGATGTAATGGCATGTCTGGCACACAGTGTTGGGGCAAGGGTCCATCTGACCACTGATACCTGGTCTGCAAAGCATGGTCAGGGCAGGTATATCACCTACACTGTGCATTGGGTAAACCTGCTGACGGCTGCCAAGCATGGAATGTGTGGCTCTGCAGAGGAGTTGGTGACACCGCCACGACTTGCAGGCAGGCCTGCTGCCACCTCATCTACTCCTCCTACTCCATACTCTTCCATAACCTCCTCGGATGAGTCCTCTTCTGCTGCTGCATCTTGCTCCACATCAACGGCACCCCCCAGCTCCCCAGGTACTATTCCACATCCTGGATACGGCAGTGTCATGCCGTCTTGGGGTTGACTTGCTTGAAAGCAGAGAGTCACACCGGACCAGCACTCCTGTCCACCATGAACACACAGGTGGATCAGTGGCTGACTCCACACCAACTGGAGATCGGCAAAGTGAATTGTGACAACGGAAGAAATTTGGTGGCGGCATTGAATTTGGGCAAGTTGACACATGTGCCGTGCATGGCACATGTGTGTAATCTGATCGTACAACGCTTTTTGCATAAGTACCCAGGCTTACAGGACGTCCTGAAGCAGGCTAGGAAGGTGTTTGACCATTTCAGGCATTCCTACATGGCCATTGTGCACTTTTCAGATATCCAGTGGCGAAACAAGATGCCAGTGAGGTGCTTGATTTGCGACAGCCCGACACGTTGGAATTCAACACTCCTAATGTTCGACCGCCTGCTCCAACAAGAAAAAGCCATTTACGACTATTTGTATGACCGGGGTGCTAGGACAGCCTCTGCGGAGCTTGGAATTTTTTTGCCACGTTACTGGACGCTCATGCGCAATGCCTGTAGGCTCATGCGTCCTTTTGAGGAGGTGACAAACCTAGTCAGTCGCACCAAAGGCACCATCAGCGACATCATACAATTTGTTTTCTTCCTGGAGCATGCCCTGCAAAGAGTGCTGGATCAGGCCGTAGATGAGCGTGAAGAGGAAGAGAGTTGTGGTCACCATCACCACCAGAAACAGCCTTATCAGCATCGCTTGCTGGACCTGCGGCAACACTGGAAGAGGATTGTGAGGAAGAGGAGTCAGAGGAGGAATGTGGCTTTGAGGAGGAGGAGAAAGACCAACCACAACAGGCATCCCAGGGTGCTTGTTGTCACCTATCTGGTACCCGTGGTGTTGTACGTGGCTGGGGGGAAGAAGATACCTTCAGTGAGATCACTGAGGACGAGGAACGGGACATGAGTAGCTCGGCATCCAACCTTGTGCAAATTGGGTCTTTCATGCTGTTGTGCCTGTTGAGGGACCCTCGTATAAAAAGGCTGAAGGAGAACGACCTGTACTGGGTGTCCACGCTACTAGACCCCTGGTATAAGCATAAAGTGCCTGAAATGTTACCGAATTACCGCAAGTCGGAAAGGATGCAGCAGTTCCAAATTAAATTAAAAAGTTTGCTTTACACAGCGTATAAGGGTGATGTCACAGTACAACGGGAATTTAACAAGGGAAGAGGTGAAAGTAATCCTCCTCCTCCCACCACCACGCCGGCAAGGACAGGACGCTTTACAGACGTGTTGTTGATGGAGGACATGCAGAGCTTTTTAAGTCCTACACATCACCACAGCCGTTCGGGGTCCACCCTCAGAGAACGACTCGACCGACAGGTAGCAGACTACCTCGCCTTAACTGCAGATATCGACACTCTGAGGAGCGATGAACCCCTTGACTACTTGGTGTGCAGGCTTGACATGTGGCCTGAGCTATCCCAATTTGCGATAGAACTTCTGGCCTGCCCCACTTCAAGTGTCCTGTAAGAAAAGACCTTCAGTGCAGCAGGAGGTATTATCACTGAGAAGAGAAGTCGCCTAGTTCAAAAAAGTCTAGATTACCTCATCTTTATAAAGATGAATGAGGGATGGATCCCGAAGGGACTGACAGTGGGCGATACATTCGACTAAAAATGGTCCACATGCTGCTGTATTTTATCTCTGAATTCCGGATGACTTGCGTGACTTATCCGCCACCAAATAGGGTTCAAGCCGAAATGTTTTAGGGCACTTTCTGCCTGGGAAACAAACATCAATTTTTCTGGCCGCTGCTATAGCAGCGGCTGCAACAATACCTAATTTTTCAGTCATGTGTACATGCCTAATTTTTCTGGCCTCTGGTGCTGCACTGTGGCTTCAAAAACCAAACCAAAAAAAAGGCACATAACAGGGATTAAACTGATAGGAATAGTACTACTTAACACACCACTCCTATCTGGTGGCACATTAGATTGCACGCGCAGTGCCCCAAATTTGAAGTAGGAGGTCCGACCAAGCATCTTTTTCCATCTCCCGGTTCCTAAAATCGATGCCATGTAGACGTCCCCTGATAGGGGATGTAACAGGGATTAAACTGATAAAAATAGAACTACTTAACACACCAATCCTATCTGGTGGCACATTAGATTGCACGCGCAGTGCCCCAAATTTGAAGTAGGAGGACCGACCAAGCATCTTTTTCCATCTCCCGGTTCCTAAAATCTATGCCATATACACGTCCCCTGAGAGGGGACGTAACAGGGATTAAACTGATAAGAATAGTACTACTTAACACACCACTCCTATCTGGTGGCACATTAGATTGCATGCGCAGTGCCCCAAATTTGAAGTAGGAGGACCGACCAAGCATCTTTTTCCATCTCCCGGTTCCTAAAATCGATGCCATATTCACATCCCCTGATAGGGGACGTAACAGGGATTAAACTGATAGGAATAGTACTACTTAACAAACCTTATAATAATGCAGAGAGAGGCAATGCAGAGAAAGGAGTCTGAAGAAGAGGAGTCAGAGGAGGAAGGTGGCTTTGAGGAGGTGGAAGACCAAACACAGCAGGCGTCCCAGGGGGCTTGTTGTCACCTTTCGGGGATCCTTGGTGTTGTACGTGGCTGGGTGGAGGAAGAGACCTTCAATGACATCAGTGAGGACAAGGAACGGGACATGGCTAGCTTGGTATCCAACCTTGTGCAAATGGGGAGTTTGTGGTTGTGCAAATGGACTGTTTGCGGTTGTTTGCGGTGCGTTAAACGGGGAGTTTGGTCTGTCACTGTGAAGCAGGCGTAACCCTTACACTACCTGATCGATACAACATCATACCTGATGTTTTAAAGCACATTATTCCAAACAATTTAGGAATGTTAGGTGATTTATGCCCTTTATGGATTAAAACCAGACTCTGCATCAACTATGTCATTTTCCATGGGAGTTTTGCCATGGATCCCCCTCCGGCATGCCACAGTCCAGGTGTTAGTCCCCTTGAAACAACTTTTCCATCACTATTGTGGCCAGAAAGAGTCCCTGTGGGTTTTAAAATTCGCCTGCCTATTGAAGTCTATGGTGGTTCGGCCGGTTCGCCCATTCGCGAACAGTTGTGGAAGTTCGTGTTCGCCGTTTGCGAACCCAAAATTTTAGGTTCGCGACATCACTATCAATGATTAATTATGTTTTCACTTATCTTGTATTTGTTTTTTATTGTAATTTTTATGCCAAAATCCATTTTTATGTTTATTATAATCATATAAACTATATAATATTTTTCTCACTGATATTTTATGTGCATTTGTTAGCATTTTAATACATTTATTACATGTTATTTAACATCACAGTACCTGATATTAATTAAGGTTCCCCTCCTTGTCTCGTTATTTGCAATCATAGCAGTGTTATTAACACATTGCCTTATATAGTTTGCATCACACAGTTAGCTCCTAGTTTTTGAGTGCTTTCCCTATTTTTGTATGACATTTTACCTTTTTATCACACTATTTGAGAGATATACAGTATGTGATAATATAGGGGTTTAGCTTACTGTCATCAAGAGCAATTACACCATTCCGTTCTCTTTATACAATGCTGAATGTGTATAAATTGTATAGTATAATTTTAGAATACATGGGTAATCTTCAGACGTTATTGTAAACATCTTGTTTTGTATCCTTATTTGTGCTTTTTTTTTCTTAGTTTAAGAATAAGATTGCACGTTCCCAGTATTAATATTTCATAATAATTAGAATGCAGATGCGAGATCATGTTTTATTGTTAATATTGTGATTGCAAATGTACCATCGTGCTTTACTGTTAATATTGGGATCGCACTGAAGCAAACATTTTCTAAATTAATATATATCTTTTTTTATATCTAGCTATATCTATCTATAAATATGATTGACATAACACGTAGACATGCCTACAACTAATGGTTTTAATTAGCAGAATTGCAGGGGGGAGACTAGATTGCAGACTGAATGAGAAAGACAAGACATGACTAGATTGATTCAGACAAGACTGAAAGACAAAAAGGAATCAATAGACAGAGGAAGAGAGGGACTAGATTGGAGTTATTGTGCTGACTAAAACGACATCCCTGTTACATATGCGATATTCTGAAGCTAATTAAACATTATAGTTTAATAACGGTCTTGCTTGATAAGATTTGCTGTATAATGTGATTGTAATACTTGCACAATAAGTGCTAAACCACAAACTTTGTTTTGGTGCAAAAGTAGTGTTGAAAGACAGACAAAACAGTGGTGCCAGAAGTGGGATTTAGCGCTAGAAAATTGGAAACTTGAGATGTTCATTTGGATTTATGCATTGATTGTTTCGTTATTTGATACTTCCAGTTACTGTGCAAAATGCCTAGATTCACTTTTGATTTGTTTGGGAAAAAAAGAACGGTTAACAGGAGAGTCTGCCCTCCCCATTTAGTTATTTGTTAGTTCTGCACCCTGGCAAAATGTGGGGAGAGAACTAAGCAGATATATAGTGTCAACTGTTCCAAAAGTTAATCTCTCAGGTGAAATGGCTAAGCCTTTGGACTTGTCAGTATATAGCTCATCTTAATTCAGGAAAGAAGCAGCAGAAGTAGGTTGGATTATGTTACAGGCATCGGCAAAAGAATTTGGAGCACCAGCTCAGGAACCCTTAGTGCAACATTTTATCACCACACACAACAAAGATACAAAATCTTTAAAGTGGATGGCCATTGAGAAAGTTTTTCCACCTCTCAGGGGAGGAGAGAAAAGTGTTTTGGATCTATAAGCTCCAGAATAGGTTACCAAAAGGCTTCAACTCAGATTATGATCTTATAAATTTCTGGTAAAAGACACTGTATATGAAGGTATAACATTGAGGATCTGTGTTTACTCTGATTGTATTTCATCTCCCACATAGGACAGACTTTCATTTCATCATAGTAGGGTATTACAGTAGATCTTTCCCAAATCATGTCTTTTTAGAATACAATAGGAAGCCAGATCAGAAATAATAACATGCAAAATTTAGGACTACACAGTAGTCCCAACAATATGTTCACTGTTCTTCTCTAATTTGTATGTATGAATGGCACATCTAAGCCTGTTTTAATTTGTATATTCTCCTATACCTTTGTATAAGGATTTCTGTTTTTGTTTCTGTTTTTTATATTGATGTACCTTTCTATACCACACCTTGCTATAGGTTTAGCCAGTGTTTTTACCATTACCATACAAGTAAATGTACTCAGGACTCCATAAATGAGAATTAAACAAGGTGTATCACAGTATTGGACTTTAGAATGACCTCACTGTAAATACAAATCCCCAGAGCAGTGACCGTAGTATCTGCAGGTTGTTAACAATAATAACTTTATTGGCCAGTCCTATTTAGAATAGAATATACTGGGAGATGCAAGGTCTAATTAACTAGCACTTTGCGTAACTAAACTGGTTTATCTAGTCATCCAGCAGAGAAGGTTTGGAATGAGTTAAACTGTTATAGCAATGAAAATGTACTGAATGTGTATAGAATTAACTAATTATAGATTTACCAATAAGAGGAGGGCTTTTCCCTTTAAATATGTGTGTTTTTTTACTTGGCAGGTAGCAGATTTTGAGAACGGCTATGCAGCCGAAACACGTCAGCTGTAACTTGCTGACTCCTCTTTTCTTCTCTATTCACCTTCCACTTTTGTGCTTTGATTGTGGAAATGTTACATTGTTTACAACCAATAAAGGGTTTTTAACTTTTTAAATATTTCTGAGCTGGTGCTCCTAATTATTTTGCTGATGCCTGATGGGACCCTACAGTACTGCATTGCTTTCCGTGGAATAGTCTCCTTGGTTCCAGGTTTCTAGTCCGAGGAACACAGACACAGCTGAGTATGGAAGGAGCCGCTGATGTCATCATTAAGATCGAGATTTACATCCATCCATTGGAGCCACAGTAACTGAAGGAGGTTATGGGAAGCAAAGGCGCACGCTGGAGTTGAGGATCCACATAGGACCAGGCGAACGAGACCTACAAAAGGCACAGTCGCAATTTAGCCGCCAGCTTCTACCCTAAGACCAACCAGTGTAAGGGAGAGCAGTGGTAAGAAGAATTTATTTTCCTCTCTCTGACCTTTTGGAATTTGCAATATACGTCTTAATATACTGACCCTATAGCTACACAGACGGTAAAGTATTACCATTTATGGAAACCCTACTCTCAGCTTTTAGTGTATAAGTCTTTCTCTGGCTATCATTTGAACTGGATTATGTTACAATCAATATATATCAATTGGAGCATGAGAAGGAGCAGTTAGGAAGCAAAAATGCAGAATTAGCTTCTGAAGTACATGTACTCAGAGGGTTAACTGCAAAGGTATAGTTGAAACAGGAGAGGAAGAAGGTGGTGGGAGACGCTCCGCAATCTAACTTTCTCAACTTTGAGACTGTGAAATCAGCAGCAAATTTACAGAAAACACAAGTGATAATCAGAGATATAATATAAGATCTATTATGCATGCCGCTGATAATGAATGTGATGCAGATGAGAAATGTGACATTACGGACACAGACAGTGAAAGTGCCAAATTGTACACACGACCCGTGACCCATAGTGAAATAATTGACCAGGCAGACAAGGCTGGTGTTGATAAGAAAGAAATAGCTAACAAACCAACAGTCAAATTGCTTGAGAAACATTAAGTTTTTAAGCTGTACCAGCAATTCATTAAGACATGCAGAGTGTAAACAAAATGGACAGTGAAGTTCATGGAGAGAAAAATGTAGAGCCCACAGCCCCAACCTCACTCTGTCCCTGGGGTTGAAATTGGGAAAGTGTCCGAGGTACAGGAGCAGGCTGATGCAGGGGGGTGGGTGGTGACGTCTCCTGTAGATTAATTTGTAGAATACAGATGCCATGGGTTACAGAGTAGCATTTGATGGACATAAGACCCCCAGAAAAGTTAGCACTTGTGGATACAGGGGCTGAATTGACATTCCTCAAGGAGACACATAGACACACAAGGGTGATTTATTTGTTAATGTGGAGAGGCTGGGAGGGTGTGATGACTATAAGCCTATCTGCCCAGCTGTGACTATGGAGAGAGGGTGGGCATTAATGAATTAATAACACTCAGCCTCTGGTTCCCTTACACCTTTACCTCTACAAGGACCTAAAGGGACACCAAATTAACCCCCAAATCCTGCCTGCATCACCCCAGACAGCCACCATCAAGAGTTTTTATACTCCCTCATGCTACTGCATTGACTCTGATAGATGGCAGATTGATGGGAGAGCACAAGCAAATGAGGGGAGGCAAGTGTTGTTGATCCAGAGGTCAGTCAAGTTAATATACCTGTTTGCCCTGTAGTGTACTGCCTGTGGCTGAAGTATCTGACTACTCCCCTTGCTGCTACATAGACTGACATTGCATTTTTTAGTGTATCTATTGCCAAAGAAAGTGACGATCAGTTTGCATACTCATGGAGAGGCAAGAAGTCCACTACCACTAGCCATTATTTGGTAGAATGTGCCACAGAAGAAGGTGGATGCATCAAGGTAATAAAGGTGAAGAGTCCTTTGCCAGAGGTACAGTTTTTGGATAAAGTATGGCTGGGACAACTCGCAACCCCCCCCCCCCCCGATAAAGTGATAGCATTCAAGGCTCCAATCGAAGCTACAGAAGATGCATCATTTGTGGGGAAAGAGGGGACCAGTATAAGAGACAGTTTTCCAAGCAGCAAAGGAAGCCATGTACCAGTACAGAGAACTTTTTTTAAAGTAATAAAAAAAGTATTATTGCTTAGTTAAAATATAGTGGAATAGAAGTAACTGCTTCTTACCTTAAAACAAAGTTTGCAAATCAATACATTTTATATATTTTTTCTTAGTAAATGGCCATAAGGACCGCCCATAAATGTAGGCTGTATTTTGTTATAATCCATGCAAGCCCTCCATCCAATGGCGTTGCAGCAATGTGTTATTTAAATATTATATATAAAGTTTGTGTTTTAAATGATTTTTGTATTACAGCTTGCTTTTCTTCTGGGGCAAAATGCATGAGGCATGACCTGTAAATCGTAAATAAGACAAATTGTTGTAAAAGCAGGAGGAGAGACATTAACCAGGACATGCAGAGACAGGAAAATGAGCTTTAATGGAACAGCATAGGAACGGCATGATCCCCCTCCCTTTGTAACACACCAGATAACCTGCAGTTTTAACATGTCACTGACCACCAATGTATTGGAGCATGGAGTGTGATCCAATGAGTTCAATCAGCAGCACTGACAACTAATAGGCTGTGGAGGGGGAAGGTCCCCCAGCTGTGATCGCCAACACGTTTTTCAAAGAGAGCATATAAGGAAATAAATAAAATAAATTATCACCTTCCTGCAGCTCCGGATACCCTGCGCCTTCTGCCTGTCTGATCACAGACTGCTTCTGAAACTGCAGCCCATCTTAGATTTAATGCTTCTCTAGGGGATCTAACAACATTTACACAAGCGCAAACTTCAAAGGCTCCAATCTGCTTCCACAGCGTCACTCTGGTGTGCCACACCTACTACTGCTTCAAGCGTCCCCTTACCAGCAAGGCTGAGACTAGAGAAGGTTTTGCAGAAGTGCACATGCGATTTACAAAAGGTATGCTAATGCGCATGCGTGACGCCATATTCTTTCTACCTAGGTAGAAATCGGCTATTCGGCAGGATAAAGCTTCAAAAGATGGGTTTGGCAGCAGTTATATTTTATTTTTAGAATTGCATGAATATTACAAAATATTGTTAATAGGTGTTAATTACAATGTGTATTAAATTTTATTGAAGTTTTCTAAATTGAAAAAATAAAATTGGGGTTTACTATCCCTTTAAGGGCCTGAATGAAGAACAGCAGGAAAGAGCCTGGTTTACAGATGTATCAGCTTTTGTGAGCCATGATGGCAGATACTGGATAACTGTTGCCTACAATACAAATAAAGACCCTTTCATGCAGGAGATGAGGAAAAGTGGTTTCAGCCAAAATGTAATCAATGTAGTTCTGGAAGAAACTCAATGAGAAGACATGCTCTGTAAAGTCACAGAAGTTGTGCCTGTGTGTCCTGTACTGCTGAATGTGGTCTGAAGCACAAAGAAAGCTGGACATAGAAGAGGCCTGTTACCTATTAGCACAGCAGAGAGGAAGTCCAGTGACTCAAGCAGTGCTGCAGACAATCCAAGACTTGTGGTGTCCTGAAGCAAAGGCAAGTGTAATGGTACCTGCATCTTGCAAATTCCATGTCACCCTAAGGCTGCTGAAGTGGTTGAAAGGAGCAATAGGTTTATAAAAAATCAGATCTGCAAACTGACCCCAAGTCATATTCTGAGGGCGTGGAGTACAGGGTTAACTCATTCTGACAAAATGATGGGAGGGAAGATGCTCTCCTAGTAATATACTGACTGACACACTGGCAGAGAGTGACCAATAACAGTGGACTGTAAGGGTTTAGAAACATGTCATAACAAGGTGTGTGTATGTTCTCTAAAGCCTACAGGTGGTCTCAGAAAACAAGTGATGCTAATTGCAGAAATGAACTTCAAAGATGGTATTGCGAGTAGACTAATTGTTGTTTTTTACTTTTCAGGTACAGCAAGATGTATAGTCCCATGCCAACTTGTATGCCAGATATGAAAGCTATACTGAATATATGCCTAACAGGAACGTTAGACATATATTTTACTCTGTACTGCTTTCATTGTCTTTTACACAGTTGCAGTTTTTTATACAGCATCTTATCTAGAAAGTGAGTTGGGTGTAACATGCAGGTGCTTTCTGTGAGAACTCTCGTTGGGAGGACTCATATATTTTGGGAAAGCTTTTTAAGTTTAGTAAAACATAGCTAGGAAATATGATTGACATAACACGTAGAGAAGCATCATTTATTGCAAGGGGGTGGGGGCATAATTTTATTGCAGGAGGGTGGGGGAATCATTTATTGCTGGGGGCATAATTTATTACAGGGAGTGGAGTATCATTTATTGCAGGGGGCTGGGGCATCATTTTATTGTAGAGGGCTGGGGACATCATTTATGGCTGGGACATCATTTTATTGCTGGGGGAATCATTTATTGCTGGTGGACTGTGGGCATAACTTATTGCTGAGGGAGCTGGGGGCATCATTATTGCAGGGCAGGCTGTAGCATCATTTATGGCTGGGGGCATCATTTATATCTGGGGACATCATTTATTGCAGGGGGGCTGGGGTAATCATTTATTGCTGGGGGCATAATGTATTACAGGGGGTGGGGGCATCATTTATTGCAGGGATCTGGGGACATCAATTTATTGCAGTGGGCTGGGGGCATCATTTATGGCTGGGGGCATCATTCTATTGCAGGGGGCTAGGGAATCATTTATTGCTGAGGGGCTGAGGGGATAACTTATTGCTGGTGCTGGGGGCATAATTATTGCAGGGGGGCTGCAGCATAATTTGTGGCTGGGGGCATAATTTTATTGCAGGGGGGCTGGGGGAATCATTTATTGCAAGGGGGCTGGGGGCATCATTTATGTCTGGGGCATAATTTATTAGAGGTGGGGCTGGGGGAATCATTTATTGCAGGGGGGCTGGGGTATCATTTATGGCTGGGGGCATCATTTTATTGCAGGGGAAGTGAGGGCATCATTTTATTGCAGATGGGCTGGGGGAATCATTTATTGCTGGGGGCTGGGTACATAATTTATTACAGGGGGTCTGGGGGCATCATTTATTGCAGGGGACTGGGGAATCATTTTATTGCAGGGGGCTTGGGGAATCATTTATTGCAGGGGGTGCTGGGGGCATCATTTATGGCTGGGGGCTGGGGACATAATTTATTACAGGGGGGCTGGGGGCATCATTTTACAGCAGGGGTCATCATTTATTGCTAGGGGCATAACTTATTACAGGGGGCTGTGGGCATCATTTATTGCAGGAGGGCTGGGGCATCATTTATTGCAGGAGGGCTGGGGCATCATTTTATTGCAGGGGGCTGGGAGAATATTTATTGCTGGGGGCATAATTTATTACAGGGGGCTGGGGGCTGGGGGAATCTTTTATTGCAAGGGGGCTGGAGCATCATTTATGTCTGGAGGCATCATTTATTAGAGGTGTGGCTGGGGGAATAATTTATTGCAAGGGGGTGGGGGCATCATTTATGACTGGGGGGTGGTGGAAATCATGTATTGCTGGCGGCATAAGTTATTACAGGGGGTGGGGCATCATTTATTGCAGGGGGCTGGGGCATCATTTTATTGTAGGGGGCTGGGGACATCATTTATGGCTGGGGCATCATTTTATTGCTGGGGGAATCATTTATTGCTGGTGGACTGTGGGCATAACTTATTGCTGGGGGGCTGGGAGCATCATTATTGCAGCAAAGGCTGCAGCATAATTTATGGCTGGGGGCATCATTTTTTTGCAAGTGGGCTGGGGCATCATTTTTAGCTGGGGACATCATTTATTGCAGGGGGGCTGGGGTAATCATTTATTGCTGGGGGCATAATGTATTACAGGGGGTGGGGTTATCATTTATTGTAGGGGGCTGGGGACATCATTTTATTGCAGGGGGCTGGGGGCATCATTTATGGCTGGGGGCATCATTTTATTGCAGGGGCTAGGGAATCGTTTATTGCTGAGGAGCTGAGGAGATAACTTATTGCTGGTGCTGGGGGCAAAATTATTGCAGGGGGGCTGGGGCATCATTTGTGGCTGGGGACATCATTTTATTGCAGGGGGGCTGGGGGCATCATTTATGTCTGGGTCATAATTTATTAGAGGTGGGGCTGGGGGAATCATTTATTGCAGGGGGCTGGGGCATCATTTATAGCTGGGGGCATCATTTTATTGCAGGGGAACTGAGGCCATCATTTTATTGCAGATGGACTGGGGGAATCATTTATCGCTGGGGGCTGGGGACATAATTTATTACAGGGGGGCTGGGGGCATCATTTATTGCAGGGGGCTTGGGGAATAATTTATTGCAGGGGGGCTTGGGTTATTATATATTTCTAGGGGGTTGGGGGCATTTTAAGGCTGGGGGCATAATTTTATTGCAGGGGGCTGGGAGAATAATTTATTACAGGGGGCTGGGGGCATCATTTATTGCAGGGGGTGCTGGGGGCATCATTTATGGCTGGGGACATCATTTTATTGCAGGGGGCTGGGGGAATCATTTATTGCTGGGGCTGGGGACATAATTTATTACAGGGGGACTGGGGGCATCATTTATTGCAGGGGGCTGGGGGCATCATTTTACAGCAGGGGGCTGGGGACATCATTTATTGCTGGGGGCATAATTTATTACAGGGGGCTGGGGCATCATTTATTTCTGGGGGCATCATTTATTAGAGGTGGGGCTGGGGGAATAATTTATTGCAGGGGGTTGGGCATCATTTATGGCTGGGGCATCATTTTATTGCAGGGGAACTGAGGGTATCATTTTATTGCAGGGGGCTGGGGGGATAATTTATTGCTGGGGACATAATTTATTACAGGGGGCTGGGGGCATCATTTTATTGCAGGGGGCTTGGGGAATCATTTATTACTAGGGGGTTAGGGGCATCATTTAAGGCTGGGGCATCATTTTATTGCAGGGGGCTGAGAGAATAATTTATTGCTGGGGGTATAATTTATTACAGGGGGCTGGGGGCATCAATTATTGCAGGGGGTGCTGGGAGCATCATTTATGGCTGGTGACATCATTTTATTGCAGGGGGGCTGAAGGAATAATTTATTGCTGGGGCTGGGGAAATAATTTACTACAGGGGGGCTGGGGGCATCATTTATTGCAGGGGGCTGGGGCATCATTTTATTGCAGGGGGATTGGGAAATCATTTATTGCTAGGGGCATAACTTATTACAGGGGGCTGGGGGCATCATTTACTGCAGGAGGGCTGGGGCATCATTTACGGCTGGGAGCATCATTTTATTGCAGGGGGGCTGGGAGAATAATTTATTGCTGGGGGCATCATTTATTACAGGGGGCTGGGGGCATCATTTATTGCAGGGGGGCTGGGGGCATCATTTCATTGCAGAGGGATGGGGGAATAATTTATTGCTGGGGCATAATTTGTTACAGGGGTGGGGCATCATTTATTGCAGGGGGGCTGGGGCATCATTTTATTGCAAGGGGCTGGGGGCATCATTTATGTCTGGGGGAATCATTTTATTGCTGGGGGAATCATTTTATTGCTGGGGAAAATGTATTGCTGTTGGACTGGGGCATAACTTATTGCTGGGGGCATCATTATCACAGGGCTGGTTCGGACATCATTTATGCCTGGGGGCATCATTTTTTTTGCAAGGGGGCTGGTGGCATCATTTATAGCTGGGGACATCATTTATTGCAGGGGGGGCTGGGGTAATCATTTATTGCTGGGGCATAATGTATTACAGGGGGGTGGGGACATCATTTATTGCAGGGGGCTGGGTACATCATTTTATTGCAAGGGCTAGGGAATTATTTATTGCTGAGGGGCTGAGGGGATAACTTATTGCTGGTGCTGGGGCATCATTATTGCAGGGGGGCTGGGGCATCATTTGTGGCTGGGGGCATCATTTTATTGCAGGGGGGCTGGGGGAATCATTTAATGCAGGGGGATGGGGGCATCATTTATTGGAGGTGGGGCTTGGGGAATCATGTATTGCAGGGGGCTGGGGGCATCATTTATGGCTGGGGGCATCATTTTATTGCAGGGGAACTAGGGGGCATCATTTAATTGCAGGGGGGCTGGGGGAATCATTTATTGCCTGGGGCTGGGACATAATTTATTACAGGGGGGCTGGGAAATCATTTATTGCTAGGAGCATTACTTATTACAGGGGGGCTGGGGGCATCATTTATTGCAGGAGGGCTGAGGCATCATTTATGGCTGGGGGCATTATTTTATAGCAGGGGGGCTGGGGGAATAAATTATTGCTGGGGTTATAATTTATTACAGGGGGATGGGGACATATACTGTGCATATGTAAACATGTATTGTGTGTGCAGACCTTTTGTAATGAGGACGGTGCTTAAGTGCCGATATATACTGTGCATATATAAACATGTATTGGACTGGTTAATGATTTTAAAATATTATATTAGCCTAAAGCGTTTTATCTGCTGAACTATGAAGCAGTGGCCTTATAAATTAATATAAGTCTGTGACTGTGTGACAAGCAGTTTAGAAATGGAATGGTTAATGATTTAAACATATATTTGCCTAAGGCCAGGCAAATATATTTTTAATTCATTTACTATTCCATTTCTAAACTGATTGTCACACAGTCACAGACTTGTATTAATTTATAAGGCCACTGCTTCCCTAGTTCAGCAGATAAAAAGCTTTAGGCTAATATAATATTTTAAAATCATTAAACAGTCCATTTCTAACCTGCTTGTCACTCTTAATAACAAAATAATTTAATTGACTTGGGGACATTAAAGGGACAGTCGCATGCAATTGTAAAGAACTTTAAAATTTAAATCCATTGACAAAATGTTCACAGTCTTTTTATATGTACACTTTTTGTGTCACTAGCTTCTACTGAGCATGTGTAAGAACTATGCACCCTTTTGTTATTGGCTGATGACTGTCACGTGATAGACAGGGAGTTGAAATAGACATAATTTTAAAACTTGTCAGAAATAAATCTATTACTCAGTTGGAGTTTACACTAAATGCTATTGTATTGTGTTGTTGTGCATTTCTTGGTTATTATGCAAATTCGATTTTTTGGGTGGGGACCTTCTTGGATTCTTGCACCCGGGCCCTGTGGTTTCTAGTTACGCCTCTGAGTATGAGAGCAGTATGGACAGAGAGGTATAGAGAACTGTGAGCGCACACATAGTGCCAAGTGTGGGGGCGCTTTTCCCAGTAAGTCAAGTGTGCAGTGAGAGTCGTGACTAGTGATATTAATAATGGAGTGTCAGTTATAGAGAATGTTGGCATTCCTGCAGTAGAGGATAGTTTGGACCTAACATGGTGGCTCCATTTTGTCATCCTGCCATGGGCCCTGCAATGGCTAGGGCTGGCCCTGCCTACAACTAATGTTTTTAATTAGTATAATTGCAGGGCAGAGACTACATTGCAGACTGAATGAGAAAGAGAAGACATGACTAGATTGGTTCAGACGTGACTTAAAGGCAAGACTGAATAACTAGACAGAAGATGAGAGGGACTAGATTGAAGTAATGCAATGGAATGATGAATTGTGTGATTGTGCTGACTAGACAACATCCCTGTAACATCTGCATGTTCCAAAGCGAATTAATACATTATAGTTTAATAACGGCCTTTCTTGAGAAGCTGATTACTATAATTGTAGTACTTGCACAATAAACCCTATTATTATTATAATGCATTTTTTACTGTATTTTTATGTTGGATCTCCCTATTCTGGTGCTAAACCACAAACTTTGTTTTGGCACACAAGTAGTGCTGAAAGCCAGACAAAACAGCAACAAACTTGATATGGTGCGATTTTCGAGAAATCCGTCAGATGGAAGCATTAACAAAACGTTAACTTACACCTACATGAAAAGACCGACTGAATGCATTTGAGGTCCCATTGTTTCAAAATGTACCAAGAATAACCTTCCATTGCTAAAATAAAATAAAAAAATAAATAAAAATTAATTAGTTTTTTACATTTTTGTCTTTTTCTGCTACTACAACCAGAAAACAGAGTTCGTTTCAGGTTCCTTTAAGTATTTGATAAATTGACATTCCCTGTTTGAAAACTGGTTTAAATACTTATTTGTGATGGTTCAGAATTTGAAAACAGATTATCTGACAGATTAACATGCCCAGTAACCTTATTAGTAAGATTGATATATGGTCCATGGATATTATGGATCTGGTGTGTTTTTTCTTCTTGTTATAAGAACTCAAGGGAAATAGACTGATTGTTACCCGGGAGACCACAACAAAAGAAAGAATGTAAACAGGATATAACCCCCTCCCCACCAAAGAAAAATAAAATAAAAATAAAATAACAATTACATTACCAAGGTTTGTAACAAGAATTGGAATATTCCAACTCAGGGACAGCAAACTAAATAACCATGTTAATTTATATTTTAAATTAGAATGAGGCATAAATAACAAGACTATACAATAACCAATTAAAATATGCAACCAAGAAATAATATTTGTAATCATTTTTTATTATTTAAGGTCCCATTGTTTTAATAGCTTCTGAAAATAACCATCCAATGCCTTAGTTTGGCAAAATAAAATTAAAAAAAAAATTAAAATTGTTTTGCTATTTACTAACGTATTTAAATTTTTGTCTTTTTCTGTTACTACAACCAGAAAACAGAGGTATTTTCCAGTTCCTTTAAGTATTTGATAAATTTGCATTCCCTGTTGTCTGAAAACTGGTTTAAATAAATATTTGTGATGGTTCAGAATTTGAAAACAGATTATCTGACAGATTAAAATGCCCAGTAACCTTATTAGTAAGATAGATATATATGTTCCATGGATACGGATTAGGTGTTTTTTCTCTTGTTATAAGAACTTAAGGGAAATAGACTGATTGTTACCCCGTGAAACCACAAAAAAAAAAGAATGTATACAGAATATAACCCCCCCACACACATAGACACACACAAATAAATAACAAATACATTATCAAAGTTTGTAACAATAATTGGAAAACTCCAACTCAGCAAAATAAATAACCATTGCCTAGATTTAGAATTCTGCGTTAGCCGCCAAAACCAGCGTTAAAGGCTCCTAACGCTGCTTTTTACCACCCGCTGGTATTTAGAGTCAGTCAGGAAAGGGTCTAACTCTCACTTTCCAGCAGCGACTTTTCAATACAGCAGATTCCCTTACGCAAATTGCGTATCCTATCTTTTCAATGGGATCTTCCTAATGCCGGTATTTAGAGTCTTGGCTGAAGTGAGCGGTAGACCTTCTACCGACAAGACACCAGCCGCAGAAAAAAGTCAGGAGTTAAGAGCTCTCTGGGCTAACGCTGGTTTATAAAGCTCTTAACTACTGTGCTCTAAAGTACACTAACACCCATAAACTACCTATGTACCCCTAAACTGAGGTCCCCCCACATCGCCGCCACTATAATAAATATTTTTAACCCCTAATCTGCCGACCGAACACTGCCGCCACCTACATTATCCCTATGAACCCCTAATCCACTGCCCCTAACATCACTGACACCTACATTGTATTTATTAACCCCTAATCTGCCCCCCAATGTTGCCGCTACCTTACTGCCGACCGGACCTCGCCACCACTATGATAAATGTATTAACCCCTAAACCGCCTCACTCCCGCCTCGCAAACCCTATAATAAATAGTATTAACCCCTAATCTGCCCTCCCTAACATCGCCGCCACATAACTTCAAGTATTAACCCCTAATCTGCCGACAGGACCTCGCCGCTACTCTAATAAATGTATTAACCCCTAAAGCTAAGTCTAACCCTAACACCCCCCTAAGTTAAATATAATTTAAATCTAACAAAATAAATTACTTCTTATTAAATAAATTAATCCTATTTAAAGCTAAATACTTACGTGTAAAATAAACCCTAATATAGCTACAATATAACGAATAATTATATTGTAGCTATTTTAGCATTTATATTTATTTTACAGGCAACTTTGTATTTATTTTAACTAGGTACAATAGCTATTAAATAGTTATTTACTATTTAATAGCTACCTAGTTAAAATAATTACAAAATTACCTGTAAAATAAATCCTAACCTAAGTTACAATTAAACCTAACACTACACTATCAATAAATTAATTAACTAAACTACCTACAATTACCTACAATTAAATCAACTAAATTACAAAAAAACCCCCACTAAATTACAAAAAATAAAAAAGATTACAAGAATTTTAAACTAATTACACCTACTCTAAGCCCCCTAAAAAAATAACTAAGCCCCCCAAAATAAAAAAATGCCCTACCCTATTCTAAAATAAATAGTTAACAGCTCTATTACCTTACCAGCCCTTAAAAGGGCTTTTTGCGGGGCATGCCCCAAAGAAATCAGCTCTTTTGCCTGTAAAAAAACCATACAATACCCCCCCCAACATTACAACACACCACCTACATATCCCTAATTTAACCCTCCCAAACCCCCCTTAAAAAAACCTAACACTAAGCCCCTGAAGATCTCCCTACCTTGTATTCACCCAGCCGGGTATCACCAATCCGTCCAGAAGAGGGTCCAAAGTCTTCATCCTATCCGGCAAGAAGAGGTCCTCCAGAGGGTCTGAAGTCTTCATCCTATCCGGCAAGAAGAGGTCCTCCAGAGGGTCCAAAGTCTTCATTCAGGCTGCATCTTCTATCTTCTTCCATCTGGAGCGGAGCGGGTCCATCTTGAAGAAGCCGACGCGGAGCCATCCTTCCTCACCGAAGGTCTAACGATGAATGAAGGTTCCTTTAAATGACGTCATCCAAGATGGCGTCCCTTGAATTCCAATTGGCTGATAGGATTCTATCAGCCAATCGGAATTAAGGTAGGAAAAATCTGATTGGCTAATTGAATCAGATTGAGCTCACATTCTATTGGCTGATCGGAACAGAATCCTATCAGCCAATAGGAATTAGAGGGACGCCATCTTGGATGACGTCATTTAAAGGAACCTTCATTCGTCGCCAGATAGGATGAAGACTTTGGACCCTCTGGAGGACCTCTTCTTGCCGGATAGGATGAAGACTTCGGACCCTCTTCTGGACGGATCGGTGATACCCGGCTGGGTGAATACAAGGTAGGGAGATCTTCAGGGGCTTAGTGTTAGGTTTTTTAAGGGGGGTTTGGGTGGGTTAGATTAGGGATATGTGGGTGGTGGGTTGTAATATTGGGGGGGTATTGTATGTTTTTTTTTTACAGGCAAAAGAGCTGATTTCTTTGGGGCATGCCCTTTTAAGGGCTGGTAAGGTAATAGAGCTGTTAACTTTTTATTTTAGAATAGGGTAGGGCATTTTTTTATTTTGAGGGGCTTTGTTATTTTTTTAGGGGGCTTACAGTAGGTGTAATTAGTTTAAAATTCTTGTAATCTTTTTTATTTTTTGTAATTTAGTGTTGTTTTTTTTGTAATTTAGTTTAGTTGATTTAATTGTAGGTATTTGTAGGTAGTTTAGTTAATTAATTTATTGATAGTGTAGTGTTAGGTTTAATTGTAACTTAGGTTAGGATTTATTTTACAGGTAATTTTGTAATTATTTTAACTAGGTAGCTATTAAATAGTAAATAACTATTTAATAGCTATTGTACCTAGTTAAAATAAATACAAAGTTGCCTGTAAAATAAATATAAATGCTAAAATAGCTACAATATATTTATTTGTTATATTGTAGCTATATTAGGGTTTATTTTACAGGTAAGTATTTAGCTTTAAATAGGATTCATTTATTTAATAAAAAATAATTTATTTCGTTAGATTTAATTTATCTTTAATTTAGGGGGGTGTTAGGGTTAGGGTTAGACTTAGCTTTAGGGGTTAATACATTTTTTTAGAGTAGCGGCGAGGTCCGGTCGGCAGATTAGGGGTTAATACTTGAAGTTAGGTGGCAGCGATGTTAGGGAGGGCATATTAGGGGTTAATACTATTTATTATAGGGTTTGCGAGGCGGGAGTGAGACGGTTTAGGGGTTAATACATTTATTATAGTGGCGGCGAGGTCCGGTCGGCAGATTAGGGGTTAATAAGTGTCGTAAGGTAGCAGCGACATTGGGGGGGGGGGCGATTAGGGGTTAATAAATATAATGTAGGTGTCGGCGACGTTGGGGGCAGCAGATTAGGGGTTCATAGGGATAACGTAGGTTGCGGCGGTGTACGGAGCGGCAGATTATGGGTTAATAATATAATGCAGATGTCAGAGATAGCGGGCCGGAAGATTAGGGGTTAATAAGTGTAAGGTTAGGGGTGTTTAGACTCGGGGTTCATGTTAGGGTGTTAGGTGTAGACTTAGAGAGTGTTTCCTATAGGAAACAATGGGGCTGCGTTAGGAGCTGAACGCTGCTTTTTTGCAGGTGTTAGGTTTTTTTTCAGCTCAAACTGCCCCATTGTTTCCTATGGGGAAATCGTGCACGAGCATGTTTTTCAAGCTGGCCGCTACCGTAAGCAACGCTGGTATTTAGAGTTGAAGTGGCGGTAAATTATGCTCTACACTCCCTTTTTGGAGCCTAACGCAACCCTTCAGAGAACTCTAAATACCAGCGTTATTTAAAAGGTGCGGGGGGGAAAAAACACGCGTAGCTAACGCACCCCTTTGGCCGCAAAACTCTAAATCTAGACGCATGTTAATTTATTTTTTAAATTTGGATAAGGCATAAATGACAAGACTAAACAATTACAAATTAAAACATGCAACTTAGAAATAAAATTTGGAATCATTTATCTATTTTTTCTTACTTTTTATTTGTCACGTTTTCATTTTTTGTTTTAATAACAAGAAATGAAAATAACCCCCATCTATTTACAAGAAGTAGTTTCAGAATATATATTGAACACAAACATCTACCTTTCCAGCTAGGCGATAAAATATTATGGGTATATTATATTATTAGATAAGCAACACTATGGCCTAGATTTAGAGTTCTGCGGCCAAAGGGGTGCGTTAGCTGCACGTGCTTTTTTTCCCCCGCACCTTTTAAATACCGCTGGTATTTAGAGTTCACAGAATGGCTGCGTTAGGCTCCAAAAAAGGGAGCGTAGAGCATATTTACCGCCACTGCAACTCTAAATACCAGCGTTGCTTAAGGACGCGGCCAGCTTCAAAAACGTGCTTGTGCACGATTCCCCCATAGAAAACAATGGGGCAGTTTGAGCTGAAAAAAAACCTAACACCTGCAAAAAAGTAGCGTTCAGCTCCTAACGCAGCCCCATTGTTTCCTATGGGGAAACACTTCCTAAGTCTGCACCTAACACTCTAACATGTACCCCGAGTCTAAACACCCCTAACCTTACACTTATTAACCCCTAATCTGCCGCCCCCGCTATCGCTGATCCCTGCATATTATTATTAACCCCTAATCTGCCGCTCCGTACACCGCCGCAACCTACATTATACCTATGTACCCCTAATCTGCTTCCCCTAACAACGCCGACCCCTATATTATATTTATTAACCCCTAGTCTGCCATCCCCGCTATCGCTGACACCTGCATATTATTATTAACCCCTAATCTCCCGCTCCGTACACCGCCGCAACCTACGTTATCCCTATGTACCCCTAATCTGCTGCCCCTAACACCGCCGACCCCTATATTATATTTATTAACCCCTAATCTGCCGCCCCCAACGTTGCCTCCACCTACCTACAATAATTAACCCCTAATCTGCCGACCGGATCTCACTGCTACTCTAATAAATGTATTAAACCCTAAAGCTAAGTCTAACCCTAACACTAACACCCCCCTAGGTTAAATATAATTTAAATAAATTAACTCTTATTAAATAAATTAATCCTATTTAAAGCTAAATACTTACCTGTAAAATAAACCCTAATATAGCTACAATATAAATTATAATTATATTGTAGCTATTTTAGGATTAATATTTATTTTATAGGTAACTTTGTAATTATTTTAACCAGGTACAATAGCTATTAAATAGTTAAGAACTATTTAATAGTTACCTAGTTAAAATAATTACAAAATTACCTGTAAAATAAATCCTAACCTAAGTTACAATTAAACCTAACACTACACTAGCAATAAATTAATTAAATAAAATGCCTACAATTATCTACAATTAAACCTAACACTACACTATCATAAAATTAATTAAATAAAATACCTACAATTAAATACAATTAAATAAACTAACTAAAGTACAAAAAATAAAAAAGAACTAAGTTACAAAAAATAAAAAAAATATTTACAAACATTAGAAAAATATTACAACAATTTTAAACTAATTACACCTACTCTAAGCCCCCTAATAAAATAACAAAGATCCCCAAAATAAAAAAAATGCCCTACCCTATTCTAAAATTAAAATAGAAAAGCTCTTTTACCTTACCAGCCCTTAAAAGGGCCCTTTGCGGGGCATGCCCCAAAGAATTCAGCTCTTTTGCTTGGAAAAAAAAACATACAATATCCCCCCCCCAACATTACAACCCACCACCCACATACCCCTAATCTAACCCAAACCCCCTTAAATAAACCAAACACTAAGCCCCTGAAGATCTCCCTACCTTGTCTTCACCACGCCGGGTTCACCGATCCGTCCACCGACGTCTTGATCCAAGCCTCCGAAGTCTTGATCCAAGCCCAAGCGGGGGTTGAAGAGTGACGTCCATCCTCTGGCTGATGTCTTTATCCAAGCGGGCAGAAGAGGACATCTGGACCGGCAAACATCTTCATCCAAGCCGCATCTTCTATGTTCTTCCATCCGATGACGACCGGCTGATCTTCAAGAACTCCAGCGCGGATCCATCCATCTTCACCAATGACTTCCCGATGAATGAAGGTTCCTTTAAGGGACGTCATCCAAGATGGCGTCCCTCGAATTCCGATTGGCTGATAGGATTCTATCAGCCAATCGGAATTAAGGTAGGAAAATTCTGATTGGCTGATGGAATCAGCCAATCAGAATCAAGTTCAATCCGAATGGCTGATTCAATCAGCCAATCAGATTGAGCTTGCATTCTATTGGCTGTTCCGATCAGCCAATAGAATGCGAGCTCAATCTGATTGGCTGATCGGATCAGCCAATCGGATTGAACTTGATTCTGATTGGCTGATTCCATCAGCCAATCAGAATTTTCCTACCTTAATTCCGATTGGCTGATAGAATCCTATCAGCCAATCAGAATTCGAGGGACGCCATCTTGGATGACGTCCCTTAAAGGAACCGTCATTTGTCGGGAAGTCGTCGGTGAAGATGGATGGATCCGCGCTGGAGGTCTTGAAGATCAGCCGGTCGTCATCGGATTGAAGAACATAGAAGATGCGGCTTGGATGAAGATGTTTGCCGGTCCGGATGTCCTCTTCTGCCCGCTTGGATCAAGACTTCAGCCGGGGGATGGACGTCACTCTTCAGCCCCCGCTTGGGCTTGGATCAAGACTTCGGAGGCTTGGATCAAGACTTCGGTGGACGGATCGATGAACCCGGCGTGGTGAAGACAAGGTAGGGAGATCTTCAGGGGCTTAGTGTTAGGTTTATTTAAGGGGGGTTTGGGTTAGATTAGGGGTATGTGGGTGGTGGGTTGTAATTTTTGGGGGGTATTGTATGTTTTTTTCCAGGCAAAAGAGCTGAATTCTTTGGGGCATGCCCCGCAAAGGGCCCTTTTAAGGGCTGGTAAGGTAAAAGAGCTTCTCTATTTTAATTTTAGAATAGGGTAGGGCATTTTTTTATTTTGGGGGTCTTTGTTATTTTATTAGGGGGCTTAGAGTAGGTGTAATTAGTTTAAAATTGTTGTAATATTTTTCTAATGTTTGTAAATATTTTTTTATTTTTTGTAACAGTTCTTTTTTATTTTTTGTACTTTAGTTAGTTTATTTCATTGTATTTATTTGTAGGTATTGTATTTAATTAATTTATTGATAGTGTAGTGTTAGGTTTAATTGTAGATAATTGTAGGTATTTTATTTAATTAATTTATTGATAGTGTAGTGTTAGGTTTAATTGTAACTTAGGTTAGGATTTATATTACAGGTAATTTTGTAATTATTTTAACTAGGTAGCTATTAAATAGTTATTAACTATTTAATAGCTATTGTACCTGGTTAAAATAAATACAAAGTTGCCTGTAAAATTAATATTAATCCTAAAATAGCTACAATATAATTATAATTTATATTGTAGCTATATTAGGGTTTATTTTACAGGTAAGTATGTAGCTTTAAATGGGAATAATTTATTTAATAAGAGTTCATTTATTTCGTTAGATAAAAATTATATTTAACTTAGGGGGGTGTTAGGGTTAGGGTTAGAATTAGCTTTAGGGGTTAAAAAATTTATTAGAGTAGCGGTGAGCTCTGGTCGGCAGATTAGGGGTTAATGCTTGAAGTTAGGTGTCGGCGATGTTAGGGAGGGCAGATTAGGGGTTAATACTATTTATTATAGGGTTATTGAGTTGGGAGTGAGGCGGATTAGGGGTTAATACATTTATTATAGTAGCGGTGCGGTCCGGTCGGCAGATTAGGGGTTAATAAGTGTAGGTAGGTGGCGGCGACGTTGGGTGCGGCAGATTAGGGGTTAATAAATATTATGTAGGTGTCTGCGGTATTAGGGGCAGCAGATTAGGGGTACATAGGGATAACGTAGGTGGCGGCGGTGTACGGAGCGGCAGATTAGGGGTTAAAAAAATGTGGGGGGGCCTCAGTTTAGGGGTACATAGGTAGTTTATGGGTGTTAGTGTACTTTAGAGCACAGTAGTTAAGAGCTTTATAAACCGGCGTTAGCCCAGAAAGTTCTTAACTCCTGAATTTTTTCTGCGGCTGGAGTTTTGTCGTTAGATTTCTAACGCTCACTTCAGCCAAGACTCTAAATACCGGCGTTAGAAAGATCCCATTGAAAAGATAGGATACGCAAATGGCATAGGGGGATCTGTGGTATGGAAAAGTCACGGCTGCAAAGTGAGCGTTAGACCCTTTCCTGACTGACTCCAAATACCAGCGGGCGGTAAAAACCAGCGTTAGGAGCCTCTAACGCTGGTTTTGACGGCTACCACCAAACTCTAAATCTAGGCCTATGTGATCCCAACAGGAAGTAAACTAAAATTGTATGTTATATCTATTTTCAAGAGGAGTTTACAGTTAGGTACCTAGGTTCCTATTTTAGGTGTGTAGAACTGTCACCAGCATCTTTCCCTATTGATGGTAAACTACTACTTATAGAAATACTATTAGTTAAAATAAACTGTATGGTACCACTAACTTCAACAATGCCATTGTTCACACATACCCAGCATCTTTGAGCAATCTCTACTATTTGAACATTCCCAGGTCTCATGCAGCTCTTGACTGAAGAATTACAAAGGAGAATACCAGTTTATAGTAATTTTAAAGTGTGCCAACTACAGTATGCCTTCCCAGTGTAGTACTCCCTGAGTGTGCTAGCTCCAGTGTGCCTACTCAATATTTGTTTACAGATAATCTGAGTTTTAGGGTGAGCGCTAAATAAATAGCAGTCTAAGAAAAAAGATTACTGAAATATAGCCATACTAATAGTCAAAAGTAGATTGTAAAAGAAACATTTACTGTGAATTATATTTAAAATATTCTCAATAGGACCACATAGCAATAATACGATAACCTCAATAGGACCAAAATACAATATTACACATATGAAGATGCGATAGAAAATGTATGATAAAACGTGTAGTGTAGCGTCCTGTATAAAACCACACAAATGAAAAAGTACCGGTACTAAAAATAACTGGTAATCACACTGCAGTGGATAAATATCTTGCAAAAAACATTAATGGTATGATGGTAAATGAAGCTGGATACTGTTTTTTGAAACTTCTCTAATGGCGCTAAAGTCAAATTGTTGCGGATTGGCATCTTCTGTTCCCTCGGGGTGCACCTCCGGGTCATGTGACTTGATTCAAGCATTGGCTGGATGTTAGCCCTCTTAGTACCATTTTACAGTATTCTCTGCATGTGCCATTTCATTGCCTATATTGGGTATATCCCCAGGTAATTTTATATGTCAGGATGTAGCTGTGTACTTTGTAGCTCTGATGATTTGAAGTGATCCAGCACAGTGGGAGTTATGGAAAGAAGAACCCAGAGCCCATGTGCTGCACAGCTTAGCACTGTAATCAGCTCTGCCAACTAAGGTCTTGCTTCCATTGAGTTATTAAAAATGGAGCCGAAGTGGCCGACAGTTAAAAGTAGTTTACGGCTCGATTTTAGTACCAGGTTTCTACTTAAATATTTTGCACATTGCGTGCAGTCTCTCTTTTCGTGTAGGTGTAAGTTAACATTGCATTAACACTTCCATCCTGAACATCAATTAGTTGCTATTGTAACCCGACATTACACTATCAAGTTAAACGTCTTTACCTGTGATCACTTCTAAAGAGAAACAAAAAACAAAGGTACACTTATTTATAATACATATTTTTTAACTTCAAGGAGTGCAGAATTATTAGGCAAGTTGTATTTTTGAGGATTAATTTTATTATTGAACAACAACCATGTTCTCAATGAACCCAAAAAACTCATTAATATCAAAGCTGAATAGTTTTGGAAGTAGTTTTTAGTTTGTTTTTAGTTATAGCTATTTTATGGGGGGTATCTGTGTGTGCAGGTGACTATTACTGTGCATAATTATTAGGCAACTTAACAAAAAACAAATATATACCCATTTCAATTATTTATTTTTACCAGTGAAACCAATATAACATCTCAACATTCACAAATATACATTTCTGACATTCAAAAACAAAACAAAAACAAATCAGTGACCAATATAGCCACCTTTCTTTGCAAGGACACTCAAAAGCCTGCCATCCATGGATTCTGTCAGTGTTTTGATCTGTTCACCATCAACATTGCGTGCAGCAGGAACCACAGCCTCCCAGACACTGTTCAGAGAGGTGTACTGTTTTCCCTCCTTGTAAATCTCACATTTGATGATGGACCACAGGTTCTCAATGGGGTTCAGATCAGGTGAACAAGGAGGCCATGTCATTAGATTTTCTTCTTTTATACCCTTTCTTGCCAGCCACGATGTGGAGTACTTGGATGCGTGTGATGGAGCATTGTCCTGCTGAAAATCATGTTTTTCTTGAAGGATGCAGACTTCTTCCTGTACCACTGCTTGAAGAAGGTGTCTTCCAGAAACTGGCAGCAGGACTGGGAGTTGAGCTTGACTCCATCCTCAACCCGAAAAGGTCCCACAAGCTCATCTTTGATGATACCAGCCCAAACCAGTACTCCACCTCCACCTTGCTGGTGTCTGAGTCGGACTGGAGCTCTCTGCCCTTTACCAATCCAGCCACGGGCCCATCCATCTGGCCCATCAAGACTCATTCTCATTTCATCAGTCCATAAAACCTTAGAAAAATCAGTCTTGAGATATTTCTTGGCCCAGTCTTGACGTTTCAGCTTGTGTGTCTTGTTCAGTGGTGGTCGTCTTTCAGCCTTTCTTACCTTGGCCATGTCTCTGAGTATTGCACACCTTGTGCTTTTGGGCACTCCAGTGATGTTGCAGCTCTGAAATATGGCCAAACTGGTGGCAAGTGGCATCTTGGCAGCTGCACGCTTGACTTTTCTCAGTTCATGGGCAGTTATTTTGCGCCTTGGTTTTTCCACGCGCTTCTTGCGACCCTGTTGACTGTTTTGAATGAAACGCTTGATTGTTCGATGATCACGCTTCAGAAGCTTTGCAATTTTAAGAGTGCTGCATCCCTCTGCAAGATATCTCACTATTTTTGACTTTTCTGAGCCTGTCAAGTCCTTCTTTTGACCCATTTTGCCAAAGGAAAGGAAGTTGCCTAATAATTATGCACACCTGATATAGGGTGTTGATGTCATTAGACCACACCCCTTCTCATTACAGAGAGGCACATCACCTAATATGCTTAATTGGTAGTAGGCTTTCGAGCCTATACAGCTTGGAGTAAGACAACATGCATAAAGAGGATGATGTGGTCAAAATACTCATTTGCCTAATAATTCTGCACTCCCTGTATAAGCAAATACTATTTTTTTATTATAATTATATTTTCCACTTTATTAATATATGTAATATGTATGTATTGCTTCCCTAGGCATATGTCTAGTTTGAATTCTGTGTGCTTGCATATGTTTTTATATTTAAATACATACTGATATTTCCATAAAAAATAAGTGCAACTATTCCTATACATGGGACAACAATAATATTACATATTACAATTTTTTTCTACATTAAGTTTTAACATTTCAATGGGAAATATGTCTCAAAAAGCTATTTTTTTCTATTTTACACCTAGTTGAGCTGGGTGTAATTTTTCTCAATGTATCAACAGCCTCCGACAGTGTATTAATGGTTTGCGCGGTCATTAAAAACCTGTAATATCACTTAACGGCTTCTAGTACTTTCTATGGGACACAATAATATTTTCGGTAGCCAAACTTTGGCTGCCGATATTGAGGTATAACATGGCATTGGAAGCAGTCACTAAACGAAATTGCTTCCCACACCATATTTATTGGTTTGTGACCTCTCACAAACCTAATTGCAGCTAAATGGAAATGAGTGCTATGTATGTAGTGCTGGAGTTGTGGTTCCCTTGTTTTCATTGGTGAAGAGAACCATTAAAACAAGTGACATTTCAGGAGTAGTGTGGCTTGTGATCAAGTACAGTTAATCCTGTGTTGTGAATAAACATATTTAAGAGTCAAGCATTTACAGCTATAATGGAAAACTGAGTTTTTAGAAATAGTTTTTTGTTATACGTATCTTCAGGTACATTTACATTTCTAGCTTTTTTTTTTTTACTTTATACACATTACCCACAATGACAATCTAATTTAGTTTTGGATCTCTTAAGTATTTTTATCCAGTAAGCTCAGAAAACTGGTTCAATTTATTGATTGTAATGGTTCAGAAGTTGAAAAACAGGTTATCTGACAGATTAACATGCCCAAAAACCTCATTAGGATGATTGATATATGGCCCATGGATTTTATAGACATATATGTGCCCCTTTGTTAAAAGCAGTCTTAGGAGGATAGAGTGGTTACCTGGGTAACTACAATTGGTGAATAACAATGTAAGTAGAATGCAACCGAAAAACATTTTAAATTAATTCTCAATAAAATTGTCTTACTAATTAAATCCTATTTTTAGTGTAAAAACATATATATATATATATTATTTTTTTATGAAATAGTAGAAATTAACATTTCCAGGTTTCTTTGGAATGGAATACTTCAACTCAGTAAAAGTAAAATAAATAATCATGTCAATTTAACTTTTGAATGGAAAGATAGTAGGAGTAATTTACTACCTTTCTCTTTTTTTTTTCAACTGATTCCCCCCCCCCCTTTTATTAAAGGCACAGTAAACACCTTGATATTTTTACATAAAATATTTAGTTATGTTTTGTCAAACAAGTTTGCAGTATAATTCCATTATTTATTTGGCCCCCTTTTCATGTAGTTTATCTCTGAAAATGTAGGTATTGATAATTCTTAGACATTAAAATGCACCATGCTAACTTCTGAAGGCGAACGCTGCTACATATATGTCCCTAATTCTTTAGCTTATAACAACTGCAGAACAATGTATATTATGCTAACATTATCACTATATCTAGCCTTGTTGTCTGCAGAATGAAGCCCAGATTGGCTACTCGAAAAAGGCAAATAGTGAGTGGAGTTTGGCTGTAGAAAATTAATAGAATTAAAAATAATGTTAATTTGTTTTTAAAATGTTAAGACATGGCTAATATGTTATTCTATAAAATCACATCAGAAAAGTCTTGTAAGTATAAGGTATTTACTGTTTACTGTCACTTTAGTTAAAAATGAATAAAAGTCTACTTAAAATATATTGTATCTAAACAAACCATTTTTTTAACGTAGCAATAGAACGTTATGGGGATATTCACTGATTAGGTGAGCAGCAGTGAGTATGTGATCCCAACAGGAGATAAAGCAGACTTGTACTTTATATCTATTTGAAAAATAAAAAGTCTGTAATTAGATACAGATGGTAAATATTTCACCAGCATTATATATATTTATATATATATATATATATATATATATATATATATATATATATATATATATATATATATATATATAAAGTTTGCCTTCCCCTTTGGTACTGCCTTCTGCCTGATATTCTGTTGCTGACCTTGGCTTTGACTCTGACCTGTATTTATCTTATCTTTTCTGCATGCTATATCAAGGCCGGTATGGACTGTCCCATTTCATCTTCTTGGTCCCTGTGCTATTTCTTGGGCTGCTGAGGATTTTACATAAAAAAAATGAATATGCAGCACCTCTGTATATATAGCAAAACAGATATCTTTGTTAGGGTGACATCCCCCCAAAAACAGCTATGTTTCGGGTCACGCTGGACCCTTAATCATGCTAATACAATACTGAATGTATGTTCTTTAAATACGGCTAGATTTAGAGTTTGGTGGCCAAAGGGGTGCGTTAGCTACGCGTGCTTTTTTTCTCCCGCACCTTTTAAATACCGCTGGTATTTAGAGTTCACAGAATGGCTGGGTTTTCAGTGCGTTAGGCTCCAAAAAGGGAGCGTAGAGCATAATTTAACAACACTGCAACTCTAGATACCAGCGGTGCTTACGGACGCGGCCAGCTTCAAAAACGTGCTCGTGCACGATATCCCCATAGAAAACAATTGGGCAGTTTGAGCTGAAAAAAAACCTAACACCTGCAAAAAAGCAGCGTTCAGCTCTTAACGCAGCCCCATTGTTTTCTATGGGGAAACACTTCCTACGTCTGCACCTAACACTTTAACATGTACCCCGAGTCTAAACACCCCTAACCTTACACTTATTAACTCCTAATCTGCCGCCCCCGCTATCGCTGACACCTGCATATTATTATTAACCCCTAATCTGCCGCTCCCTACACCGCCGCAACATACATTATAGTTATGTACCCCTAATCTGCTGCCCCTAACACAGCAGACCCCTATATTATATTTATTAACCCCTAATCTGCCCCCCACAACGTCGCCGCCAGCAACCTACAATAATTAACCCCTAATCTGCCGATCGGAGCTCACCGCTACTATAATAAATGTATTAACCCCTAAAGCTAAGTCTAACCCTAACACCCCCCTAAGTTAAATATAATTTTTATCTAATGAAGTAAATTAACTCTTATTAAATAAATTATTCCTATTTAAATCTAAATACTTACCTGTAAAATAAACCCTAATATAGCTACAATATAAATTATAATTATATTGTAGCTATTTTAGGATTAATATTTATTTTACAGGAAACTTTGTATTTATTTTAACCAGGTACAATAGCTATTAAATAGTTAAGAATTATTTAATAACTACCTAGTTAAAATAATTACAAAATTACCTGTAAAATAAATCCTAACCTAAGTTACAATTAAACCTAACACTACACTAGCAATAAATAAATTAAATAAACTACCTACAAGTATCTACAATTAAACCTAACACTACACTATCAATAAATAAATTAAATGCAATTCCTACAAATAAATACAATTAAATAAACTAACTAAAGTACAAAAAATAAAAAAGAACTATGTTACAAAAAATAAAAAAATATTTACAAACATTAGAAAAAAATTACAACAATTTTAAACTAATTACACCTACTCTAAGCCCCCTAATAAAATAACAAAGACCCCCAAAATAAATAAATGCCCTACTCTATTCTAACTTACAAAAGTTCAAAGCTCTTTTACCTTACCAGCCCTTAAAAGGGCCCTTTGCGGGCATGCCCCAAAGAATTCAGCTCTTTTGCCTGTAAAAAAAAACATACAATACCCCCCCACACATTAAAACCCACCACCCACATACCCCTAATCTAACCCAAACCCCCCTTAAATAAACCTAACACTAAGCCCCTGAAGATCTTCCTACCTTGTCTTCACCATGCCAGGTATCACCGATCGTTCCAGGCTCCGAAATCTTCATCCAAGCCCAAGCGGGGGCTAGACATCCATCATCCGGCTGAAGTCTTCTATTAAGCGACGGCTGAAGAAGTCCAGAAGAGGCTCCAAAGTCTTCATCCTATCCGGGAAGAAGAGTTGATCCGGACCGGCAACCATCTTCTTCCAAGCGGCATCTTCTATCTTCATCCGATGACGACCGGCTCCATCTTGAAGACCTCCAGCGCGGACCCATCTTCTTCTTCCGACGACTTCCCGACGAATGACGGTTCCTTTAAGGGACGTCATCGAAGATGGCGTCCCTCGAATTCCGATTGGCTGATAGGATTCTATCAGCCAATCGGAATTAAGGTAGGAAAATTCTGATTGGCTGATGGAATCAGCCAATCAGAATCAAGTTCAATCCGAATGGCTGATTCAATCCGCCAATCAGATTGAGCTCGCAATCTATTGGCTGTTCCAATCAGCCAATAGAATGCGAGCTCAATCTGATTGGCTGATCGGATCAGCCAATCGGATGGAACTTGATTCTGATTGGCTGATTCCATCAGCCAATCAGAATTTTCCTACCTTAAAGGAACCGTCATTCGTCGGGAAGTCGTCGGAAGAAGAAGATGGGTCCGCGGTGGAGGTCTTCAAGATGGAGCCGGTCATCATCGGATGAAGATAGAAGATGCCGCTTGGAAGAAGATGGTTGCCGGTCCGGATCTACTCTTCTTCCCGGATAGGATGAAGACTTTGGAGCCTCTTCTGGACTTCTTCAGCCGTTGCTTGATAGAAGACTTCAGCCGGATGATATATGTATATATAGCCCCCGCTTGGGCTTGGATGAAGATTTCGGAGCATGGAACGATCGGTGATACCTGGCATGGTGAAGACAAGGTAGGAAGATCTTCAGGGGCTTAGTGTTAGGTTTATTTAAGGGGGATTTGGGTTAGATTAGGGATATGTGGGTGGTGGGTTGTAATGTGGGGGGGTATTGTATGTTTTTTTTTACAGGCAAAAGAGCTGAATTCTTTGGGGCATGCCCCGCAAAGGGCCCTTTTAAGGGCTGGTAAGGTAAAAGAGCTTTGAACTTTTGTAATTTAGAATAGGGTAGGGCATTATTTTATTTTGGGGGTCTTTGTTATTTTATTAGGGGGCTTAGAGTAGGTGTAATTAGTTTAAAATTGTTGTAATATTTTTCTAATGTTTGTAAATATTTTTTTATTTTTTGTAACTTAGTTCTTTTTTATTTTTTGTACTTTAGTTAGGTTATTTCATTGTATTTATTTGTAGGTATTGTATTTAATTAATTTATTGATAGTGTAGTGTTAGGTTTAATTGTAGATAATTGTAGGTATTTTATTTAATTAATTTATTGATATTGTAGTGTTAGGTTTAATTGTAACTTAGGTTAGGATTTATTTTACAGGTAATTTTGTAATTATTTTAACCTAGGTAGCTATTAAATAGTTATTAACTATTTAATAGCTATTGTACCTGGTTAAAATAAATACAAAGTTGCCTGTAAAATAAATATTAATCCTAAAATAGCTACAATATAATTATAATTTATATTGTAGCTATTTTAGGGTTTATTTTACAGGTAAGTATGTAGCTTTAAATAGGAATAATTTATTTAATAAGAGTTAATTTATTTCGTTAGATAAAAATTATATTTAATTTAGGGGGGTGTTAGGGTTAGGGTTAGAATTAGCTTTAGGGGTTAAAAATTTTATTAGAGTAGCGGTGAGCTCCGGTCGGCAGATTAGGGGTTAATGCTTGAAGTTAAGTGTCGGCGATGTTAGGGAGGGCAGATTAGGGGTTAATACTATTTATTATAGGGTTATTGAGGCGGGAGTGAGGCGGATTAGGGGTTAATACATTTATTATAGTAGCGTTGTGGTCCGGTCGGCAGATTAGGGGTTAATAAGTGTAGGTAGGTGGCGGCGACGTTGGGTGTGGCAGATTAGGGGTTAATAAATATTATGTAGGTGTCGGCGGTATTAGGGGCAGCAGATTAGGGGTACATAGGGATAACGTAGGTGGCGGCGGTGTACGGAGCGGCAGATTAGGTGTTAAAAATATTTGTAATTTTTTTCTAATGTTTGTAAATATTTTTTTTTTTTTTTGTAACTTAGTTCTTTTTTATTTTTTGTACTTTAGTTAGTTTATTTAATTGTATTTATTTGTAGGAATTGTATTTAATTTATTTATTGATAGTGTAGTGTTAGGTTTAATTGTAGATAATTGTAGGTAGTTTATTTAATTTATTTATTGCTAGTGTAGTGTTAGGTTTAATTGTAACTAAGGTTAGGATTTATTTTACAGGTAATTTTGTAATTATTTTAACTAGGTAGCTATTAAATAGTTATGAACTATTTAATAGCTATTGTACCTGGTTAAAATAATTACAAAGTTTCCTGTAAAATTAATATTAATCCTAAAATAGCTAAGATATAATTATAATTTATATTGTAGCTATATTAGGATTTATTTTACAGGTAAGTATTTAGATTTAAATAGGAATAATTTATTTAATAAGACAATTTATTTTGTTAGATAAAAATTATATTTAACTTAGGGGGGTGTTAGTGTTAGGGTTAGACTTAGCTTTAGGGGTTAATCCATTTATTAGAGTAGCAGTGAGCTCCAGTCAGCAGATTAGGGGTTAATACTTGAAGTTAGCTGTCGGCGATGTTAAGGAGGGCAGATTAGGGGTTCATACTATTTATTATAGGGTTATTGAGGCGGGAGTCAGGCGGATTAGGGATTAATACATCTATTATACTAGCGGTGAGCTCCGGTCGGCAGATTAGGGGTTAATAAATATAATATAGGGGTCAGCGGTGTTAGGGGCAGCAGATTAGGGGTACATAGGGATAACGTAGTTGTCGGCGGTGTACGGAGCGGAAGATTAGGGGTTAAAAAATTTAAATATAGTGGCGGCGATGTGGGGGGACCTCGGTTTAGGGGTACATAGGTAGTTTATGGGTGTTAGTGTACTTTAGAGCACAGTAATTAAGAGCTTTATAAACTGGCGTTAGCCCAGAAAGCTCTTAACTACTGACTTTTTTCTGCGGCTGGAGTTTTGTCGTTAGATTTCTAACGCTCACTTCAGCCACGACTCTAAATACCAGAGTTAGAAAGATCCCATTGAAAAGATAGGATACGTAATTGACGTAAGGGGATCTGCGGTATGGAAAAGTCGCGGCTGGAAAGTGAGCGTTAGACCCTTTAATGACTGGCTCCAAATACCAGAGGGCGGTAAAAACCAGCGTTAGGAGCCTCTAACACTGGTTTTGACGGCTACTGCCCAACTCTAAATCTAGGCCATAGTATCTTAATCTGTAACACCAATAGTAACCACATACACAATTTACCTAATACTGACACCTAGTGGCAGCAAAATATATTACATCTCACACATTGATATATCAGTGTAGTAATTATTTGTGATACCTGAGTAACCAATATGTGGTCAGATAAATTTTTGCATTATCTAATGCATCAATAATATGAAATACAAATACAAATTAAATCAACACCTATAAAAAATGGAACTAAAGAGATAAAAATGTAAATCATAATCCTTATTAAGGCCTTTGGGAAATAGGGTACCCAATCTGTTAATCCAACCTACCTCCTTTATTTTTAGAGCTAGTAAGGCGTTACATGATCAATAACCTAAAAACGCAACTGACTTAAATTGTGACCCTTCTCTGTGAGGTGTTGAGACTAGTTGTGTACAGTCCTTAGTTCTAATAGCAGATTTATGTTTAGTTAAATGTTCTCTAACAGATAATGTAATCTCTCCGATATAACAAAGTGGATTACAGAAAGGTGAGCAGAGACCCTATTTTGTTTTCGCTTGCACTGGTGAACCTATTTGAACTGGTGCTGTACTCATTTTCTTGATCTGCTGAGGATTTTACCTGACACTCCACTTGATTCTGGGATAAGAAGACTACTGTCCAGGATTGTAGTGTGTGTGCGTGATTCTCTTGCAGGCCGGATTGTATACATGGCCATGTCCGTGGACCCCAACGAGATTGTGCAGGCAGTAATGAACCAAGACCAACTGCTTGGAACTCATGCTAACCGTATGCAGGTTTTAGAAGAAAAAGTGGAATCCATTTTATCTATTAAGTCAAAACTAACTACCTCTCTGGGACTTATGCCTAGTGTTCCTGTAACACAAGGCTCTTCTGCAAGTAAATGAGGTTGACATAAGACAGAAATCCATTGAGTTCAAGCTATACAAAAAAGACAGATGTTTCAGGAATTTCATTAGACACGCTTGCAGAAACACCTTGTATTACAGAAACACTAGGGCCTAGATTTGGAGTTCGGCGGTAGCCGTCAAAACCAGCGTTAGAGGCTCCTAACGCTGGTTTTGGCCGCCCGCTGGTATTTGGAGTCAGTGATTAAAGGGTCTAACGCTCACTTTTCAGCCGCGACTTTTCCATACCGCAGATCCCCCTACGCCATTTGCGTAGCCTATATTTTCAATGGGATCTTTCTAACGCTGGTATTTAGAGTCGTTTCTGAAGTGAGCGTTAGAGCTCTAACGACAAGATTCCAGCCGCCTGAAAATAGCAGGAGTTAAGAGCTTTCTGGCTAACGCCGGTTTATAAAGCTCTTAACTACTGTACCCTAAAGTACACTAACACCTATAAACTACCTATGTACCCCTAAACCAAGGTCCCCCCACACCGCCGCCACTCGATTAAATTTTTTAACCCCTAATCTGCCGACCGCCACCTACGTTATACTTATGTGCCCCTAATCTGCTGCCCCTAACCCCGCCGACCCCTGTATTACATTTATTAACCCCTAACTTGCCCCCCACAACGTCGCCGCCAGCTACTTAAAATAATTAACCCCTAATCTTCCGACCGCAAATCGCCGCCACCTACGTTATCCCTATGTACCCCTAATCTGCTGCCCTAACATCGCCGACCCCTATATTATATTTATTAACCCCTAATCTGCCCCCCTCAACGTCGCCGACACCTGCCTACACTTATTAACCCCTAATCTGCCGAGCGGACCTGAGCGCTACTATAATAAATGTATTAACCCCTAATCCGCCTCACTAACCCTATCATAAATAGTATTAACCCCTAATCTGCCCTCCCTAACATCGCCGACACCTAACTTCAATTATTAACCCCTAATCTGCCGACCGGAGCTCACCGCTATTCTAATAAATGTATTAACCCCTAAAGCTAAGTCTAACCCTAACACTAACACCCCCCTAAGTTAAATATAATTTTTATCTAACGAAATAAATTAACTCTTATTAAATAAATTATTCCTATTTAAAGCTAAATACTTACCTGTAAAATAAATCCTAATATAGCTACAATATAAATTATAATTATATTATAGCTATTTTAGGATTAATATTTATTTTACAGGCAACTTTGTTATTATTTTAACCAGGTACAATAGCTATTAAATAGTTAAGAACTATTTAATAGTTACCTAGTTAAAATAATTACAAAATTACCTGTAAAATAAATACTAACCTAAGTTACAATTAAACCTAACACTACCCTATCAATAAAATAATTAAATAAACTACCTACAATTACCTACAATTAACCTAACACTACACTATCAATAAATTAATTAAACACAATTCCTACAAATAAATACAATTAAATAAACTAGCTAAAGTACAAAAAATAAAAAAGAACTAGGGCGCGATCCGATATCGATCGCAGTTTGCGGCGCAAGCGAGGGAACCGGCGTCGCCCGCAGTTTCAGCTCGCAATTCGAGCCATCCCATATAGGTCGCCGTCAGATGCTAACGTGCCGTAAGTCTGACAAACCAGCGATGTCCAGAAATCTGCGTAAGTACAAATTTCTGGCGTCGCCAGTGACTTGCGCCACGTTAGAATCTGCCGGCGCCTATAAAACCTGACTAAAGTCTAAAACACCCGCACTGTCTAACACGCCTCCCTAACATAGCCCGCACTGTCTAACACGCCTCCCTAACATAGCCCGCACTGTCTAACCCTCTATCCGCTATCCCCCCTCACTAGCCTAACAATAAAAATGCTATTAACCCCTAAACCGCCGCTCCTTTACCCCGCCGCAACCTAATAAAATTATTAACCCCTAAACCGCCGCTCCCGTACCCCGCCGCCAGCTATATTATATCTATAACCCCCTAAAGTGAGCCCCTAACACCGCCGCCATCTATATTAAAATTATTAACCCCTAATGTAAGCCCCTTACACCGCCGCCATCTCTATTAAAATGATTAACCCCTAATTTAATCTACCTACCCTGCCGCCAGCTATATTATCTATATTAACCCTAAGTATATTATAGTTAATATAGGTATTACATTATATATATTAACTATATTAACCCTAATTATATTAGGGTTAATATAGTTAATATAGTTACTATAGTATTTATATTAACTATATTAACTCTATCTAACCCTAACACCCCTAACTAAATTTATATTAAATTAATCTAATTAATTTATAAACTAAAATATTCCTATTTAAATCTAAATACTTACCTATAAAATAAACCCTAAGATAGCTACAATATAATTAATAATTACATTATAGCTATGTTAGGGTTAATATTTATTTTACAGGTAAATAGTTAATTATTTTAACTAGGTATAATAGATATTAAATAGTTATTAACTATTTAATATCTACCTAGTTAAAATAATTACCCAATTACCTGTAAAATAAATCCTAACCTAAGTTACAAATACACCTACACTATCAATAAATTTAATAAACTACAAACATCTATCTAAAAATACAATTAAATTAACTAAACTAAATTACAAAAAAAAACAAACACTAAATTACAAAAAATAAAAAAAAGATTACAAGATTTTTAAGCTAATTACACCTATTCTAAGCCCCCTAATAAAATAATAAACCCCCAAAATAACAAAAATTCCCTGCCCTATTCTAAATTAAACAAATTTCAAAGCTCTTTACCTTACCAGCCCTTAAAAGGGCCTTTTGTGGGGCATGCCCCAAAGAATTCAGCTCTTTTGCATTCAACAAATACAATCACCCCCCCCCCCCCATTACAACCCACCACCCACATACCCCTATTCTAAACCCACCCAAACCCCCCTTAAAAAATCCTAACACTACCCCCCTGAAGATCTCCCTACCTTGTCTTCACCACACCGGGCCGAACTCCTGATCCGATCCGGGCGATGTCGTCCTCCAAGCGGCAAAGAAGAAATCTTCCTCCGGCGACGTCTTCCTCCAAGCGGCAGCAAAGTCTTCATTCTTCCGGCGGCATCTTCAATCTTCTTTCTTCGCTCCGCCGCCGCGGAGCATCCATCCCGGCCGACTGCTAAACTTGGAATGAGGTACCTTTAAATGACGTCATCCAAGATGGCTTCCGCCGAATTCCGATTGGCTGATAGGATTCTATCAGCCAATCGGAATTAAGTTAAAAAAATCTGATTGGCTGATTGAATCAGCCAATCAGATTCAAGTTCAATCCGATTGGCTGATCCAATCAGCCAATCAGATTGAGCTCGCATTCTATTGGCTGTTCCGATCAGCCAATAGAATGCGAGCTCAATCTGATTGGCTGATTGGATCAGCCAATCGGATTGAACTTGAATCTGATTGGCTGATTCAATCAGCCAATCAGATTTTTTTAACTTAATTCCGATTGGCTGATAGAATCCTATCAGCCAATCGGAATTCGGCGGACGCCATCTTGGATGACGTCATTTAAAGGTACCTCATTCCAAGTTTAGCAGTCGGCCGGGATGGATGCTCTGCGGCGGCGGAGCGAAGAAAGAAGATTGAAGATGCCGCCGGAAGAATGAAGACTTTGCTGCCGCTTGGAGGAAGACGTCGCCGGAGGAAGATTTCTTCTTTGCCGCTTGGAGGACGACATCGCCCGGATCGGATCAGGAGTTCGGCCCGGTGTGGTGAAGACAAGGTAGGGAGATCTTCAGGGGGGTAGTGTTAGGATTTTTTAAGGGGGGTTTGGGTGGGTTTAGAATAGGGGTATGTGGGTGGTGGGTTGTAATGGGGGGGGGGGGTGATTGTATTTGTTGAATGCAAAAGAGCTGAATTCTTTGGGGCATGCCCCACAAAAGGCCCTTTTAAGGGCTGGTAAGGTAAAGAGCTTTGAAATTTGTTTAATTTAGAATAGGGCAGGGAATTTTTGTTATTTTGGGGGTTTATTATTTTATTAGGGGGCTTAGAATAGGTGTAATTAGCTTAAAAATCTTGTAATCTTTTTTTTATTTTTTGTAATTTAGTGTTTGTTTTTTTTTGTAATTTAGTTTAGTTAATTTAATTGTATTTTTAGATAGATGTTTGTAGTTTATTAAATTTATTGATAGTGTAGGTGTATTTGTAACTTAGGTTAGGATTTATTTTACAGGTAATTGGGTAATTATTTTAACTAGGTAGATATTAAATAGTTAATAACTATTTAATATCTATTATACCTAGTTAAAATAATTAACTATTTACCTGTAAAATAAATATTAACCCTAACATAGCTATAATGTAATTATTAATTATATTGTAGCTATCTTAGGGTTTATTTTATAGGTAAGTATTTAGATTTAAATAGGAATATTTTAGTTTATAAATTAATTAGATTAATTTAATATAAATTTAGTTAGGGGTGTTAGGGTTAGATAGAGTTAATATAGTTAATATAAATACTATAGTAACTATATTAACTATATTAACCCTAATATAATTAGGGTTAATATAGTTAATATATATAATGTAATAACTATATTAACTATAATATACTTAGGGTTAATATAGATAACATAGCTGGCGGCGGGGTAGGTAGATTAAATTAGGGGTTAATAATTTTTATATAGGTGGCGGCGGTGTAAGGGGTCAGATTACGGGATAGATAAGGTAGATGGCGGCGGTTTTAGGGGCTCACAGTAGGGGGTTAGTTTATGTAGATGGCGGCGGGGTCCGGGAGCGGCGTTTTAGGGGGTAATAACTTTATTAGGGATTTGGGGGGGGGGGGGATCGCGGTTGACAGGGAGATAGACATTGCGCATGCGTTAGGTGTTAGGTTTATTTTAGAAGATCGCGGTTGACAGGGAGATAGACATTGCGCATGCGTTAGGTGTTAGGTTTATTTTAGCAGCTAGTTTAGGGAGTTACGGGGCTCCAATAGTCAGCGTAAGGCTTCTTACGGCTGCTTTTTGTGGCGAGGTGAAAATGGAGTAAGTTTTCTCCATTTTCGCCACGTAAGTCCTTACGCTGCATATTGGATACCAAACTGCGCGGGTTTGGTATACCTGCCTATAGCCCAAAAAACTGCGGGCGACGGCAGAAATATACGCGCGTAACTTCTAGCTTACGCCGTATATAGGATACCAAATCCGCGCAATTCTTGGCGTCGCCGGCTTTTGCGGGCGACGATTTTTATCGGATCGACCCCCTAAGTTACAGAAAATAAAAAAATATTTACAAACATAAGAAAAATATTACAACAATTTTAAACTAATTACACCTACTCTAAGCCCCCTAATAAAATAACAAAGCCCCCCAAAATAAAAAATTCCCTACCCTATTCTAAATTAAAAAAGTTACAAGCTCTTTTACCTTACCAGCCCTGAACAGGGCCCTTTGCGGGGCATGCCCCAAGAAGTTCAGCTCTTTTGCCTGTAAAAAAAAACATACAATACCCCCCCCCCCAACATTACAACCCACCACCCACATACCCCTAATCTAACCCAAACCCCCCTTAAATAAACCTAACACTAAGCCCCTGAAGATCTTCCTACCTTGTCTTCACCATCCAGGTATCACCGATCCGTCCTGGCTCCAAGATCTTCATCCAACCCAAGCGGGGGTTGGCGATCCATAATCCGGTCCAGAAGAGGCTCCAAAGTCTTCCTCCTATCCGGCAAGAAGAGGACATCCGGACCGGCAAACATCTTCTCCAAGCGGCATCTTCGATCTTCTTCCATCCGGAGCGAAGCGGCAGGATCCTGAAGACCTCCAGCGCGGAACATCCATCCGGACCGACGACTGAACGACGAATGACTGTTCCTTTAAGGGACGTCATCCAAGATGGCGTCCCTCGAATTCCGATTGGCTGATAGGATTCTATCAGCCAATCGGAATTAAGGTAGGAATTTTCTGATTGGCTGATGGAATCAGCCAATCAGAATCTAGTTCAATCCGATTGGCCGATCCAATCAGCCAATCAGATTGAGCTCGCATTCTATTGGCTGATCGGAACAGCCAATAGAATGCGAGCTCAATCTGATTGGCTGATTGGATCAGCCAATCGGATTGAACTTGATTCTGATTGGCTGATTCCATCAGCCAATCAGAAAATTCCTACCTTAATTCCGATTGGCTGATAGAATCCTATCAGCCAATCGGAATTCGAGGGACGCCATCTTGGATGATGTCCCTTAAAGGAACAGTCATTCGTCGTTCAGTCGTCGGTCCGGATGGATGTTCCGCGCTGGAGGTCTTCAGGATCCTGCCGCTTCGCTCCGGATGGAAGAAGATCGAAGATGCCGCTTGGAGAAGATGTTTACCGGTCCGGATGTCCTCTTCTTGCCGGATAGGAGGAAGACTTTGGAGCCTCTTCTGGACCGGATTATGGATCGCCAACCCCCGCTTGGGTTGGATGAAGATCTTGGAGCCAGGACGGATCGGTGATACCTGGATGGTGAAGACAAGGTAGGAAGATCTTCAGGGGCTTAGTGTTAGGTTTATTTAAGGGGGGTTTGGGTTAGATTAGGGGTATGTGGGTGGTGGGTTGTAATGTTGGGGGGGGGGGTATTGTATGTTTTTTTTTACAGGCAAAAGAGCTGAACTTCTTGGGGCATGCCCCGCAAAGGGCCCTGTTCAGGGCTGGTAAGGTAAAAGAGCTTGTAACTTTTTTAATTTAGAATAGGGTAGGGAATTTTTTATTTTGGGGGGCTTTGTTATTTTATTAGGGGGCTTAGAGTAGGTGTAATTAGTTTAAAATTGTTGTAATATTTTTCTTATGTTTGTAAATATTTTTTTATTTTCTGTAACTTAGTTCTTTTTTATTTTTTGTACTTTAGCTAGTTTATTTAATTGTATTTATTTGTAGGAATTGTGTTTAATTAATTTATTGATAGTGTAGTGTTAGGTTAATTGTAGGTAATTGTAGGTAGTTTATTTAATTATTTTATTGATAGGGTAGTGTTATGTTTAATTATATCTTAGGTTAGGATTTATTTTACAGGTAAATTTGTTATTATTTTAACTAGGTAACTATTAAATAGTTCTTAACTATTTAATAGCTATTTTACCTGGTTAAAATAATAACAAAGTTGCCTGTAAAATAAATATTAATCCTAAAATAGCTATAATATAATTATAATTTATATTGTAGCTATATTAGGATTTATTTTACAGGTAAGTATTTAGCTTTAAATAGGAATAAGTTATTTAATAAGAGTTAATTTATTTCGTTAGATAAATATTATATTTAACTTAGGGGGGTGTTAGTGTTAGGGTTAGACTTAGCTTTAGGGGTTAATCCATTTATTAGAATAGCGGTGAGCTCCGATCGGAAGATTAGGGGTTAATAATTGAAGTTAGGTGTCGGCGATGTTAGGGAGGGCAGATTAGGGGTTAATACTATTTATGATAGGGTTAGTGAGGCGGATTAGGGGTTAATAACTTTATTATAGTAGCGCTCAGGTCCGCTCGGCAGATTAGGGGTTAATAAGTGTAGGCAGGTGTCGGCGACGTTGTGGGGGGCAGGTTAGGGGTTAATAAATATAATATAGGGGTCGGCGGTGTTAGGGGTAGCAGATTAGGGGTACATAGGGATAACGTAGGTGGCGGCGGTTTACGGAGCGGCAGATTAGGGGTTTAAAAAAATATGCAGGGGTCAGCGATAGCGGGGGCGGCAGATTAGGGGTTAATAAGTGTAAGGCTAGGGGTGTTTAGACTCGGGGTACATGTTAGGGTGTTAGGTGCAGACGTAGGAAGTGTTTCCCCATAGGAAACAATGGGTCTGCGTTAGGAGCTGAACGCTGCTTTTTTGCAGGTGTTAGGTTTTTTTTCAGCTCAAACAGCCCCATTGTTTCCTATGGGAGAATCGTGCACGAGCACGTTTTTGAGGCCGGCCGCGTCCGTAAGCAACTCTGGTATCGAGAGTTGCATTTGCGGTAAAAATGCTCTACGCTCCTTTTTTGGAGCCTAACGCAGCATTTGTTTGAACTCTCGATACCAGAGTTAATTTTATGGTGCGGCCAGAAAAAAGCCCGCGGAGCGTTAACAGCCCTTTTACCGCCGAACTCCAAATCTAGGCCTTTGTCTTCTCCTGTTGAGGCAGTTCTTCTGCCCGAAAAAGAACATGCCAGGTGCATATCCCAAGGGCCCTGTTTATACTGTGGAAAGAAGGGACATCTCCTCCTTAAGTTTCCTGTCCGTCTGGGAAACATTTAATCATAATAGGCCTAATAAGCCTCAGAACAGACTACTAGTACCAATCTTCCTATCTTACTATCTTGGGACAATCAGACCTACTCCACTGTGGCATTTGTGGATTCTGGAGCTAAATAAGTGTTTTTTTAGATGCATTTGTCCAGTGCAATCATATTCCCATTTCCATCATTGCTAATCATACTACTCTCCTTGTGACCACATTAGGAAGGGAACCTCTTGGGACAGGCCTTATTGTTTACTGAACTAAACCTCTTTCAGTTTGCAGAAGCCCTTCACCAAGAGACTTTATCTTTTAATGTCATCTCTTCCCCTAGGATTCCAGTAATTATGGACTGGTCTGCTGGTCAACTTTCTGCCTGGATTTCTAATTGCCAAACTCATTGTCTCCTAAAGATCAGCCCGAATCCTGTTCCTATCTGCAAGGTGTCTGCAGATCTTGTTGTTCCTTCTGCCTATTCTGCCTTTGCGAATGTGTTTTCCGAAAAAGAAGCTGAGGAACTAAATCCACAACGTGCCTATGATTTTTCCGTAGATTTATTTCCCAAGTTCCTCTACCCAAAGGTAGAACCTACCAGCTTACACTGCAGAAACTAAAGTCATAGAAGAATATATCGAAGAGAGTCTCAGGAAAGGGTTCATTCAGTCATCCTCTTCTCCTGCTGGTGCCTGGGTTTTTCTTTATCAGCAAGAAGGATGGGGGTCTTCGTCCCTGCATTGACAACCGAGTCCTCCATTGTATCCCTATCAAAAATTGGTTTCCACTACTTCTAATTCTTAAGTCATTTGATTAAATCAAGGGCTCTACTATCTTTACTAAGTTGGATCTTAGGGGTGCATATAACCTCATCTTAATCAAGTCTGGTGATGAGTGGAGGACTGTGTTTAACACTTGGGCAGGGCATTATGAATATTTAGTGATACCTTTTGGACTCTGTAATGCCCCAGCAGTCCTCCAGGAATTTGTTAATGACATCTTTAGAGATCTTCTACATACCTATGTAGTGGTTTAGATTGACGACATTCTAATCCACTCTCAGGATCTGCAAACCCATCTTAACCATGTCAGTATGGTTCTTCAGAGCCTTAGAGACCACAGTCTATTTGCCAAGCTTTTTTTTGGATACATTATATCTGCTACTGGATTTTAATTGAACCCCGCTAAATTAAAAGCATTCAATCAAGGTGGTTCAGCAATTCATTGGCTTCACAAATTATTATCAGAAACTTAAGAACTTTTCTAAAGTGTTGGCTCCCTTTACTACTATCACTTCTACCATAATTCCTCCAGAATGTCTTATTGCCCTATTTTCCTCAGACTCAGAAGGATATTTTTGGATGCTCAGGCTCAAATCCCCTCTCAGTTCAAAGTTCCTAAAACATCTTTATATGTTCCCCTGGACTTTCATAAGGAAGTATTGAAGTGGGCTCATGGCCACAAGCTATCTGGACATCCAGGGGAAAAAGCAGAATACTCTTTACAAACTACTCTTTATCTGATAAACCTTGTTTAGTGGCCATCTATGAAATAAGACATTGTTGCTTTTGTTACTGCCTGTAATGTCTATGCTGCCATTAAGACACCTTGACAATCCCCTTAAGGTTTAATTCGCCCATTGCCTGTGGCACATTCTCCTGGGAGCCATATGGGTTTCACCATGGACCTTCCTATTTCCAGGAGCAACTCAGTAATTTGGATGGTTCTTGATCACTTTTCCAAGCTCACTCAGTTTTTTCCTATGAAGAAGCTTCATTTGGCACCCAGTCTTGCATCTTATTTAATTGAACATATAATCCTCTTGTATAAAATTCCCAAAGATAAAGTCTCTGACAGAGGTCCGCAATTTGTTTTAGCTTTCTGGAGGGCTATTTGTAAACACCTGGACATCAAAAACTCACTCTCTTCAGAGAATCACCCACAGTCTAATGTCCAGAAAAAGAGAGTGAATCAAGATCTCAAAACTTATATAAGAGCCTACAGGAACTCTGAGCTTGACAACTGGTGTGATTTTCTACCCCTTTGCTGAACCAGCACATAAACTCATTGTGGCACTCTTCCTTGAAATGTTCTCCATTTCAAGCTGCCCTAGGTTATCAACCTAGGGTATTACCCTTTCAACCCTCAGTAGTCGAGGTACCTTCTGCCAAAAAGATGGCGACTCATCTTAAAAAACATTGGAAGAGAATTAGGGAAGTCCTTATTCAGATGTAGAAAAAGCATTACAATTATGCAAAATGTCATCGAAGACCATCTCCCAAATATCACCTGAACCAGCTTGAATATGAGACTTAAAGGGACATGAAACCCAAAATGTTTTTTTTCATCATTCATATAGAGAATACAATTTTAAACAACTTTCTAATTTACTTCTATTATATCATTTGTTTTATTCTCTTGGTATCATTTGCTGAAGAAGCAGCAATGCACTACTGGTTGCTGACTGAACACATGGGTGAGCCAATGACAATTGGTATATATAAAGCCACCAAACAGCAGCTAGAACCAAGGTTATTTACTGCTCCTGAGCTTTCCTAGATTAATCTTTAAGCAATGGATAACAAGAGAAGGAAGAAAATGTAATAATATAATAATAATAATAATTACTTCTATTATTAATAATGTAATAATAGAAGTAAATTGGAAAGTTTTTTGAAATTGTATCCTCTATCTGAATCATGAAAGAACATTTTTGGGTTTCATGTCCCTTTAGGCAACCTTATTCTAAATCAGGTCCTAGATTCATAGGTCCTTTCTGTATCCTTAGTCAGGTTATCCCAGGGGCCTACAAATTAAGCCTCCCTAAGGATCTTCAATTCCATAATACATTCCATGGCTCTCTTTTGAAACATTTTCACAAGAATTACTTTATATTACCCTTTAGATGTCCTCCACCAGTCTCTGTGGAGGGTCATCCTGAATATGAAGTTCATAAGATTCTGGACTTTAGATGTAAGGGTAGACAGCTGCAATATCAAATGGTGTGCAGAACAAGATGTAAGTATTTGCACCAACAAATTGACTGGGAAGTGCTGCACCATTGTTAGCTTTAGTTTATGAGGTGATCAAAATTTGTAGACTCATCTGCAGAAGACGTGGCAACGCACGGGGCGGAGCCTGGCAATGCAGGGACATGGCTGCTTAATTCCTGGCTCCTAAGTCCTGCACCTCATGCCAACTTATTAATAGGGAAGTTACAGCTAAAAATTTCCCAAAAACCTGGGTACTAATCGATAAACATATCCTGCTCAAGGTCCGTTATCCAGAGGGAGAACCTGAAGATACTGACTTGCTGCTCGAAGTTGCGACCTAAGCGGCCTTGAGACCTGTCTTACGCCTCATAGCACTGAACTCCCCTGCCACAATAACATAGAGGCTACGGTCCTGGGAGCCTTATCTGCCCCATCCGGGTATAGCGGAGGACGACAACATAACAGAGGCAAGCGGATCTAAGGGGATAGGAAGGCCTCCTCACGGCCGCAGTTTGTCGTGGACGAACTAACCAGCTCTACGGTTCCTTGCTGCCTCCAGCCCCCTTGTCAGCGCAACATCCTAAAAGCAGGAACTCTTAGAGAAAGGCTCACTCAGAAATATGCAGAGGAAACGAGTAAGGGCATAATCGGGTAACCGTTGGAATCCTTCAGACAGCACCAGATAATCAGGGCAAAGTTGAGGCCCTTGCCTTGCCGGGGGACTACAACTATCATCCCACTTCTCTTAGTATGGTCTTTTAATTACGCTACTACCAACACATAATACGATCAGTGGAGAGGCCTCATGGATACAATACACTGTTTTTTACAAAACTGAAGGAATAACTGTAGATGTGACCTGGCTTTATTTTACATTTTGCTCTATTGTAAGCAAGAAAACAATAAATGAAACAGCGTAGTGAGGAGGGAAGGAAAGAGGTAGTGGGAGAAAATACATATAAAGGGAAAGCATAAGAAAAGGCACACAGAGGATGCCTAACAACAAATCTAGGGTCATAACACTCTCAGAACATACTTCACAATAGTGTTATATCTATAATTGTGGCCTTGTCTGGGGCTGAAACGCTGTCTGTTACTCAGACCTACAGAAATCTGCAAGCCTCACCAACTACCTTAAAATGGCCAATGTGGGGCCTGACATAGTGAGCACTGAAACTTTACCCCATGCCCCCTCCTCGCCAACTATAACAAACTTTCCATCTGATACACAGCCATAGGAACCTTTAAAGGGACATTAAACCCAAACATTTTCTTTCATGATTCAGACAGAGAATACAATTTTAAACAACTTTCCAATTTACTTCTATTATCTAATTTGCTTAATTCTTTAGCTATCCTTTTTTGAAGAAATAGCAATGCACATGGGTCAGCCAATCACACAAGGCATCTATGTGCAGCCACCAATCAGCAGCTACTGAGCCTATCTAGATATGCTTTTCAGGAAAGAATATCAAGAGAATGAAGCAACTTAGATAATAGAAGTAAATTAGAAAGTTGTTTAAAATTGCATTCTCTATCTGAATCATGAAAGAAGCATTTGGGGTTTAATGTCCCTTTAACTAGAGAGGACCTTAATGTCATCTCTTCAAAAGCTGATATTAATGCTGTTTTGACTGAGATGAGATCTTTATTTGGGGACTTGAAAAAAGACTTCCACCAGATAAGCCAGCAAGTACACACATTTGAAAGAAAACAAGAAACTTTGCAAACTCAAGTAAAATCTAATTCACAGCATGCTTATGAGCAAGAAGGTGATATTTAGTTTCTGCTGTCTAGGGTGGAGGATCTGGACAACAGAGGGAGAAGGAACAATCTGAGGATCAGGGGAGTGCCAGAAATGGTTAGCAATACTGCTAAGGTGGGATATTTGCAAGAATTATTCCGTACCATAAAGGGCACGCCAAATTCACCTGATATTCCGATGGAAAGAGCACACTGTGCCCTCCGTCCAAAGCCCTCCCCTAAAGAACCCCCGAGGGATATCATCATAAAATTCTTAAGCTACAAGGATAAGGACATCATTTCACAGAAAGCACAGAACATTAAGGACCTCACACACTCAGGAATTCCTATCCAGGTTTTCTCGGACCGGAGCCAACTCACTCAGCAGAAGAGGAGAGACCTCCGGTTTATTACCAGCGTATTTCAATCACATAAAATTCAGTATAAATGGAGATTCCCAGTGTGTCTTATAGCCACACGTAATGGAAAGCAGGCAATATACAGAACTCAGACGGATCTGCAAGATTTCTGCAAAATTTTGGAGGTAGACATACCACCACCTACAGAGGAGACGCCCCCCTGCGAGATCAAAACACACAGGACATTGCTATTGCTAAATAATTGCTGTTTTACTGTATGGTTTTATGGCTGCTTCTGTGCAATACCACTGGTGCCTATGGAGAACCAGATAAGTATCGACTATGTTATGCTATAATTGTTTTCATGTATTGGTTAATTTTGTTTTTCTTTCTTGTCCCTTATTGATATGATATTTTGAACCTGCTACTTAGGAGGTTAGATAGGGACCACTCTAGATGCTATTTAATAAGCAATGGGAAGCTACATTAGTCTAGGTAAATATTTACAGATTGCTAATAGCAGGCGACCCAGCAACAATAGATAGAGACAATATGGGGGAAAACGGGTTATAAGCAGATTACTGGAACTTAAATTATATAACTAATGGTGGCTCCCAGTTGAGTTGCTATATGATGTAGATGCAGGGTAGCAGGAAGCTAGATTTGTCAGGAAATCACTGAGAGTTTATATTTTACATTAGTTATTCTTAATCTTCACGGGTCCTATTGTCCTATTGATAATAAGCACATGGGTCAGAGAAATGGGTTGACATCATATGTGAACAGCTTGGCACTTACCTTAAATAAAGTTTTTGTAGATATAAGAAATAGAAGGGTTAATGCCTAGAGTGGTTATCTGATAGGTACAGGTTTGCTAGTCCTTTACACCAGGTTATGTATTGCTGTTACTGTTATATGTTATTGTTCATGTCCAGGAACCCCTACTGGGATTATTGTATAGAGGTTATTTGTGGTATTGTGCGGGAATGATGTGAAATTGTAATCATAATTTTCCCAATTTTATGGTACCCAGGGTTTTTCTTAAGTACATATTCTATAATGGGCATGAATTGCCCCTTCCTAATAATTTTCTTTTTCATACTAACTGCATCAGGTGCAGGGATACTGATCCCACACTCTTAAATCTTTTTCACTTCCTCTTTTCTGGCGGCACTTTGGCTGGTTACACATAGCTGTGACCACAACCTACGCCCACACTAGACACTCTCTATCCTTTGGACTTAGTGCCTAGCCTTTATTCACCCTCTTACTCTTCTTCTTCTCTTTTCCTTTCTGGACCTTTCCTTTTCCTCTTCACCCCCTCCCATTCCCCCCCCCTTTTTTTCTTTTTCTTTTTTTCTTTTTTTTTTTTCTCTCCCTCCCCCTCTTTCACACCATCATGCCTGCAAATGGTGCATACAATGTGTCACTGATGACCATAAACATGAAAGGCCTGAATATTCCTGAAAAAAGAACACATCTGATTAGGGACGCTATTAAGGCACATTGCGATATAATATTCATGCAAGAGAAGGGTAGAGAACCAACCTGGCCTAATTCTAAATTTCCTACCTCTTATTTTGCATCGGGGCCCACAAAGAAACATGGAGTGGGAATCATGATTAAACACTCTTCCTCCTTTTCTCTCTCACACGTTGAAAGGGATCCGGACGGACTGTACTTGGTTATTGTAGGTACACTATTCAGCAGAATGGTCACCCTGGTAAATGCTTACTTTCCAAACCAGCAACAGAATAAATTTCTGTCCACCCTCACTAATAAAATCTTGGAATTACGTAAGGGAGCACTGATCCTGGGAGGGGATTTCAATCTTCCTCTCAACCCTGTACTAGACACGTCTAGAATGACAGCCTTCATTTCCAAAAAAGTCCTCAGACAGTGCAACTCTAGACTTGAAGAACTAGCGATTCACGACACATGGCGTATATTGTACCCCACTAGGCGTGATTATACTTTTTTCTCACACCCACATGACATATACACAAGAATTGACTACATCTTTACAGATCAGTCCAATCTAGCGGGGGTCACAAACACTCAGATACTTCCGATGATGTGGTCTGATCATGCCCCAGTTGTCTGCAAAATGAAATGGCCTACTATGCCAGACCGCCCTTTCATATGGAGGATCGATGACTTTCTGATAAACAACCAAGTGGTTAAAACTCAAATAGAGACAAAATTACTGGAATATTTCCAAAATAATGATACTGGGGAGTTGCCGGACCATGTTGTATGGGAGGCACACAAGTGCGTACTTAGGGGTGAGCTAATCAAACAAAAAGCCCTACAATCCAAACAGGCTAGACTTAGATACACCCTTCTTCTTACTAAGATACATGATCTAGAATTAAAACACAAAAAACACCTACGGATACACAAATTAAGCTAGAAATATTTTGAATTTGGTGATAAGCCTGGCAAATTATTAGCGAAAGATTTGAGGAAGAAACAGTTAAAGTCCCATGTCCTTTCCATTTTAAACCAACACAACCAAACATGTACAGATAGTCTGTCTATCGCTGAAGCACTTAGGTCATACTATCAAAGTCTGTATAACATACAAGATAAAGAGACCTCTCATCAGAGAGAAGATGGGATCCCATCCCGGACCCCCATTGATCTATACCTGAACTCTCTGACACTCCCAACGCTGTCGGATGAAGAGAGGGAAGGGCTAGATATACAAATCTCGAAGGCTAAAACTATAGAAAACTTACAGTCCAGTAAAAGTCCCGGCCCTGACGGCTTTAGCGCCAAATATTATAAAATGTTCAAAGATATACTTTCACCGCATTTAGCATCATTGTTCAACAATATCGGGATTACTCAGGGATTTCCCCCTTCTATGCTTTTGGCACATGTTGCCACCATCCCGAAGCCGGGTAAGACAACTGACCGCCCAGAGAACTTTAGACCAATATCCCTCCTTAACGTGGATCTAAAGATCTATGCAAAAATTCTTTCGACGAGATTGAATAAATACTTACCACAGCTAATATCCCCTGACCAGGTAGGGTTTGTCCCTGGTCACGAGGCAAAATAATATTCCATCCATACTAGTTTCACAGCGTTTGACAGGGTCAGCTGGAATTTCCTCAAAGCTGTCCTGTTGAAAATTAATTTTAGTCAAACCTTTATACAAAAAGTCTTCTCCCTCTACACAGAACCCACAGCACAAGTTAAAATTAATAATATACTATCTGACCCCTTTAGAATATCAAACGGCACCCGACACAATCCTCACGATAGAGGTGCTAGCACAAAAAATAAGAGATAACCAGAAAATCTCCGGAATAACAATAGGAACCCAAGAACATAAAGTATCATTATACGTGGATGATATCTTACTATCAGTCACAAACCCCCTTACCTCGCTTCCGGAAATTATTAAAGAGTTCGAGGAGTACGGTAAAGTGTCCAACTTTCATTTAACCTCTTAAGGACATATGACAGAATTTTTCCGTCATAAAAGAATTGAGCAAACTGAAACCACACAAAGTCAGAAATTTTAATATAAACCTGCCCCAAACAGGATATTTAATATAATATAAACCTGCCGCATATCGGATATTTGTAAGTTACGGATAAAAACCCGCACCCTTAAATATTTAGGGATCAATTTAACACCAAAAAAAAAAAAAAAAGCTAATTACACCCACCTACTAAAGTCAATAACTGGGGATCTTTCCTCATGGAAGAACAAGAAGATATCCTGGCTAGGCAGGATTGGAATAGTAAAAATGAATATTCTCCCCCATATTTTATATTACCTACAAACCCTTCCGATCCCATTCCCAGCTCAATATTTACTAAAAATACAGGGACACTTAGAGGAATATATCTGGGGGGGCACGAGGCCTCGTATCTCTAGACATACCCTTTACTTATCAAAGGAAAATGGCGGTTTGGGTATCCCAAACCTATCACTGTACAAGAGAGCCATTAACCTTCAACACCAAGTGGAATGGAGTATTAATCCAAAGAACAAAAACTGGGTCCAAATAGGTTGTACAATATTTGGAGTGCAGAACCTGGGGTCCCTGGGGTGGGTCTCTCACAAAAATAGACCTAACGTAATCAACTCTTACCCATTCCTACAGGAATTCTTTTTACAATGGGATAAAACACTCATAGAACATCCACACATTTCTACCAACCCTTCACCATTGATGCCATTTATACAAAATTCAGACATCTCGTTTTCAAATGCACAGCAGACAAACATTAACAAAGCACAACTAGATCAGATAATGTTTTATAGGCTACTAACAAACAAGAAACTTAGAAGTTTTAAAGAGCTGGAACGGACAGGCCTGAACATTCCCTGGTACTTTCACAGACAACTACAACACTATTTGCTTACACATAAAAGGGCAGATTGTATAACCAGACAGCTGACACTACAAGAAATCCTTTGCCTACTACCACACACCCCAAAACACTTAATCTCTATCATGTATAGACTGTTGACATCTCATAAGGAGTCTTGCTTGCCCACATTTATAAGGCAATGGAACCAAAAATTAGATCAGGTTCTTTTGGATACATAATGGCAAAACATATTTCATAACCACACCAAGGCATCTATCTCTGCAAAGATTCTGGAATCTAATTATAAGTTTCTATCTCATTGGTACCTCACACCTGTCAGGATCAAAAAAGAAAGAAATCAGATGGAAAGTGTTGGAGAGGATGTAGAGAACCTGGCACAATCCTCCATATTTGGTGGGCCTGCGACTTAATAAAACCATATTGGCAGTCTGTGCTGGATATGATAGATTCTAAATTAAACAATACACTACATAGGGGCCCTGACCTTTTGCTTTTTCATGGCTAACCAAAATTAGTAGAAAAAAACAAAAAACATCTTCTATACATAATGCTCAATGGCGCCAAATCTCTCATCCCCAAGAATTGGAAAACTGATAAAATCCCACAGATTGCAGACTGGGAAAACCAAGTAGATAGATATCTCTCGTTAGAGAGGTTTCACAACATGAGAGATGATAAAATAGAAATTCATGAATACATGATGGAACTCTGGAGGCCTCTGATCAGATAACATTCTGTGCTTCACTAAACTTTATATCCCTCACAGGAACTATTCAGTCTGACCCCCCCCTGTTTTGGAAGAGGGGTTTCGCTTCCCCTCTCCATCCCCCCCTTTTTTTTTTCCCCACCCCTCCTACCTATGTCAACTACTTCCCACCTCTCTTTTCACAGATGTGCTTCGCTAAAAACTTTAATACTTCTTATTTTCCCTTCTCTTTTCCTGCTTTATTATTAGCACCATGCATTGATGGTTTGGATGCATGCCAAAACTTAAACTTGTAAGGATGTACTTAGTTACATCCAAGAAAGATAGTTCACGATTGTTAAAATGTCATAGATTGTGTTTCAGAGATCTCAAATTGCTGCATGTAAAACTATTTGGGAGGAGTAGCCATAAACCAAACATATGTAGCATGGATATGAGGAAAAGAACTTTGTATACTCGGTACTCACGACTGTGATACCCTTAAGAGACTGGTTGATGGCTCCCCAGATGTTAGCTCTCTTGTGATTTTGAAACATGCGAAACGTTTGAGAATAAAGTATTTATAACATCGGTTGTTTTGATTTCTTGAGACACATATGTTTATGTAGCATTTTTCATGATAACCTAATAAAGCTTTTTAAAAGAAAAAAAGTGGCACAGCACCGCCAAAGTTTGCTACATACATTTGCTTGCTGGGATTGCTTTCTTTGAATTGTATACTGTTTTTGAGCTCTGACATGCTGTAACCTATCTTCTCGATTATCCTTTTATACTTCTGCCTGTTCTGTTGCTGACCTCGCCCTGGACACTGACATGAGTTTGCCTACCTCTTTGATACCATCATCTGCTTGATCTTCTGATTGCTGACCTCGGCCTGGGTTCCGACCTGAGTTTGCATTTCCCTTTGGTACTTCCTTCTGCCTGATATTCTGGCTTTGACATGAAGTTTGACTTGTATTTATCTTAGCTTTTCTCTATGTTATATCAAGGCCAGGATAGGCTTTCTCCATTTAGTTTTCTGGGTCCCTGTGCTATTTCCTGGGCTGCTGAGGGTTTTACACTGACACTCCACTTGACTCTTGAATAAGAAGACTGTGTGGATGATTCTCTTACAGGCCTGCTATCTCCCATAGGAAATAATTTGGATCACAGCATTAGCAAAAGTCTGACAAGATCTCCACTTATATACGATCTTGGTGGGAGAAGACTGTATTTGAAGTGTGCTTATACAACATAGACTGTGTGTTTGCTAAAAAAAAAATGGTGTCTGTGTAGGAGCACTAGAAATAATGCCTATGTAAATTTAATGTCACTGTACATTCTACAGATTTCACACACCGGTAATTCTCGCCACTGAAAAACTGGTAAGAATGATATGGTTGAATAGGTATATCTAACATGGAGGGCATTGCTCTGAATATTAGAAACTAACGCCAATGTTTCCCCATTGAAATACAAGTTACTACCATGGAATACCCATAAAACTCCCACAGAATGCCTATATATTCATTATATCTGTGATCTACCTTGTTAAAAAAGACAAAAAAAAGAAAACTTTACTATTAAACCATCTAGATGAGTTGTGGCGATATATGTATATACAATGATTTATTTATATGTATTTTTTGTATAATGTGATAATGTTTTTTTTTAAGTATTGTTGTGATTTGAAAAAAGTTTTAGTTTTTTAGGAAGAAGATTTATTTTTCATGATATTAATATGTCCTAAAAGACAGTAGCTGCATCTTTATAGTTTAAAAAAAAACTGCATTCTTTTTTACATTGCAAAGTTAAAGTAATCCAGTCATGTAAAACTATGACGTTGCAGATTATGTCTTCTTTGACATATTAATATCACAATAAAAAAACTTCTTCATAAAAAAGCAAAAAAGAATGAAAAAAAACAAAAAATTTTAAATCACAATACTTAAAAAACATATTTGTGTAATATGAATTGTTTTTGCATGTGTTTGAGTGTGTGTAAAGTATTTATGCTGTGTATGTGTACTATATATTTGGTATGTGTTTGTATAGTGTGTAGTTTTATATAGTATGTGTGTGTAGAGTGTGTGCAGTCCTCTGTTATATATCTTTATATATATCTTGTTATATATCTTTCTGTTGCCATAAACCTCTGCAGCCAAATCTCCCCTGAAGATTTGGTTTTACTAATTGTTATTAGTATAGAATAGGATGCTTAATAGGCTATATTAACCAATTCTGCAGTGTAATTGGAAAACAAAAACTGAATATACCAAAATGTTATGTATGCATATAATTTCTGAAGCTATTTGTTTACTAAAAAACTTGCCTGGAAAACAGTCTACACTGGAAAAAAAATAGTATGATCTTTAAGGAGGACCTACGCCCCCATATATTGCCATGTACCAAAATGAAGAATATAACTAAACTCGATACCTGTGGAATACTGACCATCTTTGGACAAAAAAAATGATAAAAAATGCAACACAAATTACAAACTAGAAAACACAGTGAGACTTTTTTTTAACCTTAAATCTCTTGTTCAAAACATTCAAAGACTTCATCATACTAACAAAGTTGCACATGATCCCAAGATGGCTGACAGGCAGATCAGTAGTTAATTTCTTTCATCTCTGAACTTTGTTTTAGTAACCCTGTAACCATACATCGGGGATTACTATAATTTCTAAAATGTTATACTCATCAGCTGCTATTTTTTTGAAAAGTGGAACTCATTTTTTTAAAATCACAATGATAGCCTTTAATCTTAAAATATAGATTAGCTTTCAGGGCACATGACAGGGGTTACTATTTCCTTAACAATCATTGTAATAGTGATACTCTAATTAGGCCTTTTGTATCTGTGGGCAGTAAGAAATAAAATAAAAAATAAAAAATAAAAAACACAACGCTATTTTACATGAATGCGATATGGACTTTTTTAAATGTTAATTTTGGCACAAAATACATGAACAACATGTTTATTTTGCTTTAGGCTAGGACGTTTTATAAAGAACTTATAATGGCTTATCAAACATTTAATATGAATATTTAGCAGTTATGGTAACCAATAAACCACTTTCATAAATTTTAAGCTACATCAAAATAGAAAAAAAAAGATCAATCATCATTTAGTTAGGCTATCAAAGTAAAAAACAAATAAAAAAAAACAGAGCAAGGTATCATGGTTAATGTGACAGTATTAATAAAACTACAAAATCCAAACAGTTTCCCCAATAACCTTATGAGCTAAAATGTCATTTCCTGAAATGTTCGTAGGTTAAAACATATTTCAGAAATAGTCATTTGAAGGGACATGAAACCCAAATCTTTTTTTCCATGATTTAGATAGAGAATACAATTTTGAACAAATTTCTAATTTACTTTTATTATCTAGTTTTGTTTTATTCTCTTGATATCATTTGTTGAAGGAGCAGCAATGCACTACTGGTTTTTAACTAAACACATGGGTGAGCCAATGACAATAATTATATATGCAGCCACCAATCAGCATCTAGAACCTAGGTTATTTGCTGCTCCTGAGCTTACCTAGATAAACCTGTCAGCAAAGGATAACATGAGATGGAAGCAAATTAAATATTATAAGTAAATTGGAAAGTTGTTTAAAAGTGTATGCTCTATCTAAATCATGAGAGAAACATTTTAAGTTTCAAGTCCCTTTAAATTAAATTTTATTTTCTAAAAAAATATGTGCTCTATTTTTCTAAGTTAACATATAGAAAAATAATGTATGTTATTAATATAAAAGTATGACCACATATTTTAGAATACATAACACAAGACTTCAGACTTCATTAAAGCTTTAGGCTCTGTGTTCACAAACAAATACTCACAATAATGTATATTAGACAAAAACACAGGATGACCCAATAAAGAAAAAAACAAAAAAAAAAAAGAAATCCATTGAGTATTGTGCAAGATAATGTCACAGAATATGCTACCACTCAGTAAAGATGACATAACCAACATTATGTGACTTTAACACTAGGCAGTACAAAAGTATTTTCTGAAGGTGACTGGAATAATTCATAAATATTTTGTGAAGTGTAGGTTACAGTAACCTAAAAAAGAAATATCCATCTAAGCAAAAGAAGTGCTGCACAATTTCATGAACAGTTATAAATATTGTAATACTTATTTGCAGGCAATTACTTGTATTAAAAATGTAATATTGGTTACATATAAATATTATCACATTTATGAGGTAAACATATTAATATTTATGCTGTAAACATATTGTATCAATAAATTACAAGATTGAAATAATGTTTAACTATGGATGTGCTATTTGAACATATTGTAATTAATTCAGAATGAAAGTGTCATTTCTACAGAGCCATTTGAATTTATTCAATAATTGTATTTTTCCATTCAATAAAGCAGAAGTATCTAATTATCATAAAACACCAGGAAAACAGCTTAAACTATGACAAAACAGCAGGACAATATTTGCAAATGACCCCAATGTTTCTTTTTCTTTATGAACAGTGCTGTCAAGCACAATATTCTGAAGCTAACATCAGGTCCTAACTAACAAACGTTGACATGCATATCAAAATAAGATTTTGTTATGTACCAAGCTTGTTAAATCAAGAATCAAGATCAAATCAAATTGTAACTTGAAGTTATTCTATGTAAGAACATTTTGTTTTTCAATGTTTTCCACCCTTGAAAAAATTGATAGAATTAGTTTGATAAGGTTTTACAAACACAGCAAATTCTTCCTCTTTTGAGGAACTTCAAATTTGTACTGTACCTGACTTAAAAATGCATGCACCTTATATTTGTAAGCATGAAGCCACATTATTTGTTTAAAAATTTAGAAACAGACCATGTTCCCCATTCAAATCCATTAGAATCTGATCTGTAGAACTGAGTAAATGTAAACATGGGTGATGTTTTATGAAATTCTATATATAGGATGACTTTTGCTACAACTGTTTTTTATTTTTTTATTTTTTTTGTGCTATGTTCAGTAATTTTGGACAGGAATAGGAACATGCATACAGTTTCAAAATGAGTTAAAGGGCCACTGTAAGTAAATATTTTCTATGCCTGTTATTAACTAACTACCCCAAATACGCTTTTTATCAATAGCATTTCATTAACATATCTCTACCGTATATCAGAAATCTTGTCTGCAAATTTAATTGTTTTCCAAACCCACTCCATGGGTATCCTTTGCTCTGACCAATCCGTTTACAATACCTAGGTTTCAAAATGGCGCTTTAAACACTAACGGCTAGATTTAGAGTTCTGCGGCCAAAGGGGTGTGTTAGCTACGCGTGCTTGTTTTCTCCCGCACATTTTAAATACCGCTGGTATTTAGAGTTCACAGAAGGGCTGCGTTAGGCTCCAAAAAGGGAGCCTACAGCATAATTTACCGCCACTGCAACTCTCAATACCAGTGGTGCTTACGGACGCGGCCAGCTTCAAAAACGTGCTCGTGCACGATTCCCCCATAGAAAAAACCTAACACCTGCAAAAAGCAGCGTTCAGCTCCTAACGCAGCCCCATTGTTAACTATGGGGAAACACTTCCTAAGTCTGCACCTAACACCCTAACATGAACCCCGAGTCTAAACACCCCTAACCTTATACTTATTAACCCCTAATCTGCCACCCCCGCTATCGCTGACACCTGCATTTTTTTTTAACCCCTAATCTGCCGCTCCGTACACCGCCGCAACCTACATTATCCCTATGTACCCATAATCTGCTGCCCCTAACACAGCCGACCCCTATATTATATTTATTAACCCCTAATCTGCCGCCCCCAACGTCGCCTCCACCTACCTACAATTATTAACCCCTAATCTGCTGACCGGACCTCACCGCTACTATAATAAATGTATTAACCCCTAATCCGCCTCACTCCCGCCTCAATAACCCTATAATAAATAGTATTAACCCCTAATCTGCCCTCCCTAACATCGCCGACACCTAACTTCAAGTATTAACCCCTAATCTGCCGACCGGACCTCACCTCTACTCTAATAAATGTATTAACCCCTAAAGCTAAGTCTAACCTTAACACTAACACCCCCCTAAGTTAAATATAATTTAAATCTAACGAAATAAATTAACTCTTATTAAATAAATTATTCGTATTTAAAGCTAAATACTTACCTGTAAAATAAACCCTAATATAGCTACAATATAAATTATAATTATATTGTAGCTATTTTAGGATTAATATTTATTTTACAGGCAAATTTCAATTTATTTTAACTAGGTACAATAGCTATTAAATAGTTATTAACTATTTAATAGTTACCTAGCTAAAATAAAGAAAAATTTACCTGTCAAATAAAAACTAACTTAAGTTACAATTATAATTAACACTACACTATACTTTAATAAATTATTCCTATTTAAAACTAAATACTTACCTGTAAAATAAACCCTAAGATAGCTACAATATAATTAATAATTACATTGTAGCTATTTTAGGATTTATATTTATTTTACAGGTAACTTTGTATTTATTTTAGCTAGTTAGAATAGTTATTAAATAGTTATTAACTATTTAATAACTACCTAGCTAAAAGAAATACAAAATTACCTGTAAAATAAACCCTAACCTAAGTAACAATTAAACCTAACACTACACTATCATTAAATTAATTAAATAAATTAACTACAAATAACTACAATTAAATACAATTACATAAACTAACTAAAGTACAAAAAATAAAAAAGCTAAGTTACAAGAAATAAAAAAAATAAGTTACAAACATTTAAAAAATATTACAATTTTAAGCTAATTACACCTAATCTAAGCCCCCCAAATAAAAAAAATGCCCTACCCTATTCTAAATTAAAAAAGTTCAAAGCTCTTTTACCTTACCAGCCCTTAAAAGGGCCTTTTGCGGGGCATGCCCCAAAGAAAACTGCTCTTTTGCCTGTAAAAGAAAAATACAACCCCCCCAACATTAAAACCCACCACCCACATACCCCTAATCTAACCCAAACCCCCCTTAAAAAAACCTAACACTACCCCCCTGAAGATCATCCTACCTTGAGTCGTCTTCACTCAGCCGAGCCACCGATGGAACTGAAGGAGATCCGGAGAGGCAGAAGTGATCCTCCAAGGGGCGCTGAAGAAGTCTTCCATCTGATGAAGTGATCCTCCAAGCGGCGCTGAAGAAGTCTTCCATCCGGGCGATGTCATCTTCCAAGCGGGGTCTTCAATCTTCTTTCTTCAGGATCCATCTTGCAGACCTCCGACGCGGAACATCCTGCTGGCCCGACGGACTACCGACAAATGAAGGCTCCTTTAAGGGACGTCATCCAAGACGGCATCCCTCGAATTCCGATTGGCTGATAGGATTCTATCAGCCAATCGGAATTAAGGTAGGAAAATTCTGATTGGCTGATGGAATCAGCCAATCAGATTCAAGTTCAATCCGATTGGCTGATCAGATGGAAGACTTCTTCAGCGCCGCTTGGAGGATCACTTCATCGGATGGAAGACTTCTTCAGCGCCCCTTGGAGGATCACTTCTGCCGCTCCGGATCTCCTCTTCAGTTCTATCGGTGGCTCGGCTGAGTGAAGAAAACTCAAGGTAGGATGATCTTCAGGGGGGTAGTGTTAGGTTTTTGTAAGTGGGGTTTGGGTTAGATTAGGGGTATGTGGGTGGTGGGTTTTAATGTTGGGGGGGTTGTATTTTTCTTTTACAGGCAAAAGAGCAGTTTTCTTTGGGGCATGCCACGCAAAAGGCCCTTTTAAGGGCTGGTAAGGTAAAAGAGCTTTGAACTTTTTTAATTTAGAATAGGGTAGGGCATTTTTTTATTTTGGGGGGCTTTGTTATTTTATTAGGGGGCTTAGAGTAGGTGTAATTAGTTTAAAATTGTTGTAATATTTTTCTAATGTTTGTAAATATTTTTTAATTTTTTGTAACTTAGTTCTTTTTTATTTTTTGTACTTTAGTTAGTTTATTTAATTGTAGATAATTGTAGGTATTTTATTTAATTAATTTATTGATAGTGTAGTGTTAGGTTTAATTGTAACTTAGGTTAGGATTTATTTTACAGGTAATTTTGTAATTATTTTAACTAGGTAGCTATTAAATAGTAAATAACTATTTAATAGCTATTGTACCTGGTTAAAATAAATACAAAGTTGCCTGTAAAATAAATATTAATCCTAAAATAGCTACAATATAATTATAATTTATATTGTAGCTATATTAGGGTTTATTTTACAGGTAAGTATTTAGCTTTAAATACGAATAATTTATTTAATAAGAGTTAATTTATTTCGTTAGATTTAAATTATATTTAACTTGGGGGGTGTTAGTGTTAAGGTTAGACTTAGCTTTAGGGGTTAATACATTTATTAGAGTAGCGGTAAGGTCCGGTCGGCAGATTAGGGGTTAATACTTGAAGTTAGCTGTCGGCAATGTTAGGGAGGGCAGATTAGGGGTTAATACTATTTATTATAGGGTTATTGAGGCGGGAGTGAGGCGGATTAGGGGTTAATAACTTTATTATAGTAGCGTTGAGGTCCGGTCGGCAGATTAGGGGTTAATAATTGTAGGTAGCTGGCAGCGACGTTGTGGGGGCAGATTAGGGGTTAATAAATATAATATAGGGGTCGGCGGTGTTAGGGGCAGCAGATTAGGGGTACATAGGGATAACGTAGGTGGCGGCAGTGTGCGGTCGGTAGATTAGGGGTTAAAAAAATGTTATAGGTGGCGGTTTAGGGGTACATAGGTTTAGGGGTACATAGGTAGTTTATGGGTGTTAGTGTACTTTAGAGCACAGTAGTTAAGAGCTTTATGAACCGGCGTTAGCCCAGAAAGCTGTTAACTACTAATTTTTTTCTGCGGCTGGAGTTTTGTCGTTAGAATTCTAACGCTCACTTCAGCCAAGACTCTAAATACCGGCGTTAGAAAGATCCCATTGAAAAGATAGGATACGCAAATGGCGTAGGGGGATCTGCGGTATGGAAAAGTCGCGGCTGGAAAGTGAGCATTAGAGCCTTACCTACAAGACTCTAAATACCAGCGGTAGCCCAATACCAGCGTTAGGAGCCTCTAACGCTGGTTTTGACGGCTAACGCCAAACTCTAAATCTAGCCGTAAGTTATTGGTTTAAGTATTTTGAACACACAGTGCTGAAAATAGTGGGCAGGATAACGTGATATCATCAGTGAATAAAAGATATAACTTTTAGAACGTTATGAAACTTCGTTTTGGAGAAAATATAGGTCAGTAGGCTTTAATTCATGTTTATTAACTTTAATATGTTAGTTGTTTAGCTTAAAAATTATAACAGAAAGAAATCCTTTAAACTACCCCTCTGGTAGTTCAGAATGTTGTGTAATCTCAAATTTGTGTAATTTTTGTGTAGTAAGATATTTTTATACCTACTCATTGTCTGCATAAATTGCAAGATGGTGAATAGTGACAAAAATAATAATTGCTCTCTTTTCTGATTTTTAATTGTTAAGTTTAATTCAATCATAAATTATAAAATTATAGTTTAGCTGTTTTGGGATTACCTTGTATCTAGGCCTCTGCAAACTGTCCTCTTATATCAATTCTTTTGAAAGACTTATATTTTAGACAAGCAGTGCTGACTCATAAATAACTACACGGGAGTGAGCACAATGTTGTGGCACATATGAACTAGTGCTGTGAAAATTTTTGAAAATACACTGAGATAAAAGGCGGCCTTCAAGGGCTTAGAAATTAGCATAAGACTCTACCTTGGTTTAGCGTTCAACAAAGAATACCAAAAGAACAAAACAAATTTAGTTTAGTTAGTGAACACAGCATTTTTCAATTTTCTGACCATTTGGAACCTATTTTTAAATTTCTGCTGTGTTTGTGTTTAGCTATAATTTTTCTCTTACTCATTTACTATACCCACACATAAAGATACCGTTACTTTCATCATATCTTATAATTTACTATAAAAAAAATTATAAAATATAAGGAAAAAATGGTAAAAAACACTCTTTGTCTAACTTTGACCCTCAAAATCTGTTACACATCTACAACCACTAAAAACACCCATGCTAAATAGTTTCTAAATTTTGTCTTGAGTTTAGAAATACCCAATGTTTACATCTTCTTTGCTCTTTTTGCAAGTTATAGGGCAATAAGTACAAGTATCACTTTGCTATTTCCAAACTATTTTTTGTCAAAATTAGCGATACTTACATTGGATCACTGATATCTGTCAGGAATCCCTGAATAACCCTTCACATGTATATATGTTTTAAAAGAAGACAACCTAAGGTATTAAACTCGGGGTATTTTGACTCTTTTCATGCAACCATTTTACCACCAATCTATTCCAAAGTTTGAAAGAAAGAAAAAAGTGTTGATTTCTTGACAAAATAGCAATTTATGAATACATTTACTGAGAATGTTAAGGGTTACTGCCAAATAACATCCCAATATTTGTTCACCAATATCTCCTGAGTACAGTGATAGCACACATGTATAGGTGTGTCAGGTTCTCTGGGGGCTAAAATACCTTATTTTTAGGAGGCACATTCCAGTTTTCCAACTTGGAATTTTCACATCTGCTATCATTCACCCATGTCCTATTTGGGGCATTTCTGAAGCCGGCCATCAAACCATATATTTTGGAAAAGTAGACACCTTAGAGTATTTGTAATGCTGGTATTTTAACACTTTACTTGTACTAATTCAACTACCACTCTTTGTCAAACATTTGGGTAGTCATTTTTTGTGTTATTTTTTCTCTTTAGGCTTGGATTCTTAGTACCTGTTATGTGATACTGCCAAAAAACACCTCAATATGTGTTTAACAACATCTCCAGAGAACAGTGATACCACCCATGAATAGGTTTGTTGGGTTCTCAGGGGGCTAAAAGGCCTTATTTTTAGGGGGCACATTCCAGTTTTCCAACTTGGAATTATCACGTCTGTCATCATACACCCATGTCCTATTTGGGAAATGTCTGAAGCTGGCCAATGTAATTTATCCCATCAAACCATATATTTTGGAAAAGTAGATACCCTAGGGTATTTGAAATGCTGGTATTTTAACCCTTTCCATTCACTAATTCAACCACCAGTCTTTGTCAATCTTTTGGTTAGTCGTTTTTTTGTGTTATTTTTCACACACATTGTACTTTAGGAATGGATTCTCAGTTCCTGTTATGTGTTAATTACAAAAAACACCTCAATATGTGTTCAACAACATCTCATGAGTACAGTTATCCCACCCATGAATAGGTTTGTCAGGTTCTCAGGGGGCTAAAATGCCTTATTTATAGGGGCAGCATTCCAATTATCCAACTTGGAATTTTCACATCAGTCATCATGCACCCGTGTCCTATTTGGGACATTTCTGAAGCTGGCCAATGTAATTTACCCCATCAAACCATATATTTTCGAAAAGAAGACCCTAGGGTATTTGAAATGCTGGCATTTTAAACCTTTCAATGGACTAATTCAACCACCAGTCTTTGTCAAGCTTTTGGTTAGTAATTTTTTGTGTTATTTTTCACACACATTGTACTTTAGGCATGGATTCTCAGTTCCTGTTATGTGTAACTGACAAAAAACCCATCAATATGTGTTCAACAACATCTCCTGAGTACAGTGATACCACCTATGAAAAGGTTTGTCAGGTTCTAAGGGGGGCTAAAAGGCCTTAATTTTAGGGGGCGCATTCCAGTTTTTCAACTTGGAATTTTAACATCTGTCATCATGCACCCATGTCCTATTTGGGACATTTCTGAAGCTGGCCAATGTAATTTACCCCCATCAAACCTTATATTTTTAAAACATAGACACCCTAGGGTATTTGAAATGCTGGTATTTTAACACTTCCCATGCACTAATTCAACCACCAGTCTTTGTCAAACTTTTGGGTAGTCATTTTTTAATGTTATTTTTCACACATATTGTACTTTAGGCATGGATTCTCTGTTCCTGTTATGTGTTACTGACAAAAAAACACCTCAATACGTGTTTAACAACATCTCCTGAGTACAATGATACCACCCATGAATAGGTTTGTTGGGTTGGCAGAGGGCTAAAATGCCTTATTTATAGGGGCCATGTTCCAGATATCCAACTTGGAATTTTCACATCTCTCATCATGCACCCATGTCCTAGTTGAGTCATTTCTGAAGCTGGCCAATGTAATTTACCCCCATCAAACTATATATTTTTGAAAAGTAAACATCTTAGGGTATTTGAAATGCTGGTATTTTTACACTTTCCATGCACTAATTCAACCACCAGTCGTTGTCAATCTTTTGTGTAGTAATTTTTTTGTGTTATTTTTAACACACATTCGGCTAGATTACAAGTTTTTCATTTGAGCTGTGCGGTGCTAATGAGCAGTTTTCTCTCACTGCTCACTTACCTACAGCGCTGGTATTACAGGTTTATACAAACCCGGCGTTAAAAGGCAAGAAGCGAGCGTTGAGCAAAATTTTGCTCCTTACCGCACTCCAATACCAGCGCTGCTTAAGTCAGCGGTGAGCTGGTCGTACGTGCTTGTGCACGATTTCCCCATAGGAATCGACGGGGAGAGCCGGTTGAGAAAAAGTCTAACACCTGCCAAAAAACAGCGTAAAACTCAGTAACGCAGCCCCATTGATTCCTATGGGGAAATAAAATTTATGTCTACACCTAACACCCTAACATGAACCCGAGTCTAAATGCCCCAAATCTTACACTTATTAACCCTAATCTGCCACTCCGACATCGCCGCCACCTAAATTATATTTATTAACCCCTAATCTGACGCTTCGGACACCGCCGCCACCTACATTATACTTATTAACCCCTAATCTGCTGCCCCAAACATCGCCGCCACCTACATTATATTTATCAACCCCTAATCTGCCGCCCCCTACCTACACTTATTAACCCCTAATCTGCTGACCCAACATCGCCGTCACTATAATAAACATATTAACCCCTAAACCGCCGCACTCCTGCCTTGCAAACATTAGTTAAATATTATTAACCCCTAATCTGCCATCCCTAACATCGCCGACACCTACCTACATTTATTAACCCCTAATCTGCCGCCCCCAATGTTACCACCACCTACCTACACTTATTAACCCCTAATCTGCTGACCCAACGTCGCCGCCACTATAATAAACATATTAACCCCTAAACTGCCGCACTCCTGCCTTGCAAACATTCGTTAAATATTATTAACCCCTAATCTGCCATCCCTAACATCGCTGACACCTACCTACATTTATTAACCCCTAATCTGCCACCCCCAACGTCGCCGCCACTATACTAAATGTATTAACCCCTAAACCTAAGTCTAACCCTAACCCTAACACCCCCTCACTTAAATATAATTTAAATTTAAAAAAAACCCTAATCTGCCACCCCCAATGTCACCACCACCTACCTACACTTATTAACCCCTAATCTGCTGACCCAACATCGCCGCCACTATAATAAACATATTAACCCCTAAACTACCGCACTCCTGCCTTGCAAACATTAGTTAAATATTAACAAATATAAAAATTGAAGGGGAGAGATAATATATATACTATTGTGTACAATAATAATAATAATAATAATATTTAACTAATTGTATTAAGCCTATTCAAGAGAGGTAGATTTATATATTTCGACAAATATTATATAAAAAGTAAGGGATATCAGCACTCTTTTGTTGAGAAAAGTCATATAAATTTATTTATTTCAGAAGGAGATCCAACAAACAGCGGACCTCTGTCCCATCAATGAGCAGAAACCTGCATATAATGAAAACACATTTAAAATAGATGCCTAACACATAATATTGACCAGCCAGTCTTGTCTAATATTAACTAAAGTATGTAAAATACCTCATACAGCAGACAGCTATAAAGAGAAAGAGCAATAACTACTGCTATTAAACTAACATTCAAATAGAAGCAGTGATAAGAAAATACATAGTATCAGATTGACACAAATATCTCAATAGCATAGTCACATACAGCAACAGCATGCAGCTGCCGCTGACATACTCAGCTAAATTAGCAAGATATAGCAGTCCCACAATAGTATAGCAAGAGTTAACTGTGAAAGTCTTTACGAACTTCCCTTGCTAGTGTAGCAAATATCTGCACTCATATAGCCCCATTTGTAGAACCAGACATGTCCCATATAATTGAAACAGCAAACAAAATGCCTTCAGTATCTCTTTCCTTGTTACTTTTAGCTTGAAAGTTACTGACAGGTAGACATGCTGTGATAATCATCTATTTTATAGGTTACCGTTTCTTCAGGTGAGTCCCTTGTTGTGTTACCCGGTATACATACATACACTGCGCTTAGTCCAGCGCTACTCCGCCTCTTCAGGGCTGTATGTCTTCTTCCAGGGCAAGCTGCACAAAACAGAAATGCTCACATCCAGGCTGTGAGTGGTTGCATTCAGTCCCTTTGTTTTCACTCGTGCATATTCTCATACACAGGCAGGGATCTTTTCTTATTCAGCAAACAAACGGCTCACTTTCTCTCCACCATCTCTGGGGCATTCAGGTGTGCGCTGCATATAATCAAGGGCTGACTCACGCTTGCAAGCAGGTATTGTCTTTCGCTGCTTCCGGTGCTTATGTTTCTTTAGGTGCAGAACAATCTGTGGGATTTCTCATGCCAATGGTCAGTCTGTGTGGCATCATAGGGAGCATGCCTACGTACGTTTCACCCCTATATTGCTCCAAACATATCGAGGCTTCATCAGGGCTGATTTTTTCAGGCTTAGGTGCTTCCTTTTATACCTAAAAACTCCTCCTCTTCTCATTACATCATAGTAAAAAGGGGCATACCTAGAACATTTTCGTAATCACAGGTACCATAATACCTGATCTAGAAAGGATTATGGTATATACATAATTATGCCATTCAAAATGTATCATCAAAACGCACAGGTTATGACAAACACCATGCCAGTTCGCTAATTTTTTAATATATGCCTAGAGAAATGAGGCGAATTCCAACCTCTCATTTAGGCCTCTAGGATGTCTAGTTTTTAGCATATAGATCCAACGAGTCTCTTTCTGTAATAATATTGTATCGTTATCACCACCTCTATTATTCACAATACCCTTATCAATCCCCATTATTTTCAGCTGCGATGCATCAGATTGATGGCACTGTGTGAAATGTCTAGCTATGGTGGTGTCTCTATTATGTGAGATGTCATCTCTGTGTTCCTGAATTCGATCTTTCAAAAACCTTTTCGTTTTTCCTACATAGAATTTGGGGCAGGAGCAGTGTATTAAATACACTACACCCACTGAGTTACAGTTAAAGAAATATTTAACCTCATATTCTTTACTGTTACCTGCTGAAAACATTTTTGCCTTTTCCATAAAGGGACAGTACACACATTGGCCACAAGGGTAGCTACCTTTCACCCCTCTGTCCTTTCTCAGCCAGTCTGCACTTGATGGACTTCTATTGTACATACTTTTCACTAGATGGTCTTTTAAGTTTGGTGATTTTCGTGCTACCATCTGGGGAAAATTCCCCACCTTGTCTTTGATTTTGTCTTCATATGTTAGAAGATGCCAATGTTTATGCAAAATTGACTGGATGGTTTCCCATTGGCAATTGTAATTTGAAACAAATCTTATATTATCCTTAAGGTTTGTTTTATCCTTGCTTCTATAGAGCACCTCGTCTCTATCCAATTTATCAACTTTAGATATAGCTCTATTAACAACTTTCTTTGAATACCCTCTGTCTAAGAATCTATCTTTCATCAGATCAGCATGTTTGTTATATTTCCTTTTGGAAGAGCAATTTCGTTTCAATCTGAGAAATTGTCCAAAAGGAATGCCCCTTTTGAGGTGTTCAGGATGGCTGCTTTGTGCCTGTAAGATACTATTGGTCGCTGTCTGCTTCCTATAGTTTTCTGTGACTATTGAGTCACCTTCCTTACTTATCAAAATATCCAAAAACGAAAGACTATTTTTGTCAATTTGATGGGTTAACAAGATATTTTTATCATTCTTATTCAGATCTATGATAAAAGTTTCTAGTACATCTTGGGGTCCATCCCATAAGAGGAGAACGTCGTCCACATAGCGAATCCAGAGGACGACGTTCTCCTCAAAGATTCTACTATATTTTTCATAGATTTCCATTTCCCATGCTCCTAAATGCAAGCAAGCATAAGTGGGGGCACATACCGCCCCCATTGCCGTACCTTTTTTTTTGTCTGTACATAGTGTTGTCAAAGACAAATACATTGTTTTCCAAAATGAACTTGAGCAGGGATACTACAAAAACTGTATGGTGTCTATACTTAGGACCCCTTGAATCTAAATAATGTTCCACTGCCTTCAAACCCTCTTTGTGGGGGATAGAAGAGTACAGTCCCTCCACATCAAGGGATACTATGAGAGTTTCTGTACTGACTTTTATTCCATCCAATTTTTTAAGAAGGTTCCCTGTGTCCTTAATATAGGATGGCAAAGTGGTTAGAAAGGGTCTTAGAAAATGATCAACATAGTTGCCTATGTTTTCTGTGATACCGCCAATTCCAGCCACAATTGGACGCCCCGGTGGGCACTGTAAACTCTTGTGAAGTTTCGGTATCACATAAAACACAGGCAAGATTGGATATTGTTGATAAATGAATGAAAACTATTTGAATGTTACTATTCCTTTCTGTTTTGCATCATAGAGTAACCGATAGAGACTATTTTGTACCTCTTTTAGGGGATTCCCTCCAAGTTTTTCATATTGGTCCCCCACACTCAATTGCCGTTTGACTTCTCTAACATACATGGATTCATCCATTATGACGAGATTGCCGCCCTTATCAGCAGGCTTGATCACAATGTTGGGGGCCAACATGAGATCCCTGAGGGCCTTTCTTTCACTTCTGGTTAAATTATCATTAATTATCATATTCTCAGGCAACTTTTCAATGTCTTTTTCTACCAATTTTAGAAAAAGGTTAACTGAGGGTACTGAGGCTAGAGAAGGCATATAACTTGATTTTGGTTTAAAATCTGTTGTGATAAGGGGATCATTATGTTCAACCTTACTTGGATCATTCTCTTCTAAAAGGCAGTTTAATGTGTCTAGAGAGGCTAGATCACTTGTTGTTAAGATTTTATTTTTAGAGCTACCTTTGTCCATTGTTTGGGACAAAACTATTTTTCTAGCAAATAAGTTTAAATCCTTTGTAACTTCAAATTTATTCAACTTTGCTACAGGGCTGAAGGACAGACCTTTTTTCAAAAGACTTATGTGTGCAAGGTTTAGTGGAAACTTTGAAAGATTGACTATTTGCATCTCGTCTGTATTGTGAGTTTCTAGTAGTCCCTGAACCTGCCTCTCCTCGATCTTCCCCTTTCCAAGGACCTCTCCTGATTGTAATAATCCCTTCTCCCTCTTGTCTGCCTCATTGGATATCTCCTCTCTCTTGTAGATGAATTGCTTTGACCTCTTCCTCTTTCTCCCGCCCCTTCTTCTCCATCTTTTAAGTAGGGGCCTGGTTATTTTTTTGGTACATTGTCAGCCTCTACATCAGAGGCATCTGTGCCTGAATCATATGATTCTTTTTGGGATTTGCATACATAAACCCTATCCTTCCCATAGTCCTCCTGGTCTCTTAGTAATTTCCGACACTTTCTTAGCTTTATATCTCCCTGTAGCCTAGATATACTATTTTTTGTCTCATCATTTAGTTTTTCAAAGTTTTTGTCCTTTGCAAATAAATTCACATTTGCCAAAGCTAGATCTACTTCAATTTTTACCTTTTCCAATCTTTTGTCATTTCTAGATATCATCATACCCATTAAATCTAATGAAAGTGCGGATAGCTTCCCATTCCATTCTGTTAGGAATGCCTCCCCTTCCTCATCTTCCTTAGTTCTTGCACCAGGATCCAATAAAAGGCGTAGGCCTCTGGGTATAATTTTATTTTTTACATAATTGTTCAGACTTGAATTTTCTGCTCTAATCTTAATTTGTCTATTTAGACATTGTCTATATTTTTTAAAAGATGAAAAAACATTTAGAGACTCATTGTTTGTGTCATTTATTTCTATACTGCTACTTTGTGAGAGTGATTCATTCAGTTCAGCTTCCCACACCTCATCTGACATGGTGAACTCCATCCTACTCACTAAAGGGACACAGAGAATGAGGTCACGCAAGAAGTGTATCCACCACCGAAACAAACATATGAAGGACCAACCTTGCCCTTGTTATGACAATATAATCTCAAATATATCTCAATCACCCAGAAATAAAGGGGGAGTGTGAATCCTCAACAGTGAATCCTTTAATAATTAGTATAAGTACAAATATAGAAATTGAAGGGGAGAGATAATATATATATATATACTATTGTGTACAATAGTATTGATAATTCGATGTAGTCACATCAATTGGTGCAGACCCTTATAAATTTAAATGTATTAAGCCTATTCAAGAGAGGTAGATTTATATATTTCGACAAATATTATATAAAAGGTAAGGGATATCAGCACTCTTTTGTTGAGAAAAGTCATATAAATTTATTTATTTCAGAAGGAGATCCAACAACAACATCTAGTGAAAAGTATGTACAATAGAAGTCCATCAAGTGCAGACTGGCTGAGAAAGGACAGAGGGGTGAAAGGTAGCTACCCTTGTGGCCAATGTGTGTACTGTCCCTTTATGGAAAAGGCAAAAATGTTTTCAGCAGGTAACAGTAAAGAATATGAGGTTAAATATTTCTTTAACTGTAACTCAGTGGGTGTAGTGTATTTAATACACTGCTCCTGCCCCAAATTCTATGTAGGAAAAACGAAAAGGTTTTTGAAAGATCGAATTCAGGAACACAGAGATGACATCTCACATAATAGAGACACCACCATAGCTAGACATTTCACACAGTGCCATCAATCTGATGCATCGCAGCTGAAAATAATGGGGATTGATAAGGGTATTGTGAATAATAGAGGTGGTGATAACGATACAATATTATTACAGAAAGAGACTCGTTGGATCTATATGCTAAAAACTAGACATCCTAGAGGCCTAAATGAGAGGTTGGAATTCGCCTCATTTCTCTAGGCATATATTAAAAAATTAGCGAACTGGCATGGTGTTTGTCAAAACCTGTGCGTTTTGATGATACATTTTGAATGGCATAATTATGTATATACCATAATCCTTTCTAGATCAGGTATTACGGTACCTGTGATTACGAAAATGTTCTAGGTATGCCCCTTTTTACTATGATGTAATGAGAAGAGGAGGAGTTTTTAGGTATAAAAGGAAGCACCTAAGCCTGAAAAAATCAGCCCTGATGAAGCCCCGATATGTTTGGAGCAATATAGGGGTGAAACGTACGTAGGCATGCTCCCTATGATGCCACACAGACTGACCATTGGCATGAGAAATCCCACAGATTGTTCTGCACCTAAAGAAACATAAGCACCGGAAGCAGCGAAAGACAATACCTGCTTGCAAGCGTGAGTCAGCCCTTGATTATATGCAGCGCACACCTGAATGCCCCAGAGATGGTGGAGAGAAAGTGAGCCGTTTGTTTGCTGAATAAGAAAAGATCCCTGCCTGTGTATGAGAATATGCACGAGTGAAAACAAAGGGACTGAATGCAACCACTCACAGCCTGGATGTGAGCATTTCTGTTTTGTGCAGCTTGCCCTGGAAGAAGACATACAGCCTGAAGAGGCGGAGTAGCGCTGGACTAAGCGCAGTGTATGTATGTATACCGGGTAACACAACAAGGGACTCACCTGAAGAAACGGTAACCTATAAAATAGATGATTATCACAGCATGTCTACCTGTCAGTAACTTTCAAGCTAAAAGTAACAAGGAAAGAGATACTGAAGGCATTTTGTTTGCTGTTTCAATTATATGGGACATGTCTGGTTCTACAAATGGGGCTATATGAGTGCAGATATTTGCTACACTAGCAAGGGAAGTTCGTAAAGACTTTCACAGTTAACTCTTGCTATACTATTGTGGGACTGCTATATCTTGCTAATTTAGCTGAGTATGTCAGCGGCAGCTGCATGCTGTTGCTGTATGTGACTATGCTATTTAGATATTTGTGTCAATCTGATACTATGTATTTACTTATCACTGCTTCTATTTGAATGTTAGTTTAATAGCAGTAGTTATTGCTCTTTCTCTTTATAGCTGTCTGCTGAATGAGGTATTTTACATACTTTAGTTAATATTAGACAAGACTGGCCGGTCAATATTATGTGTTAGGCATCTATTTTAAATGTGTTTTCATTATGTGCAGGTTTCTGCTCATTGATGGGACAGAGGTCCGCTGTTTGTTGGATCTCCTTCTGAAATAAATAAATTTATATGACTTTTCTCAACAAAAGAGTGCTGATATCCCTTACTTTTTATATAATATTTGTCGAAATATATAAATCTACCTCTCTTGAATAGGCTTAATACAATTAGTTAAATATTATTAACCCCTAATCTGCCATCCCTAACATCGCCGACACCTACCTACATTTATTAACCCCTAATCTGCCACCCCCAATGTCGCCGCCACTATACTAATTGTATTAACCCCTAAACTAAGTCTAACCCTAACACCCCTTCACTTAAATATAATTGAAATAAATCTAAATAAAATTACTTTAATTACCTAAATAATTCCAATTTAAAAAATAAATACTTACCTGTAAAATAAACCCTAAGCTAGCTACAATATAACTAATAGTTACATTGTAGCTAGCTTAGGGTTTATTTTTTTTTTATTTATTTTTTTTATAAATAATTTTTTTATTGAGGTTGAATAACACATTGACAACAGTCTCATCAACAGAATACAATATACAACTTATATTATACTGGCATGACATTACACAGTGGGCACCTCATTTTTTTCAAATCTTATAGGTTTTGCGAGTTCCTCAGACAAGCAGGTCGGGCGGAGGAAAAGCCAAAAATGACAGATCTTACAATTGTTGACTTACACTCCTAGCGTAGAGCCCAAAGATATTGATAGAGCAACTTAACACTATGAGTATCTGAATAAGGACAACTAAGCATGTGGACAGCCCAGACTAGATTGTACATCTCAAACAAAGCTCTAGGTTAATCATACAAGACAATATAATGATAGAATATGTAGGCTATCATCCTGACTATCCATAAAACATTGCAGAGCTATAAACCTTTGGTGTCCTTATTCACTCTAGCAATGTGCATAAATAAAGGAGAATGCTAGCATACAGTCATGAGAAATATCCCAATGTGTAAGTAATATAAATATGAGGCAAAAATACTGAAAAATTCTTAACATTCATAACTGTTAACATTAAGGCCCCATTTTGGCTACTCTTAATAGAACAAGGCTGTGCTGCACAGTAGCTAATCTATATGAGTGAAAATACACATGGTAGCAGGGATTTCACAAAATAAAGATCCCAGTAGTAAAGTTCAGCATCTATTGAAGGCTAGGCACATAAAAAAGGGAGACATGGTAACAGTGAACAATAAAATTTTAGAGGTTGTAAGCGGGTCCCAAACAAATGAGCAGTTTAAAATGCAAGTTCATTTATCAGGCCCCAGGGCCTTCATAGCGAGCCGCGACAGATATCTTCAAAGTTATTGTTTGGGAGCATAACAGTATTTTCACAGAAAGAGTGTCCCATGTGCAGCAGATCCCTCAAACACCAGTATCTCTGCATAGCCACAGTTCTTCACCTACCCAATGCCAGTCCGGAGGCCCTGAGGGGCATGACTCCATAATGATTGTGAGAGCTGGGCAGACAGATACGTTAGCGCCATGTTACTGACCGGTGGGAGAGAGCCTGAAGATGCGTGTGCAGTGGAACAATTCATGATGCCTGCCACCCCCAGTGAGCCGCTGTCTTTTGTCCCCTTCCATGTGCGTTGTTCACCTGTGACGGACGAGAGAGAGAGGAGCTTCAACCCAAGGCCAAGATCCACTGACATCAAGGGCGAGGGACGCGCCTGGTGAGTTGTAGGCTCTGCAATTTTCTGCGGCTCCCACGCTACTGTGCACTCCTCTCCCACATCGTCAATCCGTATGCGCGCCGATTGTATGATATTGATGAAGGCATCAAGCCTTTCGCAGATCCTCCTCCCATGATCCATCAGCAGATCCCTGAGAGCAGCGTAGGACACTTGGGGCTCTGTGTTGCACAGCGACGCTCCGTAGTTCTCTTTAGGCATGGTGGCACGGCTAAGGTCTGCGGGGTTTCCAGAAGCATGAGAGTGTAGTGGCAAATCCCCCCGCTGGGTACATAGATCCATTTGCTTGTAGTTTCAGTGTGTGCGGGCAACTCCCCCCCAGCCTCTAGCAGCCGTCTTCTTTGTCGGACTCGCTCCAACCTATTCCGACAGTCTCTCTGCCCAGATCTGCCCAGCACTCAGACCGCCATCTTTAATGCCTCCTACTCCACAGTCTCCTTACAGTATACTCATCATAAGTCTAGCTTCAGTTGAGAGAGGCTTTTGTATGTTTCAAAATTCGATCACACAGTATCCCCTCTAGGTAGGACTGTACAGCAGGTACATCTGGCAAGCAAATTAGATAGTCAAATCACTTCTTTATGGGCCCCAGATCAGGAGCTCAGTAAAAATGCGGCCATCCACATCGGCGGTTAGCCCCGCCCCGCTTAGGGTTTATTTTTATTTTACAGGCAAGTTTGTATTTATTTTAACTAGGTAGAATAGTTATTAAAATAGTTATTAATTATTTAATAACTACCTAGCTAAAATAAATACAAAAGTACCTGTAAAATAAAACCTAGCCTAAGTTACAATAACACTTAACACTGCACTATAATTAAATAAATTAACTAAATTAAATACAGTTACCTAAATTAAATTAAATTAGCTAAAGTACAAAAAAAACCCCACTAAATTACAGAAAATAAACAAATAAACAAATTTCAGATATTTAATCTAATTACACCTAATCTAATAGCCCTATCAAAATAAAAAAAAGCCCCTACAAAATAAAAAAAACCTAGCCTAAACTAAACTACCAATAGCCCTTAAAAGGGCCTTTTGCGGGGCATTGCCCCAAAGTAATCAGCTCTTTTACCTGTAAAAAAATACAAACAACCCCCCAACAGTAAAACCCACCACCCACACAACCAACCCCCAAAATAAAAAGCTAACTAAAGAAACCTAAGATCCCCATTGCCCTGAAAAGGGCATTTGGATGGGTATTGGCCTTAAAAGGGCAGTTAGCTCTTTTGCGGCCCAAAGCCTAATCTAAAAAAATAAAACCCAACCAATACACCCTTAAGAAAACCTAACACTAACCCCCTGAAGATTGACTTACAGTTCTGAAGACCGGACATCCATCATCAAGGAAGCAGCAGAAGTCTTCATCCAACCAGGCCAAAGTCCTCAATGAAGCCGGGAAAAGTCTTCATCCAAGCCGGAGCAAAGTGGTCCTCCAGACGGGCAGAAGTCTTCATCCAGACGGAATCTTCAATCTTCATCCATCCGACGCGGAGCGGCTCCATCTTCAAGACATCCGGCGCCGAGCATCCTCTTCAAACAACGGCTTCTTACTGAATGACAGTTCCTTTAAGTGACATCATCCAAGATGGAGTCCCTTAGATTCCAATTGGCTGATAGAATTCTATCAGCCAATCGGAATTAAGGTAGAAAAAATCCTATTGGCTGATGCAATCAATTTGTTCAGGACTTCGGCACAGTTGGATGAAGACTTCTGCGACTTTCTTGAGGATGGATGTCCGGTCTTCAGAACTGTAAGTCGATCTTCAGGGTGTTAGTGTTAGTTTTTTTTTAAGGGTGCATTGGGTGGGTTTTATTTTTTAGATTAGGCTTTGGGCCACAAAACAGCTGACTACCCTTTTAAGGGCAATGCCCATCCAAATGCCCTTTTCAGGGCAATGGGGAGCTTAGGTTTTTTTAGTTAGCTTTTTATTTGGGGGGTTGGTTGTGTTGGTGGTGGGTTTTACTGTTGGGGGGTTGATTGTATTTTTTTTTTACAGGTAAAAGAGTTGATTACTTTGGGGCAATGCCCCGCAAAAGGCCCTTTTAGTGTCTATTGGTAGTTTAGTTTAGGCTGTGTTTTTTTTATTTTGGGGGGGGGGGCTTTTTTATTTTGATAGGGCTATTAGATTAGGTGTAATTAGTTTAAATATCTGTAATTTGTTTATTATTTTCTGTAATTTAGTTGGATTTTTGTACTTTAGCTAATGCATTTAATTAATTTAATTATAGTGTAGTGTTAGGTGTGATTGTAACTTAGGTTAGGTTTTATTTTACAGGTACTTTTGTATTTATTTTAGCTAGGTAGTTATTAAATAGTTAATAACTATTTAATAACTATTCTACCTAGTTAAAATAAATACAAACTTGCCTGTAAAATAAAAATAAACCCTAAGCTAGCTACAATGTAACTATTAGTTATATTGTAGGTAGCTTAGGGTTTATTTTACATGTAAGTATTTCGTTTTAAATAGGAATAATTTAGTTAATTATAGTAATTTTATTTAGATTTATTTAAATTATATATAAGTTAGGGGGTGTTAGGGTTAGGGTTAGACGTAGGTTTAGGGGTTAATACATTTAGTATAGTGGTGGCGACGTTGGGGGATGGCAGATTAGGGGTTAATAAATGTAGGTAGGTGGCGGCGATGTTAGGGACGGCAGATTAGGAGTTAATAATATTTAACTAATGTTTGCGAGGCGGGAGTGCGGCTGTTTAGGGGTTAATACGTTTATTATAGTTCCGCTGATGTCCGGAGCAGCAGATAAGGGGTTACATTTTTTTTATAGTGTTTGCAAAGTGGGAGGGCCTCGGTTTAGGGGTTAATAGGTAGTTTATGGGTGTTAGTGTACTTTTTAGCACTTTAGTTATGAGTTTTATGTTACAGCGTTGTACCATAAAACTCTTAACTACTGACTTTTAAATGCGTTAGGACTCTTGACGGGTAGGGTGTAGCGCTCACTTTTTGGCCTCCCAGGACAGACTCGTAATACCGGTGCTATGGAAGTCCCATAGAAAAAAGATTTTGCAAAATTTACGTAAGTCATTTTGCGGTAAGACCAAAAAAGTGTGCAGTGACCCTAAACCTTCAAGACTCGTAATAGCAGCGGGCGTAAAAAAGCAGCATTAGGACCTGTTAACGCTGCTTTTTTACCCTAACGTACAACTCATAATCTAGCTGATTGTACTTTAGGCATGGATTCTCAGTTCCTGTTATGTGTTACTAGCAAAAAACACCTTAATATGTGCTCAACAACATCTTCTGAGTACAGTGATACCACCTATGCATAGGTTTGTTGGGTTGTTTTGGGTTTTCAATGCCAAACTTCTGATATGTGTTTATGATTTTTTCAAATGTAACATATCTTCTTTGACTATCTTCTTTTGGGGGGCCTTTTTACATACCCTAATTTATTTGTTCGCCATGAACATGCATATATTTCAGATGTTCAGATGTTGAGACCCCAAGGTATTGTATATGGGCCTTTGATGCAACTGTTTTAGCCAAAAAAAATGGAGAAAGTGTGTGGTGGTATTTTTTTATTTTTACACACATTGCTTATTGCAAAAAAAAAAACCACCCCATTAATAGGTTTCCCAGGATTTTAGGAAGGTTCAGTTACAATTTTATGACTTGTAATTTTAGTTAAAAGTGAGAGTATTTATTTATTGCCATGAAAGTGCATATTTTTGAAATGTTGATACCCCAAGGTATTGTATATGGTGTGCTTCAATGCCTTCAATGCAACTGTTTTAGCCAAAAAAAGTGTATGGTGGTAATTTTTCAATTTTCATTTTTACACATACATTGCTTTTTGACTATGGTTTAGGAGATCCTGTTGTAAGTTAATGCAAAAAAACACTCAAGATTGTTTTCTGGAAGGCCCCCTGATTACACCCATGCCCCCATGCATAGGTTTGACAGGGGGTTTGGTAAAATACAGCACCAGTTTTAGAACTTATAAAAAATAGAGTAGTGAAATGAAAAAATATGTCACAATTAAAAAAAAAAAAAAAACCTCTAACTGAACATAACCAAAAAAAAAAAAACGCAAATTAAAAAAATAAATAAAAATGGAACATTGTATGATACTGCTTGAAGCAGTCCCCAATGCAGAGTCCAGGCTGTCCAGGGCAATCAGGTCAGTAATATATGGTATTCTTTCTTTGCCCCCTCTTGGTCAAGGACACTTGTATAGAAATTATCTAAATTCAAGTTGTACCCTTTGTTTACCCGGGGTAATATCAGGTCCCAGACAATCTTGCCAGTGGTTCCCATATGTTCTGGGCAACCTGGAGGATCAAGGAGGCTATCCTTTCCCTCATACATCCAGAAGGCCTGAGTATACCCAGTTTCGCTCTCACAGAGCATATACACCTTTTCTCCATACCTGGAGCACTTGGAAGGAATATACTGATTGAATCCCAACCTTCCCTTATACTTCATCATGGATTCATCCACGCATATATTCCTTCCAGGTGTATAAGCCTCTGCAAACCTAACAGCAAAGTGGGTAATCAGGGGGCGGATTTTATACAGCCTGTCAAATTTAGGATGCTTCCTAGGGGGGTACAGGCTGTTGTCACTGAAGTGCATGGAATCTAGAATCATTTCATACCTCTTCCTTGACATACACTGGGAGAAAATGGGGATAGAGCAGACGGGGCTACTGCTGCAGTAGGATTGAATGGAGGGTTTCTTTATAATGCCCATCATCATAGTCAATGTACAGAATATTTTTAATTCTGGCACATCGATGGGGGCCCATTGCTGCTTTGCCAGATATGTGTCAGGCTTTGCAGCACGGAATTTATGGGCATATAAATTAGTTTGGCGACAATGTTCCATAATACATCATTGCCCAGAAACATCTCCAGAAACTGTTGGAGGCTAAATCCTGCAACATCCATATTGATGCCAGGATTTGCTGTGAAGGGTGGGTTATCTGGCCTCTGGTGGTGAGGGGTTACCCACTCTTCAGCGGCAATGGCATCAACACGTCTCCTTCTGATAGGGGGGCTAGCAGGGGTCCTATCCACCACAGATACAATGTGACGTGCTGTCATAGGAGGCAGGTGAGGCAGCGCCTCACCTGTCCTATGTGTGTAATTACACCATTTAATACTGTTTAGTAAAAAAAAAAAATATTTTTTATAAAAAAAAATGTTGTAATAATTGGTGACCCCCCTAGACCCCCACCCACCACCACCCACCGCTGACTCAGCTATCATATTTGAATATTCTACATATTCTCAAATACATACACAGTCATATTGCGCAAGGAAGTAGATGCTGTGAGCCCTTTGGTTGTGCAATATGATTGTATTTGTTTGTATGGGCCGCTAGAGACTGCCATCTACGGCGAATAAGCTTAATGCTCTTCTCTTTGCGGCCCATACCGCTCCCTATAGAGGCTGGTCTATAGCAGCCTCGGGAGCCCTGCCTGTCCTCAGCCAATCTGCGTTCCCGACTCTGACAGTGACTCCAGTGGGTGGGGAGATCCAAGGCGCAAAGTGAAGAGGTCTGCAGCCAGCCACAACACACTCTCAGTCAGATTATGACTGTGTGAGAGAGAGAAGGTGCACTGCATCAGTGAAACAGGAGGGAGCTGGAACTTGTGCCTGCCGAGTCCTCAGCACGTGTAAGTGAGAACTGGGCAGCTGCCCGGCGGGGCGCCAGCCAGCATCCACAGTCATTTTAATAAGTGGCTAAAGCTTGAAGAATCCCTGCATCAGGTAAGCTTTTTATACTGCCCACCACTTTTCCATGTAGTTTTTTGGAAGCGCACAGGTGAACAAGAGGAGCGCATAGCTTGCTTCCAAGAGAGAACAGGATATAAGAGATCAATAGTGTTAAGATCATAGAGTCTGATCTGATTTCAATCTTATGGCTAATGGTGTTTTCTATAATGCTGGAAGCAGTAATTAGCCTTCGTGTCGGTGCCTGGGAAACTACAGTTCCCATAATGCCACACAGCTCTATAAAACTTTTATATATCAACTCATATTGAACACAAAGCAGGACTCTTTTTTTTTTTTTAATCTTTTTATTGAGGTAATGGTTTGCCATACAAATAAGGGATTGCAGCAATCTACAACATAATTTTGAACTTGCTCATAACAAGATACATCGTATGGGTTACATATTATAGTTGTTTTTGCAATAACACTGATTGCGATCTACATGGGGGGAGACAAATAATACATACACTTGCTGCAAAAAGAAAAGAGAAAAAAGAGAAACAGAACATCAACATGCCAATGAGCAAATTTAAACCTTCATATCTTTCTAAGAGACCACACTTGGGCCACAAATCAAATGAAATACATAACAATAACTGAAGGTTACATCAAATGTAGGAGACCACATGTGGGTCCCGTTTTCTAAACCTCAGGTTTTAGTTTTTTTTTTTTTTTTTTTAAACATATGTATTTCTTAAAGGAGACATTATGAACAAGAATTCAGAAATACAATATACACTAACCGTATAAAATTTGACACATCAAAAACTTAACCAGTCAAACCTAACTGAAAAGATACATTTCTCAACAGCTTGAACTTTCTGTGTCAGATAAAACATTAGAATTCCTTTTTATCGGGATAACTTATCTGTTACCTCCTATCTTAATTGTCTGATCATTTTTTTATTTTGCCGGAACAGTTATATACAGTCTCTAATCCTTGACCTATTTTGATCTGTCCCTTAACCTGAATCTTGAGTTCATCTACCTTGTCTGATACTTGAACCAGTCGTGACCTTAAACTAATACTGTGCAGATCCTTCCCTATCTACTCTGAGCTATACTCAAGATTTCACACAAAACTGTTAAAAATAAAATATTATTACAACTCAGGGAAAAGGGGGGGGGAAGGAGGAAAGAGAGAAAGAAAAGAAAGAAAAAAGGAAGAGAAAAAAAAAAAACACAGAGGAGATACCCTCAATTGAAAACTGCCGGTGAATTCCATCTTGCTTTTACATGTATGCTGACCCCGCCTTAGCGACTGTGTGCCCAGCTTGACGGTAATGATCCATCTAAGATTAATTCTAGGAAGGGTATAGAGTCTTGGAATGGCTAGAGAATATACTGTTGGACTGTTATAGGTTCTCCCTGAATATACTTTTTCCATTTCTTAAAGAATAAAAAGACCTGTTTAGCTGCTCCTTTATCTAAACCTATTATCTCTATCAAAATCTGGCTTCTCATAGCGTTTGTGAATTCGGTAATTGAGGGAGCTTCTCTGTGCTTCCACCCTTTACATATCTGATTCCTTGCAATCAAGATTACTAAGTTTATGAGAAGTCTGTCTCCTACATTTTGTGATGGATACAAAAAGAATATATGTTCTGCCTCTAGTTCTAGCTTGTCTCTAACTTTTCTATTAATCCAGTATTGGATTTTACTCCAAAATTGCGAAATTTTCGGACAAGTCCAGAAATAGTGCAACAAATCCGCATTTACTTTATGGCATTTAGGGCACATAACCTGTGATTGGGACCACTTAGCAATTCTGGCTGGGGTTAGGTAAAAATTATTTATTACCTTAGCTTGTGATTCTCTCAAATTAATTCTACCTGTCGCTTCACTTGCTCTATTAATACTATCCAATATATCCTTATCTAGGAGTTCGGGAAAGAAAGGTACATATCTCTGTTTACATTGATTAATGTGCAGTTCTCCTTCTTTACTCATTATATATTGGTACCAGATCGATATGGCTCTAACACCTGCTTTGTATAGAGATATCCCTGCCTCAATCTTTAATTGCGCCCAATGCTTACTAAACCTACTATCATAATCATTTATAAAGTGGCGTATCTGTAGATATGCATAGAAATGCTGGGATGGTAGACTGTATTCACGTGCTAGATTATCAAATGTCCTGATGTGCCCAGTGAGTGGATCTTTCAACTGTGATACATATATCAGGGCTTTAGTTTCCCAGGTTTGAAATATACTATTGCAGTGTCCTGGTGGGAAAACTGGGTTCCCAATAATCGGCAGTAGTCTAGAAGTCTGAAATTCTATCCCCAGTGTTTTACAGTAATTCTGCCAGGCGATCACTACGTTTACAATTGTTACTAATCTAGTTATGTTGCTTGGTAGTTTTCTATGTGGGCAGTGAAGTACTGCCTGCAGGTTAAAAGGTTTAATTAATTCTGTTTCATATTCAAAATAAGTAACATAGTCTGATTTGCTATGCCAATCTACCCCAAATTTAGCCAAAGAGACCATATTGTAGTATTTTATATTTGGGCATGAAAAGCCTCCAAACCGCTTATCCTGGGACAGTTTATTGAGAGCGATACGTGAGGTCTTTTTCCCCCAGATAAAAAAAGCACAGGCCTTGTTATAATTATCAATGTCTTTTTTGTGTAATAAAAGGGGTAAATTCTGTAGCAAGAATAGGAATTTTGGAAAGATAATAGTCTTAATGACATTAATACGGGCTGAAATGGATAGATAGTATAAATTCCATTTTGCAAGGTCGTGTTGCAGATTCTGAAATGGTTCTTTAAAATTAAGCTGATACCAGGATGCTGGGTTCTTACTAATCTTGATGCCTAAATAATTAATGCTCTGTACTTCTTTAAAATTGTCAGAGTAGCTATTTCTATCTTTCCTGATCCAGAGAATTTCTGATTTACTAATATTTATTTTGTATCCAGAGAAGGAACTGAAAGTATTTAGTATCTTCATAAAGCATGGTATGGATTGCTTTGTGTGTTGAAGGAATATTAATAGATCATCTGCGTAAAGTGTCACAGATACCTTCTGATTACCCACCAAAATTGGTGGGAGGGTCTTCCTAAGATATATGGCAAGGGGTTCCAGTGTGATGTCGAATAGTAATGGCGAAAGTGGACATCCCTGATGTGTTCCATTGCCTAGAGTGATGCTTTGTAATAATTCACCATTGATGAGAATTTGAGACCTGGGCTTTTTATATACTAACCCAATCAAATCGACCAGAGCGCCGGAGAAACCGAACTTCTTCAACGAATTTATTAAATGGTCCCAGATAATTGAATCAAAAGCCTTCTCGGCGTCTACGGTGAGCAAGGCTATATCTTCACCCTGAGTTCTCTTTCCGGCGTCTTGGTCGATCCGATGAAGGTAGTCCACTGTAGTGAGAACTCTGCGCATATTTCTAACTGCATTTCTTCCTGCGATAAACCCTGACTGGTCGGGATGGATAATTTCTGTAATAAATTTTTTTAACCTTTCTGCAATAAGAGACATTAATATTTTGTAGTCCTGTTTGAGAAGCGAAATCGGTCGATATGACGCTACATTGGTTGGGTCCTTCGCTTTCTTGTGAATCAAAGTAACTACAGAGTCAGAGAAATAGATTGATTTCATGTCTTTCTGCAGATAATATTGATTGAATAGTTTAGTTAAGGTGCCCACTATTTCTGCCGCCGTGATTTTATAAAACTCTGAAGTAAGACCGTCCGGCCCTGCAGCTTTACAGAGTTTGGATTTTTTTATGATTTCTAATATTTCTATTTCAGTGATAGGAGCATTAATTATCTGTAACGCTTCTTGCGAAATTTGGGGGGCATCTAAACCCAGCCAGAATTGCTCTTTTTGCTTCTCATTCACTTCTTCCCTTGCATAGAGATTACTATAATACTCAAAAAAAATCTTGCTGATTTCCTCTTTATTACTCAAGAGTTTCCCCTCAGACCTGATTGAGAAAATTTGATTTGATTTTCTCCTAAATTTAACCAGCCAAGCCAGATGTTTAGCCGATATACCCTGACTGCCCTGAAATGTCGCCCTATTCCTCAACTCTTCATATGCCCCGATCTTATTTAGATAGTATTCTCTTTCCGCTCTTGCTGCTTTATATGAATCCCAATTCTCTTTATTGGGTGTTCTGAGGTATTTCGCGTATTTATTTTTAAGATGGTTTGATAATTGTAACTCTCTTGCTTTATTTTCTTTATTTCTTTTAATCATGTAGGCTCTTACTTCCCCCCGCATGACCGCTTTCCCTGCTTCCCAGAACACCTCAACTTTATTTATGTAATCCCTGTTTTGTATGGAGTATTCTCCCCATCTTTGCTGCAGCCAGTTTACAAATTTTACATTTCTATACATATATTGAGGGAAACGAAAGGTATTTGCAGTTTTTTTGGAGAGAGTACTCCACACAATTCTTAAGCCAATTATCGCGTGATCTGACAGAATAATCTCTGAAATCTGTGACTCAATGTTGTTTCTCATAATATACTCACCCTTACCCTTTAATCCTAACCAAGTCACCAATTTAGTCTCCAAAGCCATAGATTACCCTGTTCTTTGAAAACTGCTTATACTTCTATGTTATTGTCTCTGCAGAACTCCTTAGCATCCTCAATTGTATTTAATGCAATGACACCATCCATGCCCAGTACCGTGATTTTTGCTAGGTACTTCATAGTTGCCTTCAGCCCTGCCTTTATTAGGCCTGAGCAGAATGGTGCCATTTCACGTCTTTTTGTCGAGGTTTCTATTGAGTAATCCTGAAATAACAGAATCTGTTTGGAGTCTATAGTAAGTATCTGGGTCTGTCTGTATTTCTGCATGATTTTAACTTTGTCTTGGAAGTTTAAATATTTTATCATGACCATTCTTGGTCGCATACTACCATCTTTTAACTGTCTTGTCACGCCTACCCTGTGTGCTCTCTCTACCTGGAGTCCTCCTTCTGCGCCTTGTAGGCCTAGTAGTTTGGGTAAAGTCTGGGAGCTGAATAGTAGGAGGTCTTCAAACTCTCTGGACTCTGGTAGTCCTATGACATGCACATTGCTCCTCCTGGACCTATCTTCTAGATCCTCAATCTTAGCTTTTAGTGCTTTTATCTCATCTGAGTGCGTGTCAATAGCAGATTCCTGTTTAAAATGTCTGTCCTCAATACTCGAAATTCGACTTTCTACCTCTACCAATCTGCTTGAAAATTGCTTTATTTCACTTGAAATCTCTGAAATCTCGCCCTTTATTATTTCAAATTGTGGCAGAATTAAATCTGCCAGCTGATTCGTAGTGAGTTGTTTTTCCAGATTCAAATCTGGACTTCTGAAAGAAACTTCTTGTGAATTTTCCTGTAGGGGTTTTTGTTTTTTATCCCTCCTCGGAGGCATGGCTGGGGATTTATTTTTGGGATTTGTGATGTATTTCTCCATTTATTATGTAAATGCAAACTTCCCTGATTAACCCCTAGATGAATGTATAGAGAAATTTAACTGATTCAGTAATCCTAAATCTGAAACGGAAAAGAGCAGATACTGTGCTAAACCACTATGCCCCTGTTGGAACTCGGCAATAGAGCCTCTCTGATCTGCAGCCTAACCTCTGTGTACAACTATTTCTGAGCGCTTTCTTTATTTTTAAAGTTACTCAGTCGGAATTGATTTTGTTAGAGAAAAACAAAAAAACAGGGCTTAGATTAAAATGTCAGTTTGACCTTTCACACTTTCAGATACAGTATGACACTTGACTGTCCAGAATTATTGACACCAGAAACTATATACAAAACAGCTCCAATCTTTCAGAGTAACACAATTACATAGCATCAAAATATGAACATTTGGCGATTTAAAGTCTCCTTTAACAGGTTATACATAGAGAGATTTTAAGCTAAGTAGATTGAATTTAACCAGAATACCCTGAGGGTTAGGCAGTAGATGTCCCAATATGTAGACCTCTAGTCTATCTTGTAGTCGTATCCTATGCTATGGGGGCTAAATATTTGTCACAACCTTCCCTAGGGAGGCTCTTCCCAAATGAATTTAAAGGCCTGATTAGTCGCTTAACCTTCCTCAATAATCAAAGTAAGGGCCTCTGGCCTCAGCCTCAGTCTGCCACACACCAAGCATCATAGCCACTATCTTTCTTCTGCCGTACCAACCCCTATCTGACCTGTGTAGACTCTGTGTATTTATAAAGTGCGCCCTGCTTTATTATTGCTTCATGCACACGTTATGGGATAAAGATCAGCCACAGTAGCCAGACTGACCTAGTAAAGTGTTTGTCACCTTTAGTTTACTTTGTACAGCCTGCTATCTCTAACACCCTGGTATTTATCTATTTGAGAGAAAGCTATATCAAGTATCTCTGGCAGATACCAGCTAGTAGAGGATGACACCAGTGAATTTGGTAATGTTCTGTCCTCTGTAGTTAAAGAACTCAGAGTCCACGTGTTCTCGGACACAATTATTAATGGCAGTCTTTTCCAGTTTCCAGGTTACCCCCTTGAGATATAATACAGTCTTATACAGAAAAATAGGAGCAAAAAACAAAAGGAACGGTCTTTCTCCTGCTGTGCAAAGTAATTCTCTCTAGGGGCTGTAACCGCTCCAATTTAAGTATATAACGACAAAGTGAACAATAAGTCCAGCTCCACGCTAAGGTTTATCTTCAATTACTTACTGGCATCCCACACACCCCTGTCCGTGTCTGCTCAGCCGGGACTAATTTTACCCTTTGGCTTAGACTCCGCTATAAACTCTCCCACAGTGTAGGATACCTTTGTATTAGTGTACTTACCCCCCCTCGACTTCACGGCACGTCGTGTCAGCACCTTGGTGGCCAGATTTCTTGGGGTGCTCTCTCATCGAGCTCCAGGCGTTCTTAGCCACCCTGCAAGACCCACCGATCGTTCTGGACACGCCAGCTTCTGGCGTCACGCTCTGACGTCAGAGCAAATCGCCGACTTACAGGAGGGGGGGAGAGCGGTGTTTGAGAAGCTGTTCCTCAGTGTCCACCGGCCGCTTTCAGCGTGCAGGTAGGTATATGTTGGGTGTGTGGTCGCCTTCACTCCGACTCCTGCTCCTGAACTCCCGCTCCTGCTTGTATTGTCAGGGGAATATATCGCCCCTGCTCTTTGGGCTGACTTGAATGTCTCGCAGCCCCTAGCTGTATCACGTCTCTCAGGGCAGCACTGTGAGATGGACCCTCCTGGGCTTGTCCGGTACATCCACCCGTAACACTTAGGGTATTTTTCACAGTCTTAAGGGGAAGAGAAAAAAAAATGGCAACTTGTGAACTTGTGAATTGGCTGTTCCCAATCAGCCTTATGGGACTCAGAGAGTTTCCTATAGCCCTCTTTCTGCCTCCGGCGAGGCCTGCACCAATACACCCTCGCAATAAGGCTCTTTGACTTGGGAGAGAAAATGCTGTTTTTGCTCACACCGGTCCATACAGGTGAGCTTGAGCGTGCACCTCCACCTTCACACTCCTTCCACAGGAAACTCCCCTACAACACTACAAAGCAGGACTCTTACAGACAGACAATAAGTGCTGCCCCTGATATCTTCCTGCTAATAGCTATAATGTGCAAATAGAAAATGTAGAAGATAGATTATACTGTGTAAATTTATAATCTTCTTTGTGCTACTACAATCATACTCTGTTGCAAGGTAGGAAACGAAAGTTTCATATGGTTTAAATCCAGTTACCCTGCATAATTATATACTGATCACTATTCTGCTTAATGTATAAATAATAAACAGTAATTCTGTGTATTCTTGAATTTTAACATTCTGTGCCTTAAAAACAACTTTTATTTGCCGCCACCAAAGAGCGCACAGTGCACAACACTTGCAGGACATAGAGTTTACATATAGGAGACTGCTTTTAACTGTGTGTGTACAAGATGCTTTAAGTTTCAAAGTTCAGCACTTGTCTGCACTCTGCCATGATTTCTGTCACTCTCACACGGGTGGTAGTTTTGAGATTGGAGTCTTACTTTTGTTTTGCTTGAGTGCAACTCCCTCCTTTTGAAGCTGTCAATACAGCTGAAAAATTCACAGCTCTGCTCCCTAGAAATCCAAAGCCATCAGTGTCTGTTTTATTACAGCCACACTTTATGCTTCAATAGGAAGGAGGTATGTAACAAGCTGAACAAAAATGAGAGACAAATTACTGCAGGGGTTCAGCCTGTAAACAGCAGCATAAGACAACATTTTTTACATGAAGTTTACAACACTAATATATGTTGAAATTACAAAAAAACAACTTTACTTCTTGGTTGTTCTAATTAATTTGCCAAAAATTGAACAGTGTTTGGGAAATGATGTGGTTTGCAATGCAATATGTAGTGTTCTAAACTTGTCCTGCATGTTTTGTTTTTTTTAAATAAATGGAGCGCTTACTACCAGTAGAGGTGTAAAAAAGAGATGTAGAAACTCTAAAACATAGGATTTTGTTGTGAAATTCTGTTCATTGTTGACATGATAAATATAGTGATTATAGTCTGCTCTTGAAGGACCTGGCAAAATATCCACACTTAACCAGCATATAAATGTCATTTCAGAATTAAAATTAAAACAGACATTTATATCTGTGTGTATTTATATGTATGTGCTTGGCATTGTGTGTGTCTGTGCTTGTCATTATGTGTGTGTATTTATATTTGTGTGTTTGTGTGTGTGTGTGCTTGTCATTGTATGTGTGTCTGTGTTTGTCATTATGTGTGTGTATTTATATGTGTGTGTTTGCTTGTCATTGTGTGTGTCTGTGCTTGTCATTATGTGTGTGTGTTTATATGTGTGTGTGTGCTTGTCATAATGTGTGTGTTTTTATATGTGTGTTTGTGTGTGTGTGTGCTTGTCATTGTGTGTGTGTCTGTGCTTGTCATTATGTGTGGGTATTTATATGTGTGTGTTTGTGTGTGTGTGCTTGTCATTGTGTGTGTGTCTGTGCTTGTCATTATGTGTGTGTATTTATATGTGTGTGTTTGCTTGTCATTGTGTGTGTCTGTGCTTATCATTATGTGTGTGTTTGTGTGTGTCTGTGCTTGCTATTATGTGTGTGTAATTATGTGTGTGTGTCTGTGTGTGCTTGTTATTAAGTGTGTGTATTTATGTGTGTGTGCATGTGCTTGTGCTTGTTGTGTGCATCTGTGTGTGTGCTTGTCATTATGTCTGTGTGTGAATTAATATATGTGTGTTTGTGTGTGCTTGAAATTGTGTGTGTATATGTGTGGGTTCGTCTGTGAGTGATTGTCATTATTTGTGTGTGTGTGCTTGTCATTGTAAATGTGTCTGTGTGTGCCTGCTATTATGTGTGTGTGTGTGTGTGTGTGCTTGTCCTTCTGTGCTTATCATTGTGTGTTTGTATGTGTGTGATTATAAGTGTATGCCTGTGTGTGTTTAAGTGTGAGGGTGTGTGTATTTGGTATGTGTGTGGTTGTGAGTGTATGTGTCATGAAGTACTGTAGAGTTGGGCAGGAGATCAAGTACACATCAGGGCCACAAAATGTATTGAACTTAAGGCCAGTGCAGGTTTTATATTGGGTAAAAAAAGAAGAGTCCTTATAACCACATAGCTAGGGGTGGTATACTTTTATCTTTTACGACCTACCTAGGCCCCATGTCAGCAAATCAAATTTGTTTTTGAAAGGAACATGAAAGTCATAATTAAACTCCCATCATTCAGATAGAAATTGTACCCAAAAAAAACCTATTTTTCTTTTATTATCATGTACTTCATTATTTTGGTATCCTTTTTTGAAGAGCATACCCAACTGGGATGTGCACGTGCGTTTCTTGAGCACCATATTGCAGCAGCTGTGTTGGCATTATTGATAACTTGTTCTTTGTGTAAAGTTTGTAATTTAAAATTATTTCTATTTTTACAATACAGTAGTGAGTAGAAAAGAGATTGTGTATCATTCTAATTGCTTAGTAGCTGGCACTGTGCCACATAATTATGTGAGTGGGTATGAGAGCAGAGTGTGTGTGTGTGTGTGTGCATGTAGGGTGTGTGTGTCAGTGAGTTTGTGTGCTTTATTCTCCAGGTAATTAACACATTTCAAATGAGTTGGTGTTTTAGTGCATTTTTTCTTAACCATGGTCATTAAGTACCCCCAACAGGCCAGGTTTTCATTATAGCTGAATCAGTGCACAGTTGAAGTAATCAGCTGATCAGTAACACCATGGCTACTAACTTGCTCTCACCCATCAGCTGATTATTTCACCCATGTATTGGTTAAACTATAATTAAAACCTGCCCTGTTGGGGGTACTTGTGTCTCTCTCCAGCCTATCATATCTAGTGCCTCACCAGCCTCTGACCTCACCGCAAGTCACTGCATACATCACTCACATCAGTTGAGACTGTATCTAATGATGTATATGAGCATATGGCAGGGTCAAAAATAGAGGCGTCTGACTCTAATGCAAGAATGGCATACACCTCCTCAGCACTATATATTCTCTGTAACATTATTTATTTTATCTGTCACAGAATAAAAAAATTACTTAAAAAAAAAAATCAACACAAAATTTAAATTAACTAAATTAACTAAATGACTCTGAAAAGAACATTTGGGTCTCACAAAAAAATTACTAAAAAAAAATTAACCCCTAAAAAAATGCACAGACAACAAAAAAAGTGCAGCTGTGCTACTGCCAGTGATTTATAGTGATCAATGGCAACCTAGGGGTTAATGGCTCTGAAAAGAACCTTTGGGTCTAACAATTTTTACTAAAATTAGCTTAAACTAGCTAAATGGCTTTGAAAAGAGTCTTTGGGTCTCACCAAAAAATTACTAAAAAAAAATTAACCTCTGAAGAAATGCACCGACAGCAAAAAAGTGCAGCAGTGCTACTGCCAGTAATTTACATTGATCACTGGCAAGCAAGGGGTTAATGATTCTGAAAAGAACCTTTGGGTCTCACAATTTTTAACAAATATGTTAGATAAATCTCTCTCTCCTACACACAGATCTCTCTCTCTCTCTCCCACAAAAACACAAGTAAGGAGAGATATTTACAAATATTGACATGATCAGACGAATAGGATATTTTATTATTAAAAAAATATTATAGAGCAAGCTCAGATTGGATGACCCTAGCCTGCCCCTATGATGAGGCAGGCTTGGGCATCACCATCTTCGAAGCCTCATGGGGGTGTGGGGGTGGGGAAGGGGGGCTATATGGGGCTTTCAATATAAAATAAAATGTATTTAGATTTTTATATTATTTTAATAGATACTGAGTGCCTCGACCCACCGAGGCACTCAGCACACCTGCAGAGCATCGGAAGCCTGTCCGATCTTTTCCGATGCTCTACTAGACTTCCGGGCTCCACGTGTTTGATCGAGAAACACATTGCCAGGTGTATTCTATTAACATAAGCAAGAATAAGATGTTTGTGCTTTAAGACTTTAAACTACTAAAGTATATATAAAAGTATACAGTTTTTAGGCCCGAACATTTTAAGGCAGAGCAGCCAACTCCTTCTCCCCTTTTTTGTTTATAAGCAATGCTGACATTGCTATAGTAGTAGTGTTTGGCCTAGGAAAGCATTGCTATTTCACACTATTACCATAAGAAAGAACAAGATATCTGCACTTTAAGCCTTTTTAATTATTAAATACTAATCGATAAGCCTGCCCAAAGGGCAGTCTAATTTAAGTTTTAGCTACAGATGTAGAAACAACCTATTTTGTAACTCTTCTTTTATATAAATAAGTGGGAAAGCCTGCCCAGAGGGCAGTATTTTGTGGTGACAGAACCACCCTGCAATTTTTGGAAGGGCATTCTATTGTGGTGACGGAACCACCCTGCCATTTTCAGAATCCACCTGGAAGCAGCTTACGCTGCATCCAGGTGGATACAAAAAATGGGAGGGTGGTGAAAGAATCCACCTGGATGCAGCCCTTTATTTTGCTCTCTCTTCACAATCTGTTTTGTTTTTTCTCTTTTGCTGTCTCTCCCCCTCTCTTTTGCTCTCTCTCTCCCCTCTCTTTTGCTATCTCTCTCCCCTCTCTTTTGTTCTCTCTCTCCCCTCTCTTTTGCTTTTTTTCCAGCTCTCATTTGCTCTCTCTCTCTCCCTCTCTTTTGCTCTCTCTCTTACCCTCTCTTTTGCTCGCTCTCTCCCCTTCTCTTTTGTACTCTCTCTCCACCTCTTTTTTGCGCTCTCTCTCCCCCTCTCTTTTGCTCTCTCTGTCCCCCTCTCTTTTGTGCTCTCTCTCCCACTCTCTTTTGCTCTCTCCCCCTCTTTTGCTCTCTACCCCCTCTCTTTTGCTCTCTCTCCCCTCTCATTTGCTCTTTCTCTCATTTGCTCTCTCTCTCCTCTCTCATTTGCTCCCTCTCCCACCTCTCTTTTGCTCTCTCCCCCTCTCTTTTGCTCTCTCTCTCCCCCTCTCTTTTGCTCTTTCTCTCCCCCTCTCTTTTGCTCTCTCTCTCTCCCCCTATCTTTTGCTCTCTCCCCCTTCTTTTTTGCTCTCCCCTCTTGTTTGTTCTCCCTCCCCCCCTCTTATTTGCTCTCTCTCTTTCCTCTCTTTTGCTCTCTCTCTCCCCTCTCTTCTGCTCTCTCTCCAGCTCTCATTTGCTCTCTCCCCCCCTCTTTTGCTCTCTCTCTCCCCCTCTCTTTTGCTCTCTCTCCCCCTCTCTTTTGCTCTTTCTCTCCCCCTCTCTTTTGCTCTCTCTCTCCCCATATCTTTTGCTCTCTCCCCCTTCTTTTTTGCTCTCCCCTTTTGTTTGCTCTCCCTCCCTCCTCTGATTTGCTCCCTCTCTTTCCTCTCTTTTGCTCTCTCTCTCCCCTCTCTTTTGCTCTCTCCCCCCCTTCCCTCTGTTTTGCTCTCTCCCCTCTCTTTCTGCTCTCTCCCCCTTGTCTTTTGCTCTCTCCCCCTTCTCTTTTGCTCTCTCCCCCCTTCTCTTTTGCTCTCTCCCCCCCTTCTTTTTTGCTCTCTACCCCTTATCTTTTGCTCTCTCCCCCCTTCTCTTTTGCTCTCTCAAAAGTCCCCGTAACACTATTAATTCCTAAACCACCACCCCCCTCATTGCAAAGTAACCTACATTTATAACCCCTAAACCACTACCCCTCCACTGCAAAGTAACCCACTAACATCTAAACCCCCTAACCTAACACCCCCAAGTTACCCCAAAATAGACTAACCTTACCTTTATAAAAAAACTAACTACCTTTATAAAAATAAAAACTTACCTGAAACATATAAAAACTAACCTTACCTTACAGAAAAAAACTACTATTACTTAAAAAACATCTAACATTACTTAAACAAACAAAAAAAATTACATTACACAAAATTAAAAAACTTACATTACTTAAAAAATTACACAAAATAAAATAGCTAACTTTACAAAAACTAACATTATAAAGAGTTATACCTATTCTAAAACCCCTCTAAAAAAACACCCCGAATAAAAAAAAATCTATTCTAACACTAAACTACAAATATACCCCTTAAAAGGGCCTTTTGTAGGTCATTACCTTAAACTAAATCTCTTTTTGTGAAAAAAATTACAACCTTCTAACATTAACTCCCCACCCACCAAAAAAAAAATATCTAAAAAGGGCATTTGGCTTGGCATTGCCCTTAAAAGGGCATTTAGCTCTTTTGCTGCCTACAAAAAATAAAGTAAAAACCCTAATCTAAAAAAATAAACACCCAAAAAATACCTAACACTAAACCCCAAAGATGGTACTCACCAATGATGAATCTGGGTGGTGGCGCTGCATCTTCAACCCGGCTGCACTCCATCTTCTTATCTTCATTGGGGTGGCGGCAGTCTTCATCCATCTTCAGATCTTCAACAATGATCCTCTTCATGCGACACCAGCTGCACACTGAATTATGAATGGTACCTCACATTCATAATTCAGTGTGTCCGGCTGGTGACCCCATAAAGAAGATTGTTGCATAAAAAGAGTGGTAAATGCGATCGCGTTTATGCAATCACATGTACTATCAACTTTTAATGCGGGTGCACATTACTGCTCAATGCTACCTATAGAAAATGTGGGGAGCGTAATTTGAACAGCGCATCACTTGTAATATGGATTTGAGCATAAAGAACACTGCGATCTTGCAATTGCATTTACCCTCCTAATCTAGCCCTTAGTGTTTAATGTCCCTTTAAAAAGATAGATAATCCCTTTATTACCCATTCATAGATAATCCCTTTATTACCCATTCCACAGTTTTGCATAACCAACATGGTTGTATTAATATACATTTTACCTCTGTGATTACCTTGTATCTAAGCCTTTGACGACTGCCCTCTTATTTCAGATATTTTGATAGACTTACATTTTAGCCAATCAGTGCTGACTCATAAATAACTTAACGGAGTGAGCACAATGTTAAAGGGACAGTCAACTTCAGCATTTTTATTGTTTAAAAAGATAGATAATCCCTTTATTACCCATTCCCCAGTTTTGCAAAACCAACACTGTTATATTCATATGCATATGTATTTAAAAATGCTGCCAATCGGGTTCTGATGTCGTCTGTGACGGCATCAGAACGAGGCTCCCATAGGAGCCTATGGAAGTGCGCTCTTGATTAAATTGTAATACAAGCGCACATTATCGTGTGCTGGTATTACAAAGTGGAGCGCTACTATTGCTTGCATGCAAGCGATATTTAGTTCTCCACTTGTAATCTGGCCCTTTAATTTTATAGTTTCTGCATTTACTAGAGTTTGCTATCTTTGGTACTACATACAATTCTTTTAAGGGAATTAACTTGTCAACATAAAAACAAGCATATAACTAAAAGAAATACAACTAAATTTCCATATTTTTTTATATATTTGCCTTTATAATTCTAATAAATTTATAATAATAGCAACACATTTTGTTAAGTTATTGTTCAATTCAAGAACTCATAAGTATTTTTTTAATGAGCTGATATAATTCCATGCAATACTTCAAAGTGATTTTGATGGTTCATTTTATATACTCTTGAGATCATCAAAGGCACCATAATTCAAAATGTAATATGCTGTGTTTGAACTGTTCTAAGAATTAAATAAGTTATTATTTTTGACTATTTACTTGTTGATTAAAAAACATTAATGCAATCCATTGCTAGTAGCTTTTTATTCATAAAGTATATTTTTTTTAATAAGAAAAGTCCCATTTGAATTCTCATGTGAGTTTCTAGGGACTTCCAAAAATTATTGAATAAAAGATGGGTATCTGCACCATCCTTGGCAAGCAATACATTATCAAATATGCTTGCAATAAAGAACAATTATACTAAAGAGTTTTAGGGAATTTATACTATAATATTCGCTATTTTATTTATTTTTTAGTAAAATGAAAGCACTGGTTAATTTTAAGGTATAATGGCATCAATTAGAGAAAATATAGTAATTTCAAGAAGAATCATAATTCTAAATATGCACAAAAACAAATGAAATATTTACAATTTTCAGCCTTTAAAAATAAGAAAAGGTATTCTTTACCTAAAATGTGTGAGTTAAAAGGACATAAAACCAAATATTTTGTTTTCTTATGATTTCTCTAGTACATATGCAGCAGCAGTAGTATGGACAAGATACTGAATTGTTCATCATTTGAGGAGAACACTAACTTTCAGGCTCTCTAGAAACTGAAGTTATGAAGCAGCGGTCTAAATACCGCTGCTCCATAACTTGTCCTCTTGCTCTGAGGCCGCGGACATAAATCAACCCGATCGAATACGATCAGGTTGATTAACACCCTCTGCTAGCGGCCAATTGACCGTGAATCTGCAGGGGGCAGCATTGCACCAGCAGTTCACAAAAACTGCTGGTGCAAAGATAAATGCCAACAGCGTATGATGTCGGCATTTATTGATGTGCAGCGGACATGATACGCTACTTCGAATCATGTCCACTCGCACATTGATAAATATGCCCCTAAGCCTCTACCTACTTTCTGCAACTTATTAACACGTGTCTACTTGGCGCACGTATTGACCGCACCTTTTTTGCTCATTCTGCATGGCACTAATATTTTATGCTAATTCAATCTATTACTAAATACACTGTTGTTGTGATAGCATAGATCCCATTTGCAACCAGCGTAAACGTTACCCACCTAATTGGTGTGATCCAATGTCGGATGGGTATTACTATTCCCAACAAAACAGTTTCCTTATGATTCCACTTGCCAATATACTGGTATAGTTTTATTTTACTATTGTAAATGTTCTTATGTTTGCAATTTATTTCACAGTGAGAACGTGCCATTAAATAAATGGGAAGAATGCTTTTCTATATTTATATTTTTTTAAAGAGTGCTTGGCCCCCTCTCTTTGTAGAGACTTATTATCTTCTCTTTAATCTTCCTAGATAATTTATAGACAATACATTATGAGGGTCTGCACCAACGTTATTTATCCAAGTTAATTTAGATTCTTAGGCGTTTACTCTTTGACTACTGTACTTCACAATTTGAGTATTTGGTGAGGCCTTATGGTAGCGCACCATTGCGACGCTGGACAGAAATATGACGAGGGCCAGATTACAAGTAGCACTTTTGTTCGTGTGCAAACACTGCCAGAAGTAAACTTTTAATGTGCATGGGTTAGCACGCGTCTTACAAGTTGAAAGTAAGATGATTGTGTGCAAGTGAAAGCGGACACGTGCTAACTTGAGGACTTCGGATATCACAACAGCACAAATTTCTTCTCCCCAAAGAGTTCAATGGAGCATGCAAACATAAAAAACTAACACTTTTAGCTTGCTCGCTAACTACATCGCATTAGACCAAATGCACTAACCCGAAGGTAGTTATAAATATTTCACATTCAAATGTTCTTCACATTGAGGAAAATGTTTGATTTATTTTTAAATAGATAAATTGTAGAAAAATAGCTTTTTTTAAGCTTTTAAACCATTTGCCTAGGCAAAAGCCTTTTGCCTAACTACTATTCAGGCTAATAGTTATTCAGAAAGTCAAACTATTCAGAAAGTCAAATTAGCTGTGCACAGTTTTTTTCAGCTTTTTAAAGCCAAAGCACTCTGGGAAAGTGGCCCTTGCTCCCCAATAAGTTCCCAGGCACCTTGAAGAAGTGACCCCTACTTGCCAATAAGTTTTTAGGACCTCCTGGGAAAGTGGCCCATGCTTGCAAATTGTCTCCCAGGCACCTGCAAAAGTGGCCCTTGCTTGCAAAAATTGTCCCCTGCTTGCCAATAGGCTCCCAGACACCACAGAAAAGTGGCCCCTGCTTGTCAATAGACTCCCATATAACCTGGGAAAGTGGCCACTGCTTGCCAATAGGCTTCCAGCCTTCCTGGGAAAGTGGCCCCTGTTTGCCAATATGTTCCAAGGCACCCCCCTGGAAAGTGGCCCATGTTTGCCAATATTTTGCACCCCCCCAGAAAGGGAGCCCTGCTTGCCAAAAGGCTTCTAGACAACCCTCTAAAATGGCTCCTGCTCTCACACATCTCAGAAAAGGGGTCCCTGCTTGCCAATAGGCTCCAAGACACCCTGCTTGCCAATAGGCTCCAAGACACCCTGGGGTCCCTGCTCCAAAATAGGCTCTCAGATACCCAAGGAAAGAGGCCCCTGTCTGCCAATATGATTCCAGGCACTCTTGCTTGCCATTAGGCTTCCAGACACCCAGGGAAAGTGGCCCCTGCTCACCAATATGCTACGAGGCACCTCGAAAAAAAGTGGCCCCTGCATGCCAATATTCTCCCAGGCACCCCAGGAAAGCAGCCCCTGCTCACCATTAGGCTCCCAGGCACCCTGGAAAGTGGCCCCTAGTTGCCTATAAGCTCCCAATCCCCCCTGGGAAAGTTACCCCTGCTTGCCAATATGTTCCCAGGCATCCTGGGTAAGTGGCCCCTGCTCACAAATAGGCTTAGATTCAACAAAGTAAAGTGGCCCCTGCTTGCCAATATGCTCTCATACACTTCAGAAAATTGGCCCCTGCTTTCCAATATGCTCCCAGGCACCCTGGAAAGGAGCCACTTTCTCAGAGGCCTGGAGGACCTGGGACTTATTGGCAAGCATGGGCCACTTTCCTGCAGTGCCTGGGAGCCTAATGGCAATCAGGATACACTTTCACAAGGGGCTTTAGAGCCTATTGGAAAGCAGAACCACTTAACTGGGGTGACTTGAAGCATATTGGTGAGCATGGGCCACTTTTGGAAGCCTATTGTTGAGCAGGGAACACATTTCTAGTGTGGCTGGCAGTCTATTAATAGTGAGGCTGGGAACATATTGGTAGGCAGGGGCCACTTTCCTGTGGTGCCTAGGAGCCTATTGGTGAGCAGGAGCCACTATCTCAAGTGGCCTTGGAGGCTATTGAAATGCAGGGGTCTCTTAAAAGGGGTGACTTGAAGCCTATTGGCGAGCATGGGCCACTTTTGTGGGGTGCCTATTGGGGAAAAGGGATCACATTCCTGGGGTGGCTGGGAGTCTATTGGCAAGCAGGGGCCACTTGACCAGGGTGCCTGGGAATGTATTGGTGAGCAGGGTCCACTTTTACCATTGTGTGTGGGAGCCTATTGGTGAGCAAGGGCTTATTTCTCGGGGTTCCTGGAAGTCTATTGATCATCAGAGGCCACTTTCAAGAGGTGTCTGGGAACCTATTGGTGAGCAGGGGCCACTTTCCCAGGGTGCCTGGGAGCCTATTGGTGAGGAGGGGCCACTTTCCATGGTGCCAGGAAGTATATTGACAAACAAGGGCCACTTTCCTGGGATGCCTGGGAGCATATTGGCAAGCAAGGGCCAATTTCCCGGGGTGAGTGGGAGCCTATTGGTGAGAAGGGACCACTTTGGTGAGGGGTCCTGGGAACTTATTGGCAAGCAGGGGCCACTTTCCCAGTGTGTCCCAGTGTCTGGGCCATATTTTCAGGAACATATTGTACACATATTTATACTTCACTATCCCCTCCTCACTTATTATTAACCCGGGAAATTCATACAAAACAAAATAGCAGCATATATATGATCACTTTAGGGCAATGCCCTAAAAAAGGCCCTTTTAAGAGCTAATTGTAGTTTAGTTTTAGAATATGTTTCTGTTTGTTTTTTTTGGGTTTTTTTTTATTTTGGGGTATTAGAAAAGGCATAATTCTTTTTTTATTTTTGGTAATCTGTTATTTTTTTGTAATGTTAGTGTTTGTTATTTTTTGTAATGTTAGTGTTGTTTGTTTTCTGGTTAAATCCATGCCTATAGTAATGTTTCTATTACAATGTTATGCCGGCCCACTGGGATGAACTCTATTATTTTTTTATGACAATTTCAATGAACATCCAATCAGTGTGAGTGTCAAACAGCACTCTTGAAGTGGAGCCCTTTGAAAGCCCTTAGGAAGCCTATGTAGAGAGAGGGTGGGACTGCTCTCTATGTCACAGCCCAGTAAAAAAAAAATGAAATTAATAAGGGCTGAGCAGCAGAAAATATCAAGTAGGATTATAAATCTTTTGTTATAAAATATAAATACACTTTTTTTAAAAAGTAATTATGCGGTTTTGCTTGTACATTAATATATTTTTCATTGCAACATTTTCAAAGTCTGAAAATTGCCATCTCTTTAAAGAGCGGATTGTTTGTAGTTTTTCCCCACACATGATTTATACAGTCCCTACAAACCCAGATATATCACATGCCTCCCGGGTTTGTCTAAGACTCCAAAACACATTGAACATTTTCCAGACCCAAAGTATATTTTAGGCCTAAAATGTCTCCTGCAGAGAATTGGCAGGAATTTTTGATGCCCACTAGTGTGCGATGGACTGTAACAAAATTCACATAGATGAATTACTTCTTTGAACAGAAATATATTTGCAAAATATACATTAATTGGCAAAAAAGCTTTTAGTAAAAGTTATCACTTTTTGTGTGAATATTTTTCTCTGCACGTGCATGTGAAACATAGCTAGATATTCTTAGTGCACCAGCCTTTTAAATACTGCAGCTGCTCAAAGCATCGGTGGGGCCTTATCATGTAAGCAATTAACATATTGAGTAATTACCTTATGGTACAAGCACTTTAGGCTCTCTGGGCAAGTGCTGTATCTAAAATGCTGGTGCACGGTGCATACCTAAAGGGACACTAGAGTAAAAATACATTTTCATGATTCAGAAAGATTATGCAGATTTAAGACAATTTCAATTTACTTCTATTATTAACTTTTGCTCAGTATTTTTATAATCACACTTTGGGCTAGATTACAAGTGGAATGCTATATATCACTTTCCTGGAGTATTCTGGGGGCATTCGGGGAAGATTTATAAAATTAACCAGAGATCCAATCTCTGGTTAATTTTATAAGCGCTAATTGCTACCACGTGATTGCAGTAGAAAAAAACAGCCACTTGTAATGGATGATTAATTATCTCGCTCCCGCAAACGGGCAAATTTGCCCATTTGCGGGAGCGCGATAATTTAGGACTCCACTTGTAATCTAGCCCTTTATGAGACACCAGCTACTAAGCTCACAGGGTATGCGTATACTATTCTGTGATTGGCTGATGTCTGTCACATGATACAGAGGGCCTGAAAATGGGAGAAAAAATAAAATTGCCAGAAAAAAAACATCTACTGCTTATTTGAAATTCAAAGTAAGTGTTATTGCAATGCATTATGCACTTGTTAATTATGCAAATCTACTGTATTTAGTGGTCCTTTAAATACATTTTGAAACAGCTATAGCTTTTATTAGAAGCATTTTTTTAAAACATGTATATTACAAATGCATCCATGTGGATTCCAATTTTGGCTGGACTGTCCTTTTAATATTTACCGAAGACCTAGACGACCTAGGGACATTTTTAAAACATGTAAGATGCACACTATTTCCGACACATGCAACATCTTGATATTTTTTGCACGCAACAGTAAGTGTACCACTTGTAATCTAGCCCTGTGTGTGTTATATTTTCTGTTCTGACAGTGGCGTCACTAGGGTTGGTGTCACCCGGTGCGGTAAGTTATGGTGTCACCCCCCCAGAAAGCAGAAACACACAAACACAAAAACACAGGCACACACACATACAAAAACTCAGACACACTGAAACACACTTAAAAAACACACTCAGATACACACACAAAAACTCGGAAACACACTTAGACACACACAGAAAAACACTCAGGCACACACAAACACTTAGACACACACACACAAAAACACTCAGACACACACACAAACACTCAGACACACACACACAAAAACACTCAGAAACACACACAAAAACACTCAGACACACACACAAAAACACTCAACCACTTCTTATGGCCAATCACCTTTGCACTCTGCCCTCCCCTCCTACCTCTTCAGTGTGCACTTAGTGTATCGTAACCGTACCAGTCTGGTGGGCATCATACATGGCTCCTTCACTTTAGAGACAGTGTCAGTCATTCAGTCAGGTGTCAGGCATCCCCCTCACGATTTCCCGGTTCCCGTTTAGAGAGACAGCACACAGGTGGGTGACTCCACTGCTCCACACGTCACTGAGCAGTGAGCACAGATAGGCAGGCAGGTTTAGGCTAGCAGCGCAACTTCGCAAGCCCCACAGCACGCCCACAACATTCATAGTGAAATTGGGCAGGGGAGGAGCAAAGTACAAACAAGCAAAAGCAGCCGGGAAAACTATTTGTGGAAATTGCAGTACTGGCTCAAGGGGCAAAAAATTAAGTGTCTACAACTTCCCCAGTCCCACTAATGTTCACAAAGGCTGTCCCTTCTAATAAAAAAATTATATGCATCTCTACATTGTATTTCTTTGAATTTCAGTTAAATTTAAAAAAAAAATAATAATAAAAAAATACTGGTGGTGTCACTCCCTGGAGGGTGTCACCCGAGTGCGGCCCGCACCCCCTAGTGATGCCACTGTGTTGTGAACAATTGTCATGTAACCTGGTGATAATGCTATGTTTTTCAACATGTCTGCAATTGTATTTGTAGAACCTCAAAAATAAAGCATGGGAGATATAATGCACCACAAACACAAAAAACACTACAAACATACACCTCACACACCTGCATACACACACACAATCAATGCACACATCTCACACAAAAACATAACTGTATGCGGCTAATGGAGTGAGTTATCCTACTGGCCTTTATACGGGGGAAGCCTAGGCAAATTGCTTCTGTAAACTTTGCAGTAATGGTCCTTGTGGAACTCTTCTCTGGTTAGTTAACTATGAAGCTACTGGTTATGCCCTATTTATTGACACCTCCCACTTATTATAAAAAAATATTTTTTTATCAAAAAGTGAATAAAAAAGTAATAGTTTATTTTAATATATTTCTGATGTTTATTAATTTTTAACCCTTACACTTTACTTCAGGTCTCATATTTATATATGTATATATCAGCTTAAAAAATAAAGACGTCTATGCTTTGTGGCTTACAATCAGCCTTTTTCATGAGCAAATAAAACACTGAAAGACTTGAATCTTCTTGAATCTTTTATTTCATTGATTGTAAGCCAAAATGCGTAAAGCTGAGATTTGCTTTTCTTAAAAAATATATTTTTTTATTCACTGCCTGTTGTTTGGTAATTGTCCTGGATGATTCCTCTTTGATGATACACGTGAGAATGGAAAAAAAATATTTATCTACTACCTCTAATGAGTACTTTCCATTTTGTGCTTATTGGTGTTTTTAAGATATCACAGCATTTTGGGCTAAATTACAAGTGGATCGCTTTTTAGCAATTCCACGCTATCTTCACTGGAAATTTTTGCATGCGTAGCGCTCATAGTACAAGTTGAAAGGAAAAAGTTACAGCTTGCAGGCTAACCCGATGCATGCACAAAGCAAAACTTAGAATATCATGACACTTTAACGTATTCCCCCACAACCCAACATAAAAATATTAATATTTCACATTCCAATGTTCTTTACATAAAGGAATATGTTCTATTTATTCATAAATACATATTTCTACAAATATATGATTTTTTTTTTGGTAAATATATATCTATACCTATATATATATATGCAAAATAGAAATGGCTGCAGCACTCCAAGTTGTTTTTTTTATAACATTTTTATTACAAGCAGTGAAATACAGGCGACGTTTCGGGCTTCTGCCCTTTCTCAAGCCAAGTAATTAGTACATAATCCAACTCCACCTTTTATAGGCAGTCCATGTGACACAACACAGGTGTAAATAATTACAATTGTGGTAATACATATTCCTTCAACAGAATAAAAATAATCAATAAACAGTGATTTTGTTTCATAATCATAACTATGCATTTCTTATACAAAAAACCTTGTGATTTTCAACATATGTAATTCTTTAAACACCTTCTTATTATTAAATATTTAGTGTTAATATGAGGAAAATATAAAGTGACCTTAACAGTTCATTATCTTATCTGTGAATTATGTGAGATACTTTCATGTTAGTGATTTTTCATTACCATTTATTAATGCTATTTAAAAAAATCTTTATAATATTAAAAACAGTAATCAAACTAACAATTAAATTCTAATCTTGCAAGATATGTTTTTTCTCTGATGGATGTTAAACAGGGGAATGCACACACTCAAATATTATTTACTATATGTAAACCATAACAACAGCATTCGAAATAAAAACCTTATGTTTTTTCAAACAACCTATTTTTATATTATGTTATTCAGCACATCTCTTTTTTCAAGTTGTTCTCTTTTCTTTATGTGAATCTTGATCTAAATCATAGAGAAAAAGTTTACAGTAAGTTATCCCAATCAACTCATTATAGAAACAAGAACAGGTTATAGTCTTTATTTAAACCTTTAGGATGCATACTTTCTAGTCTATTGATCCAAATAACCTCTCTCTGCTGTAGTTTTTTAACCCTATCCTGTCCCCTTCTCTGTATTGGAACATGTTCAAGGATTTGAAACCTTAACTGGTTAACATTATGGTTTTTCTCTTTAAAGTGTGCAGATACAGGTAAATCTGAGATGGCCTTACGTATGGTGTATTTGTGTTGTGTGAGTCTGTCTTTCATTTTTTGGGTAGTTTCCCCTATGTATATTAATCCACAGGGACATTTTAGAGAATATATGACATGATCCGTTTGACAAGTAAACAAACCATTAATCCTATATTTTTTACCCGTGTATGGGTGGACAACCTCACTGCCTTTAATCACACAACTACAATGTGAACAATTATAACAGGGAAAAGTGCCTTTCTTTTTTGAAAATGACATCCTTGTCTTACTACTACCTATATCAGTTTTGATTAAATAGTCTTTTAAGTTTTTAGGTCTTTTGTATGATAGTAATGGAAAAGATTGAAATTCTTTTATGTCCTGATAATTATTTTTTAAAATATGCCAATGTTTTTTGACAATACCAGATATCTGCTTACTATTGACATTGTATGTACTCACAAATGGAATTCTCTCCATCTGTTTGTTTTTCAATGTTTTTTGTAAAAGTTGATTACGAGGGATTTGATTGACCTTTTTTAATTCATCATCCAATATTTTTATCGGGTAACCCCTTTGTTTAAATTTTTGTCCCATTTCAAGTAACCTTCTATTACATACATCTTCATCGCTCACTATTCGTTTAACACGAATGTATTGTGACTTCGGTAGAGATTTAATTGTGTTTTCTGGATGACAACTTGTATATGATAGAAACGTATTTTTGTCAGTTTTTTTAACAAAAAGATCAGTTTTAAACTTATTTTCTTCTATTGCTACAGTCACATCCAGAAAATCAATACATTTTCTATCATACTGCATTGTGAATTCAATATTAGCCGGGTTAGAATTAATTTGTTTAAGAAAAACATCAAGAGTATCTTCATTGCCTAACCATATCATAAATACATCATCTATATAGCGCCACCATATGCAAGCATACTGTTTAAACAATTCATTAGGATAGATGAAATCATCTTCAAATGTGCCCATATATATGCCTGCGTATGGTGGCGCCATATTAGCACCCATAGCGGTGCCTCTCTTTTGCCGGTAGTACATGTCACCAAATAGAAAATAATTGTTGTTCAATACAAATGCCAATAAATCAATTATAAAATTAATTTGTGAACCTGTATATATTTGTTCCTTAACCAAGTATTGTTTCACTGATTGTACACCCCCTACATGGGGAATACTTGTGTATAGATTTTTAACATCTCAGGTGACTAGAATCGGGTTTTCTTGGCCATTCAATTTAATCTCATTAAGCCTGTTGAGGAATTCAGTAGAATCCTCCAAATAAGATGATAGTTTGGACACTATTGGTTTAAGTATTTTATCTAGGAAAGTGGCTATATTTGACAAGACTGAATCAACGCTTGCCACAATGGGGCGTCCCGGTGGATTAATGAGGGACTTGTGAATTTTAGGAAGTATATATATCAGGGGAGTGATACATTCTTTCTTTAGCAAATATTGACTTAGTTTCTGGTCAATGATACCTTTATCTAGGGCATTTTGGACAATAACTTTCAATTCATTTTGTATTGTTTTTAATGGATTATTGTCAAGCTTTTCATATACCTCGGTGTCCCTTAATTGATTGTTTATTTCTTCTATGTATTTTACTTTATCCATGAGCCCGAAACGTCGCCTGTATTTCACTGCTTGTAATAAAAATGTTATAAAAAAAACAACTTGGAGTGCTGCAGCCATTTCTATTTTGCATATTAATACCTGTCAAGGTGAGACAGCGGCTGCTTGCACCCTTACCGAGGACAGAATTGGTGCTGGACGTTAACTTGTTTATATATATATATATATATATATATATATATATATATATATATATATATATATATATATAAATATATGTGATTATATACAGGTATAGATATATACAGATATAGATATAGGAGTATTAATAAATACATAGAGCATATTCTGCTTTGTGAAGAACATTGGAATGTGAAATATTTACAGTAAATACAGAATTAAAATCTTTTTAAATATGAATAGTGCATAAATATGTTTCTTTCATGTAATAGGCAAGAGTCCATGAGCTAGTGACGTATGGGATATACATTCCTACCAGGAGGGGGCAAAGTTTCCCAAACTTCAAAATGCCTATAAATACACCTCCCACCACACCCACAACTCAGTTTTACAAACTTTGCCTCCTATGGAGGTGGTGAAGTAAATTTGTGCTTGATTTTTCTTCTATGATAAGCGCTTCTCAGCATATTGAAGCCCAATTCCTCTCAAAGTACAGTGTTTGTCAGAGGGATGTGAAGAAAGTATCGCCTATTGATTTTATGGTTTCTCTCATGGGAAATCTTTTCAAGGGTTCTCTGTTATCGGTCGTAGGGATTCATCTCCTACCTCCCTTTTCAATTCGATGATATAGTCTTATATACCATTACCTCTGCTGATAGTTTTCAATACTGGTTTGGCTATCTGCTATATTGCTATATGTGGATGGGTGTCTTTGGGTAAGTATGTTTTCATTACTTAAGACACTCTCAGCTATGGTTTGGCACTTTATGTATTAATATAAAGTTTTAAATATATGTATTTTACTTGTATTTGCCATGAGTTTGATCTATGCATTTTTCCCTTTGCAGTCTAAACAATTTCAGTATAGGAATCAAGTTTGGGAAGTTTATTTAATTTGCTCCTGTGTGTTTTTCCTATTCAATATACTATCTGTATTATGTTCTAAATAATGGTTTATCCTGATTCCCTTTTGGGACTGTACTGTTTCTATGGAAATTGGTACTTATTTTAGGATTCTTTAGAGTTTGAATATAACCTTAGTAGAGCATATTCACGTACTGTTTATATTTTTAACTCAGCATTATCTGTGGCTGACATTACTGTTCTTTCAACCTTTTTGTTGTTGAACAGTTAGCATAAGCAATTTCAGATTCTCAAGTATATAACACTGATTATTTACTTCTGATGTATTCATTTTATTATGTTTACTATATCTATTATGATTTCAAACATATTTTATTATCTCTAGCTTGTTAGGATAATAATTTGTTTGATTTCTATTATCTCCATTATTTCTGGAGGTTTAGAGTTTTTTCTGCCCTACTTTTAGTCCAGTGATGTAGATCAGTTGGTGAATGTCCTGACTAAAAATGCTTGTTCTAGATCCAAGGGTCATAGATTCATATCCCGGCAGGGTTAATACAGCCCATTGGCCTTTTGAGGTCAATTTATTGTGTACCATTTATTTGGGTAATAATAACAATAGATTTTTTCAGCTGCTAATTTGGTTAACTCCGAGTGCAAGCACTGAAAAAGCATTTTTTTGTTTCCCTCTGGGAGAAAACGCTATATAATTACTAGTTAATAGACTGCATGAAGGTGTCGTTCTCAAACCAGTCCTTCTGGTGGGGGCAGATTAAATTGTTTTTGGATGAATTCAGTCCAAAAGCTATATTAGTCTTAGGGTTTGAAAGGATTTTTAGAATGAGACCTTCTATGGAAAGATTCTTTCTTTCTCAGTACACTCTGTGATTTTTTTTTCAGGAATGATTATACCAGTTCTTTAGCAGGAACAGGGTTTTGGTTTCTATTCAATTCTATTCTTTATCCCAATGTAGAAAGGTTTATTTAGTCCAATCTTGGATATGAAGACTTTATATTGTATTGTAAGAGTCTCAACTTTTAAGTTGGTGACTATAAGGACTATTATGCCTTTTGTTCAGCAAGGTCATTTTGTGTCTACTCAATTTTACGAGATGTTTATCCTCATATCTTATTTAATTCAGATCACTTTTGGTTTCTGAAATTCTCTTTTTTAGATAAGCTTTACCAATTTGTCGCTTTTCCCTTTGGGTTAGCGACAGCTTTATGAATCTTTTCAAAGGTTCTGGGTGCCCTTCTTTCTGTAATCAGACAATAGGGTATTGTGGTATCTCCTTGTTTGGATAGTATCTTTGTATTAGCTTAATCTTTACTTTTATTAGAATCTCTCATGAATCAACTAGTTTTTTTTTTCTTCAAGACATGGTAAGAGGATTTAATTTACCTAAGAGTTTCATGTTTTCTCAGACAAGGGTCACCTTTTTTTAGGTTTCTAGATGGATTCTGTGTTCATGACTTTGTCTTTATGGGACAAAAGTCAATTGTAATTGGCATTGGCCTGTCTAACTTACAGTCTAGAACATTCCTTTCAGTGGCTATGTGCATGGAAGTTTTAGGTCTCATAACTACAGCATTGGATGTGGTTCCATTTGCTCATTTTGCATCTAAGACCTATTTTGCTTTGCATACTGAATCAATGGTGCAGGGATTGTTTTCAGATATCACAGTTGATATTCTTAAATCCCAACACTCAACTCTCTCTGATTTGGTAAATAGACTATCATCGTTTTGTTCAGGGGGCCTCCTTTTGTTCGTCCTTCCTGGACTGTATTCTTAATGGATGCAAGTCTTACAGGTTGGGGAGCTGTTTGAGGGTCTCTGACAGCACAAGGGGTTTGGAAACTTCAAGAGGCGAGGTTTTCAATCAATATTTTAAAATTCTGTACTATTTTCAGAGCTCTTTCAGGCTTGGCCTCTTTTAGGAGAGAACTTTTAATTTTGCTTTCAGACAGACAATATCACAACTGTGGCATATGTCAATCATCAAATAGGGACTCACAGTTCCTTAGCAATTAAGAAGTATTTTAAATACGTTCTTAGGTGGAATTCATCTCCTGTCTAATTTCTACGATTTGTATCTCATCTTTAGACATTTGGGAGGTGGATTATCTCAGCTGTCAGTCTTTACATCTGGGAGAGTGGTATCTCTATACAGATGTGTTTTCTCAATTTATGGAGACAATAAAGAAAGCGTGGTTGCGCCTGTAACTATTAACCTTTAAATGGGTAAAATAGAAAAGTCTAAAAGTGGATTGTACAGTTCTAAACTATATTCAAACCAAAATATGTAATAATATGAATAAATGTATGTTAAAACTTCATCAATGACTATACAAAGATACGGTTAAATAAATATAATTTTATTCAATAAAATATCCCTCAATTGTATTAAAATATAAATAAATGCAATAATAAATGAATCATTTAAAGACTGGCCAGTCTAACAAAAACTGAATAATCAAATCTATCTCATTTTTTAAAAAAAGAAAATAATCAAAATATATCTTATTTTTAAATATATCTTATTTTTTAATAAAAGAGTTAGTATATTGCATCAGTAACCATCAGGGTACCATTCGAGCAATATCCAACACTAATTCAAAAATAAATATATTTATAAATTCATAAATAATGAAAAAAATGTTATTCTCAAATTGATACAATTAAAATTAATACACTCTAAAAATATTTACAGCAAAAGGGCAGGCTATCTTATGTGACTACTATTTTTAACAGATATGGGTATCTAAAACACTTTTGGTCCAGTTAAATTAGTGAATAAATGAATCCGTATGACTTTGAAAATAGGGGAAGGCAAAGAATTTTTCCAATCATTTAGTTTCTCCAATATGTTAAGTCTCACAAATATTCTTCAGCAGGTACCGGTAAATGCTACTTTAAAGTGCTTTTTATCAGAACAGAGTCAGTGTAATAATCGTTATTGTCTTAACGGAGTCTTACTTTTTTTGTTTTGTTTATGGAAAAAAACAAACAGTCCTGGATTCACATAGGCTCCAATGTGTCCGCTGCATCTTTGTCTGTGCAAGCGTATTTCTCACGCCTGGCGGAAGTGAGCTCAAGCTACACACAGGTCGGTCCTCCAATAATCTTCAGTCACCTACGTTGAAACAGTGACTCTAGTATTAGGACAGATGTTTTCCCCAAGCTCCGTCATCAAGTTGGATTGGAAAAGCAGAATTCTAAACTCTACGCGTTTCAGCTGCTACTGCAGCCTTTTTCAAGCGATATCGCTATATCACTATATCGCTATAGCTGCAGAAGCAGCTGAAACGCGTAGCGTTTAGAATTCTGCTTTTCCAATCCAACTTGACGACGGAGCTTGGGGAAAATTTTCAAAGTCATACGGATTCATTTATTCACTAATTTAACTGGACCAAAAGTGTTTTAGATACCCATATCTGTTAAAAATAGTAGTCACATAACATAGCCTGCCCTTTTGCTGTATATATTTTTAGAGTGTATTAATTTTAATTGTATCAATTTGAGAATACTTTTTTTTCATTATTTATGAATTTATTAATATATTTATTTTTTAATTAGTCTTGGATATTGCTCGAATGGTTCCCTGATGGTTACTGATGCAATATACTGACTCTTTTATTAAAAAATAAGATATATTTAAAAATAAGATATATTTTGATAATTTTCTTTTTTTAAAAATGAGATAGATTTGATTATTCAGTTTTTGTTAGACTGGCCAGTCTTTAAATGATTAATTTATTATTGCATTTATTTATCTTTTAATACAATTGAGGGATATTTTATTGAATAAAATGATATTTATTTAAACTTATCTTTGTATAGTCATTGATGAAGTTTTAACATACATTTATTCATATTATTACATATTTTGGTTTGAATATAGTTTAGAACTGTACAATCCACTTTTAGACTTTTCTATTTTACCAATTTAAAGGTTAATAGTTACAGGCAAAACCACGCTTTCTTTATTGTCTCCGTAATCTATCTATTACCAATTTCTCTAGGTTTTTTTGTTTAGTTTGGTTGCCTAGTGGAGTTACAGAGACATTAATAATAATATCTTCCATTTGCCTCTAGTGTTTTCTCAATTTCCCAGGTACCTTTTCAGGTCCAGGGATCCTTAGGCGGAAATGGTGGATGCATTAGCAGTTTCTTGGCTTTGCAACCTGGCTACATCTTTCCGCCTCTGTTTTTTTCTTCCAAGAGTGATCTCCAAGATCATATTGGAACAGTCTTATGTATTTCTGATAGCATCATCATGACCTCACAGGTTTGGTATGTGAATCTTGTTCGTATGTCCAGTTGCCATCCTTGGCAGCTTTTTCTTTGGCCAGCCCTTTTGTTTCAGGGGCCATTTTTCCATCGGGATCTCAAATTACTAATTTGAAGATATGGAAATTGATTAGGGTTTAGTCATAGAGGTTTCTCTGACTTGGTATGTGTCACTATGTTGCAGGCTTATACGTCTGTTTCAAGGAACATGTATTCAGGTTTGGATAACCTATATTTTATGGTGTTCTTTTTATAAATTCTCTTGGCAGTCTTTTAGAATTTCTAGGATTTTATAGTTTCTTCAGGATGATTTGGATAAAGTGCTGTTTCTTTTGGCTATCTCTTCTGCTAGAAGAGTTTCTGATTTATCAGCTTTCTCTTGTGTGTCTCCTTATCTGATTTTTTTCATCTAGATAAGCTGTTTTGTGGACTTCTTTTTTCCTAAGGTTGTGAATTTGAGCAACATTAGTAGAGAAATTGGTGTTCCTTCTTTGTGTCCTAATCCTTAAGAATTCTTTGAGAGTTATTTAAATTCTTTGGATGTAAACCTCTGCCATTTCTTTGACATCCTGGTTAAAGATTTTGTTTCCCAAGGCTTATTTGGAAGCAGGGTAGGCTCTGCCTCAGAGATTTACAGCTCATTCTACTAAGTTCAGTTGCCATTTCTTGGACTTTTTCAGAATGAAGCTTCGGATGATCAAATTTTCGAAGCAGTAATTTGGTTTTCTTTGCATACTTTTCTTGTTTTTACCATTTTTATGTATTTGCTTCTTCTGAAGCAGTCTTTGGTAGAAAAGTTCTTCAGGCAGCTGTCTCAGTTTGATTCTACTGCTTTTGATTTAAGTTTTTTTTAAGAAGAACTTAATTATTTTGTGTATTTAATTTCTAAGTGGAAATAGCTGTTGTTATTTTATCCCTCCCTCTCTGTTGACTTTTCTGTGGACTTTCACATCTTGGGTATTTCTATCCCATACGTCACTTGCTCATGGACTCTTGCCAATTACAAGAAAGAAAACATAATTTATGTAAGAACTTGCCTGATAAATTAATTTCTTTCATATTGGCAAGAGTCCATGAGGCCCACCCTTTTTATGGTGGTTACGTTTTGTTTTTTTGTATAAAAGCACAATTATATTTCCAGTTCCTCTTTTTGTATGCTTTTTTACTCCTTTTGTTATCACCTCACTATTTGGCTGTTCGTAAAACTGAGTTGTGGGTGTGGTGGGAGGTGTATTTATAGGCATTTTGAGGTTTGGGAAACTTTGCCCCCTCCTGGTAAGAATGTATATCCCACACTTCACTAGCTCATGGACTCTTTGTTTTAATAATTTTTATTAGATGGTGTTATTATGAATGTAACTGTACTTTAACATGTCATTTTGATGTGTTTGCTGCAACTTTTTATTCAAGCGTAACAGGTAACCAAAGCTCTGAGGTCACGCTAAATTCAATTGTGCTCAAGCCATAGGGGTAGATTTATCAAGCAGCAGATGCTGCAAATATCCCCCCGAAGTTTCCGGCTCGCAGGAAACTTAAGTTAAGAAGCAGCAGTCGTAAGACCACTGCTCCTTAACCTGACACCTTTAATGTGGCGGACTGCAATCATCATTATCTGATAAGATTGGGATTATTGTCACCCCTGCTAGCGGCCAATTGGCCGCAAATGTGCAGGGGGTGGCATTGCACAAGCATTTCACAAGAAATGATTGTGCAATGTTAAATTCCGACAGTGTATGCTGTCAGCATTTAGCGATGCCAGGCAGACATGATTCGCTGCAGCAAATCATGTCCGCCCGGCACTTGATAAATTTACCCCATAGAATATACTTTCAACTTCTAATAGGGGCGCAATAAACCCGATATTGCTCGTGCACAACTGTTAGCGCGCCACTCGTAATTATCACATAAGCCTTTTAAAACTAGGCCTATGTAAATATGCCAACTAGGCAGCAAAATCCTTCAATAGGAGAACTGTAACAGTTCTTTGCTGGTGGCGGCAATAAACTAGCTAAATTAACCCCTACTAACAGACGGCCAGGGCCCTACACGGTGTGTGCAGCGTCGCATGATTGCCACGCCCAATTGGCAGAGAGAGCTGTAAGCTGAAAGAGGTATTTGCCTAAGATTCGTAGGGGGGAGTAACCCCAAGGTCGGCACCTAGTGGGTGTCACCTCCCCCATCCCATGGCATCACTCATCTCTCTCCCTGCCCGCTCTCTGGGCCCTGACCGACCGCCAGCTAGGGCACATACGACCAGCCCAGTAAGGCAACCCCCCTCGGAACGAGTCGTAAAAACACGCTCCAAGCGGGTGGAAGACTAAATTACCCCCTGGACTTAATGGTCTAGTTCAATTAAACCTACCCAAGCCAGGGTGAGCCCTAGCCATTACCCTAAGCCGCCACATCTTCATCCAGGGTCGGGTGGGCGGGAAAATTATTCCTTGAAGTCTGGAACCAGGAACAAAAGAGGGCTGGATTCCCTGCAGTCAGGACCTACAGGGAGTGCAGAATTATTATGCAAATGAGTATTTTGACCACATCATCCTCTTTATGCATGTTGTCTTACTCCAAGCTGTATAGGCTTGAAAGCCTACTACTAATTAAGCATATTAGGTGATGTGCATCTCTGTAATGAGAAGGGGTGTGGTCTAATGACATCAACACCCTATATCAGGTGTGCATAATTATTAGGCAACTTCCTTTCCTTTGCCAAAATGGGTCAAAAGAAGGACTTGACAGGCTCAGAAAAGTCAAAAATAGTGAGATATCTTGCAGAGGGATGCAGCACTCTTAAAATTGCAAAGCTTCTGAAGCGTGATCATCGAACAATCAAGCGTTTCATTCAAAATAGTCAACAGGGTCGCAAGAAGCGTGTGGAAAAACCAAGGCGCAAAATAACTGCCCATGAACTGAGAAAAGTCAAGCGTGCAGCTGCCAAGATGCCACTTGCCACCAGTTTGGCCATATTTCAGAGCTGCAACATCACTGGAGTGCCCAAAAGCACAAGGTGTGCAATACTCAGAGACATGGCCATGGTAAGAAAGGCTGAAAGACGACCACCACTGAACAAGACACACAAGCTGAAACGTCAAGACTGGGCCAAGAAATATCTCAAGACTGATTTTTCTAAGGTTTTATGGACTGATGAAATGAGAGTGAGTCTTGATGGGCCAGATAGATGGGCCCGTGGCTGGATTGATAAAGGGCAGAGAGCTCCAGTCCAACTCAGACGCCAGCAAGGTGGAGGTAGAGTACTGGTTTGGGCTGGTATCATCAAAGATGAGCTTGTGGGGCCTTTTCGGGTTGAGGATGGAGTCAAGCTCAACTCCCAGTCCTACTGCCAGTTTCTGGAAGACACCTTCTTCAAGCAGTGGTACAGGAAGAAGTCTGCATCCTTCAAGAAAAACATGATTTTCATGCAGGACAATGCTCCATCACACGCGTCCAAGTACTCCACAGCGTGGCTGGCAAGAAAGGGTATAAAAGAAGAAAATCTAATGACATGGCCTCCTTGTTCACCTGATCTGAACCCCATTGAGAACCTGTGGTCCATCATCAAATGTGAGATTTACAAGGAGGGAAAACAGTACACCTCTCTGAACAGTGTCTGGGAGGCTGTGGTTGCTGCTGCACGCAATGTTGATGGTGAACAGATCAAAACACTGACAGAATCCATGGATGGCAGGCTTTTGAGTGTCCTTGCAAAGAAAGGTGGCTATATTGGTCACTGATTTGTTTTTGTTTTGTTTTTCAATGTCAGAAATGTATATTTGTGAATGTTGAGATGTTATATTGGTTTCACTGGTAAAAATAAATAATTGAAATGGGTATATATTTGTTTTTTGTTAAGTTGCCTAATAATTATGCACAGTAATAGTCACCTGCACACACAGATATCCCCCTAAAATAGCTATAACTAAAAACAAACTAAAAACTACTTCCAAAACTATTCAGCTTTGATATTAATGAGTTTTTTGGGTTCATTGAGAACATGGTTGTTGTTCAATATTAAAATTAATCCTCAAAAATACAACTTGCCTAATAATTCTGCACTCCCTGTATAAAGGTAAGCAGAAACACCCGCCCCTCCACTTGCAATAATGTAACATCTAGTACCTTCCAGACTTCAACTCAGTTATCCCTTAATTTTGTTACATGCCCAGTAGAGGGCCCTCCACTTCCATAAGGGATAAATCTCCTATTACGTCTTACCTGTACCCAACTTAAATAAACTTAAATACCATATATAACGATAGATTAGAAGAAATAAGACACTTGACACATGTTAAATGGGCAAAAGACCGGTCACGGTCACATTTATTATCACATAAGCCTTTTAAAACTAGGCCTATGTAAATATGCCAACTAGGCAACAAAATCCTTCAATAGGAGAACTGTAACAGTTCTTTGCTGGTGGCGGCAATAAACTAGCTAAATTAACCCCTACTAACAGACGGCCAGGGCCCTACACGGTGTGTGCAGCGTGGCACGATTGCCACGCCCAATTGGCAGAGAGAGAGAGCTGTAAGCTGAAAGAGGTATTTGCCTAAGATTTGTAGGGGGGAGTAACCCCTAGGTCGGCACCTAGTGGGTGTCACCTCCCCCATCCCATGGCATCACTCATCTCTCTCCCTGCCCGCTCTCTGGGCCCTGACCGACCGCCACAAGAGCCAACCGCCTCTTGCCACCACAACTGACAAGCTCTAACCACATATATTAAAACAATAACAATAAACTTTAACTGCTAGACAATAATTCAAACAAACCCTAACAATGCTTTTCTAATATCCCCTAGAAAAATGTCCAGACCCACCTCTGTAAGGTGAACGCCATCAGGGCGATAGAGAGCCTTGTTGTCAGCCGTCAACTCGTCATGCCTAATGGCAAAACCACCTAACGCCGTGACCGTCCGCCCCATCTCCCTATTAAGCTTCTTTCTCACATTATACGCTGCCCTCTGATTTACAATATGCCACCAACGCAGTCGTGCAACTACGTTGGACCAACCAATCTGGACATCAGGAAGCCAAGCAGACAGCCAGCGTATGTCAGAAGCCATCCTCCGAATTAAATCCAAAACAGGAAGGGACCCCATGTTGTTCCCTCCCAAGTGCAGCACAATAATGTGAGGTTTCCCCCACCTCCTGTGAGCGTCCTGAAGAAAGGTGGGTAACTCTTCCCAAGTTAACCCCCTGTGCCCTAGCCACCGTACATTAGCTCTGGATGCTGCAAATCCCAAATGCTGGCCGTCCGGCCTCTGCGACGTCCTGATGGACGCCCAGTGCACGAAGGAATGCCCCACTATCCACACCCGTTTCGTGGGAGCATTCTTGCCTAAAAACAAAGGATACAAAACTGAGCCAAGCATGACCTACAGTTACACATTTCCATACCACAACTCCCCCAACTGTTTGGCCCCCTTCCTATTCAACGAGCAGAACCCGGCCTAATGGGGAGGGGGGGAATCCGGTTGAACCAAGGGGACCCCGGGCAGTGATCCCACCCTAAGAAATGAAGGCCCAGGCCTAACTGAGTCAGAGGCCGGGACCCCAGCGGCGCTAATAGCATCAGGGTGCGGGGGTTGAGTGCTTGAGGAGGGACCCTGGGACCCAGAGCTCACAGCAGTGGCTCCAGTTCCCAGCCCCCCCCCCCCCCATCGTTGTAGGCCTTTTCTGGACCCTGGGGGCCGACTTGGTTTTTGAAACTGGGAAAGGGGGTACCACATCCTCAGAAGCTGATCCACTTTCTCTTGCAGCTCCCCTCATGCCAGGAACCACCTTCACCACTTCACTGTACCGCTTTGGGGGCACAGACTTTCTCTTGGCCCGCTCCATCTCCACAGAAAAATTTCTTCCTTGAAGTCTGGAACCAGGAACAAAAGAGGGCTGGATTCCCTGCAGTCAGGACCTATAAAGGTAAGCAGAAACACCCGTCCCTCCACTTGCAACAATGTAACATCTAGTACCTTACAGACTTCAACTCAGTTATCCCTTAATTTTGTTACATGCCCAGTAGAGGGCCCTTCACTTCCACAACCATTGGACCATTTTCCTGTTTCTTTGAGCATATTTATTATTAGCATAATTCAACTATTGTTGTCTATAGTAAATATGCCTATGGTACCCCCTGCTAGCGGCCACAGATATGCAGGGGACAGCATTGCACAGGCATTTCACAAGAAATGCTTGTGCAATGTTAAATGCTGACAGCGTATGCTACAGCGAATCATGTTCGCTCGGCATTTGATAAATTGACCCCTTAGGCTTGTTCTTCTTCTATATATAAGGAGTGAATAAGGGAATTTACTTTTGTGTTACAGAACTTTAGGCTAGAGATTTTGTTACAAATAATATAGATGTCTTTTATCTATATTTTTGTATTATATTGTATACTCATCAGCTGAAGGCCTGTCAAAAATCACTAGTTCTAAGTATTAATTCCAGATTAGTATTGGAAAACATTCAAGAATATGTGTATATATATATATATATATATATATATATATATATATATATTTATACATATATATTTTGTTACTATATTACAACATCACAATATTATTCTATTTATTATTTATATGATATAGCAGATAGGCAGCTCTTGTCAATCTGCATATAGCTTCTTTAATGTATATTGTATATTATAGGTGCAGTGAGAAAAGCTAAGGCCTTGAACCAAGGCAACTCAGAGTTGTTATTGACAGAGTGGCAACATAATTACAGCCGTATTGTTATCAAGAGCCACCACACTCGAGTGGCTCAAAAATTGAACATTTCAAGTTCTGCAGCAGCTCTCAAGTAATTGCTACAGCTGCTACTTTCTGTAAGAGCCGCTTTAGCGAAATGCTGACATTATTTTATGAATATTATTCTTACGTACAATAACCTATAATCCCATGGCAGACTGTTTCAGATAGTGACATGTACAAGAAGTTGTACAGCTGCTTTCATTTGTCACAAAACTGCTTGAGGAAGACAAGACTCAATACTGAGGACTGAACAGAAATATTCCTTGGCATTAAGTTAATCCCTTTACTATAGATTAACCCTGTCCACTGCTCATCTGATTCCCCACTACAGACACAACCACTGATG